>NC_091370.1:5235921-5550921 GCF_038502225.1 Cherax quadricarinatus | reverse complement strand
CGTGTATTTGATAGTTATTAAACCTAATTCAGGAATAATGAAGCATTACTATAGATTATGACAGCATTACTATAGTGGATGATAGCATTACTATAGTGGATGATATAGCATTACAAAGGATGATAGCAGCACTACAGAGTATGATAGCATCACTATAGAGGATGATAGCGCCTCAGAGAGCATGCCAAGGATTTTTCACTCCAATATCACCTCATAAGTATAATTCTATTTCAAGATCCGTGTTATTATTGTGCAAGACGGGAGAGGCAGTGGGCGGGTGTGGGCGTGGCTTGGAGAGGTGGTGGGCGGGCGTGGGTGGAAGATGTTGCATCAGTGGGATGGTGGTGGTCTCTTGCATCTCTGTCCACCTTGCTGCTTTGTAACGGTGTATATTGCTCTGTATTCGACACAGGGCAGTACAGAGCACATACGTAGCCTGATAGCCATCTGACCCAGCTGTCTTCACTAGCCAGAGCCACCTAGTGGGTAGTTTACTAGCCTAGCTGGTTTTTTTTTTTTTTCGCCGGTATTCTCCCGGCCCGGGTTGACTGTTGAACTGCTGTGTCAGTCTGTCCTTTCTCACGGGAGACCTGACTGGCTGGTTCAGTTGCATTGTTTATGGCACGAGGTAGCCATAAACAATGGCTACCTCGTGCCATAAACAATGGCTACCTCGTGCCATAAACAATGGCTACCTCGTGCCATAAACAATGGCTACCTCGTGTCATAAACAATGGCTACCTCGTGCCATAAACAATGGCTACCTCGTGCCATAAACAATGGCTACCTCGTGCCATAAACAATGGCTACCTCGTGCCATAAACAATGGCTACCTCGTGCCATAAACAATGGCTACCTCGTGCCATAAACTCACAGCTAGCTCCCATGTAATATTACTTGAAAATATTACCCCAAAGGTGAATACTTCATGATAATATCACCCCGGAGATTAATATTACTTGATAATATCACCTTAAAGGTGAATATCACTTGATATCACCTCAGAAGTGAATATTATTTGATAATATCACCTCATAGGCGAATAATATTACTTAATAATATCACCTCAGAGGTGAATATTACTTGATAATAGCACCTCAGAGGTGAATATTACTTATAATATCACCTCATAGGCGAATATTACTTGATAATATCACCTCATTGGTGAATATTACTTGATAATATGGTGATATTATCAAGTAATATTCAGAGGTGAGTATTACTTGATATCACCTCAGAGGTGAGTAATACTTGATAATATCACCTCAGAGGTGAATATTACTTGATAATATCACCTCATGGGTGAATATTGCTTGATATCACCCCAGAGACGAATATTACTTAATATCACCTCAAAGATAATTATTTATAATATTACCCCAGAAGTGAGTATTGCTTGATAATATTACCCCAGAAGTGAGTATTGCTTGATAATATTACCCCAGAAGTGAGTATTGCTTGATAATATTACCCCAGAAGTGAGTATTGCTTGATAATATTACCCCAGAAGTGAGTATTGCTTGATAATATTACCCCAGAAGTGAGTTTTGCTTGATAATATTACCCCAGAAGTGAGTATTGCTTGATAATATTACCCCAGAAGTGAGTATTGCTTGATAATATTACCCCAGAAGTGAGTTTTGCTTGATAATATTACCCCAGAAGTGAGTATTACTTGATAATATTACCCCAGAAGTGAGTAT
This sequence comes from Cherax quadricarinatus, assembly GCF_038502225.1. Lineage (NCBI taxonomy): Eukaryota > Metazoa > Arthropoda > Malacostraca > Decapoda > Parastacidae > Cherax > Cherax quadricarinatus. The sequence continues at coordinate 5,549,218 of NC_091370.1, read as the reverse complement.
TACTTGATAATATTACCCCAGAAGTGAGCAATACTTGATAATATTACCCCAGAAGTGAGTATTGCTTGATAATATTACCCCAGAAGTGAGTATTGCTTGATAACATTACCCCAGAAGTTAGTATTGCTTGATAATATTACCCCAGAAGTGAGTATTGCTTGATAATATTACCCCAGAAGTGAGTATTGCTTGATAATATTACCCCAGAAGTGAGTATTGCTTGATAATATTACCCCAGAAGTGAGTATTGCTTGATAATATTACCCCAGAAGTGAGTATTGCTTGATAATATCACTTACCTAAACAGTCCTCCTCCATCTTCCGGTCTAATTACAGGTGACACTGCATTTAGTGTTGTAAGTTGATCAAGGGTGGGGGGGTTGATAAGAGGGGAGGGGGAATGGCATCGGGGGGAGGGGTGGAGGCTGCAGGTCGTAATACAGTAGAAAGTGTTCTCTCTTCCCCCCCTCCCTCCCCCTCAGCGCAGGTGTGGTCATGACCTGTACCCTTGACCCTCTACCTCCCTTCCCCTCCCGCCTCCCCACCCATGGGGGTCACCTCTAGGGGACTCCAACTAGTGTCTTCCTACCACTCACCTGGAGTCTACCTTTGGTCTACCTGGGGTCTACTTGGAGCCTACCAGGGGTCTTCCTGGGGTCTACCTTTGGTCTACCTGGGGTCTTCCTGGAGTCCACCTGGGGTATACGTTTGGTCTACCTGGGGCCTTCCCGGGGCCTACCTGGAGTCTACCTGGGGTCTTCCTGGAATCTACCTGGGGTCCTGGTTACCTGGAGGTTATTCCTGGGTTCTTCCTGAGGTCTGCCTCTGGTCTTCCTGGGGTTTACTGGGGTCTTCCTGGGATCTACCCTACACATCGGTCGTTTTCACCGAGGCAGGTTGACCCGAGAAAGAAGAAACACTTTCATCATTCACGCCATCACTGTGTTGCCAGAGGCGCGCCTAAACAACTGTTCAAAAACTGCAACATTAACACCCCTCCTTCAGAGTGCTGGCACTGTACTTCCAACCTCCAGGACTCAAGTCCGACTAACCGGTTTCCCTGAATCCCTTCATAAATGTTACTTTCCTCACGCTCCAACAGCACGTCCAGTCATATAAACTATTTGTCTGCACTCCCCCCTATCTAACACGCTCACGCACGCTTGCTGGAAGTCCAAGCCCCTCACACACAAAGCCTTCTTTGCCCCCTCCCTCCAACTTTTCTTAGGCCGACCCCTACCACGCCTTCCATCATTCCACTACAGATTTATACGTCCTCCAAATCATTCTATTTTGTTCCATCTTCTCTAAATGTTGGAATCACCTCAGCAACCCCTCCTCAGCCCTTTGGATAATACTTTTAGAAACCCTGCACCTTCTAATCTCCAAGCTACGGAGTTTTAACGAGGATTGTGAGGCTCAGGTTAGAGTATGTAGGAGACTGAGATTATTTCTCAGTAAAAGTAGGCTTTAGACAAGGACGTATGTCACCATGGTTGTTCAATATATTTATAGATGGAGTTATAAGAGAAGTGAATGTTCGAATGTTGGCAACAGGTGTGGGGCTAAAAGATAAAAAATCTAACACAAAGTGGGAATTGTCTCAATTGGTTTTTGCTGACGACACTGTGCTTTTGAGGGATTTTGAAGAGAAGTTGCAGAGGTTGGTGACCGAGTTTGGTAGGGTATGTAAAATACAGAAATTAAAAGTGAGTATAGGAAAGAGCAAGGTAATGAGGGTAACAAAAAATTTAGGAAATTTAGGCATCCCCAGATTGGAGGGAGGTAGTATGGAGGAAGTGAATGTGTTCAGATATTTGGGAGTGGACTTGTCAGCACATGGGTCTACGAAAGATGAGGTGAATCATAGAATTGATGAGTGAAAAAAGGTGAGTGGTGCACTGAAGAATCAGTGGAGACATAGAACATTATCAATGGAAGCAAAGAGGGGAATGTATGAGTTTAGTGGTACCAACGCTCTTATATGGGTGTGAAGCATGGGTGGTGAATGTTGCAACAAGGAGAAGGCTGGAGGCAGTGGAGATGTCGTGTCTATATATTATGTGTAGTTATTATATATCCTCTTATATTATTCGTTTTTTGCACTAAGCAAACAAAGATAACATTAACCTTGGGTACATAACTCACACCTGTGTGTACCTCTGTTAGTTGTCCTCTAGTACATAACTCACACCTGTGTGCACCTCTGTTAGTTATCTTCTGGTACACAACTCATACCTGTGTGTACCTCTATTAGTTATCTTCTAGTACATAACTCACACCTGTGTGCACCTCTGTTAGTTATCTTCTGGTACACAACTCATACCTGTGTGTACCTCTATTAGTTATCTTCTAGTACATAACTCACACCTGTGTGTACCTCTGTTAGTTATCCTGTAGCTCGTCTATGAACTCTATGTATCTAATCTATATGTCTTGTATTTTCAGGCGGTGACGTCACAATACAGCTTAACCTCGTAATTTCTGTCTAAGGTATTTTATGAATTTATGAAGTTATTATTGTAGCATAATGTGAAGGTTATCTTAGTTATTATTGTAGTATAATGTGAAGGTTATCTTAGTTATTATTGTAGCATAATGTGAAGGTTATCTTAGTTATTATTGTAGTATAATGTGAAGGTTATCTTAGTTATTATTGTAGCATAATGTGAAGGTTATCTTAGTTATTATTGTAGTATAATGTGAAGGTTATCTTAGTTATTATTGTAGTATAATGTGAAGGTTATCTTAGTTATTATTGTAGTATAATGTGAAGGTTATCTTAGTTATTATTGTAGTATAATGTGAAGGTTATCTTAGTTATTATTGTAGCATAATGTGAAGGTTATCTTAGTTATTATTGTAGTATAATGTGAAGGTTATCTTAGTTATTATTGTAGTATAATGTGAAGGTTATCTTAGTTATTATTGTAGCATAATGTGAAGGTTATCTTAGTTATTATTGTAGTATAATGTGAAGGTTATCTTAGTTATTATTGTAGTATAATGTGAAGGTTATCTTAGTTATTATTGTAGTATAATGTGAAGGTTATCTTAGTTATTATTGTAATATTATGTGAAGGTTATCTTAGTTATTATTGTAGTATAATGTGAAGGTTATCTTAGTTATTATTGTAGTATAATGTGAAGGTTATCTTAGTTATTATTGTAATATTATGTGAAGGTTATCTTAGTTATTATTGTAATATTATGTGAAGGTTATCTTAGTTATTATTGTAGTATAATGTGAAGGTTATCTTAGTTATTATTGTAATATTATGGGTTTCTCACTGGTGCGTTATGTCATCATCTCTAATTAGGTATCCCCCAGATACCTGTTGGTATCCCCAGGTAGGGATACCTGTTGGTATCCCCCAGATAAGGATACCTGTTGGTATCCACCAGATAGAGCTACCTATTGGCATCCCCCAGATAGGAATACCTGTTGGTATCCCCCAGATATGAATACCTGTTGGTATCCCCCAGATAAGGATACCTGTTGGTATCCACCAGATAGGGCTACCTATTGGCATCCCCCAGATAGGGATGCCTGTTGGTATCCCCCAGATATGGATACCTGTTGGTATCCCCAAGATAGGGATACCTGTTGGTATCCCCAGATAAGGATACCTGTTGGTATCCACCAGATAGGGCTACCTGTTGGTAACCCCCAGATAGGGATACCTGTTGGTATCCCCCAGATAGGGATACCTGTTGGTATCCCCCAGATAAGGATACCTGTTGGTATCCACCAGATAGGGCTACGGATAAGTAACTACTATAGTCATAAGATATGAAACGAGTGATGGTAGAACTGAGGTGCAGGGAATCACAGCATACATAAATTGAGCATACAACCGTTACCTCTACAATATACAGTGTAGAAAGGGGAATATCTTACAAGCGACTGGCACTAGCGAACTATTGCCAGAGGTCCAGTGAAGTGTTAATAACGGATAAGTAACTACTATAGTCATAAGATATGAAACGAGTGATGGTAGCATTGAGGTGCAGGGAATCACAGCATACATAAATTGAGCATACGACCGTTACCTCTACTAAACAGGGAATAATCTTTTCCATAGAAGTGTAGGGGGAAGTTAGCGTAGGCCTAAGTGAAGTGTGGAGTGTGGGCAAGTCTGGCTCACACCCACCCTGCACCCACCCTACACCACCACCCACCCTGCACCCACCACCCACCCTACACCACCACCCACCCTACACCACCACCCACCCTACACCAACCACCCACCCTGCACCACCACCCACCCTGCACCACCACCCACCCTACACCCACCACCCACCCTACACCCACCACCCACCCTACACCCACCCTACACCACCACCCACATACTGAAAACTTGGTTCGTATAAATACATCTTGCATATTATTGGCACCAGCAAGAGAAAGGTAAAGTGGAAATCAGTTTTCTTCCGTGGCATACAGTGTAGTAGGATACAGACAGGATGTCAGCACAGCATATCTGTGGGACATGTAAAAAAATCCTTGGAAGGAATTCCAGAATCACATGCAACCTATGCTCTTCCAAACACCATATCTCTTGTACTAGACTAAATACAGCCTCAAAAAACGACCTCGAACTAGCAAGGTGCTTCTGGTTGTGCAATAAAGATGTAGAACTTTGGGCAGGTATCAGAAAGGTACTAAGGAGAGTAATAAATGATAAAAATAATCAAGAAAACAAGGATGACCTCTTGGATAGTCTACCAAAAATATATAAAACATGGGAGCAAGAGATAGTGTATCAAAAAATGCAGAATGTCCATACCACAACAGATGACTCGAAACTACCTAGTCACCCACATGGTGCTAAGCCAGACCCATCCCCCAGTCTTAGCACTAATACCCACAGTGATGGTGCTGGCCCAAGCTCCCCCAGGCATAGCACCAATACCCTCAGTGCTGGTGCTGGCCCAGACCCAGCCCCACCCCCCAGCCCCAGTGCTGACCCAGACCCAGCCCCCAGCCCTACTGCCAGCCCAGACTCTCCTAGGGACACTACCCAAACCACCACAAAAACAGTAAATATACAACCATCATTGCACAAGACCGTGGCCCACAGTACAGATGTTGGAGAGGAGTCTCCTCCTTCCTCTACTGGGGAAAGTAGATGGAATCCAGGACGGGGTGGCCCTGGCTTGGATACTGAGGATTATAGTGCAGTCCCAGAACCTGCAGAAATTGACAACACACCTCCCAACAATTCTCAACCAAAGGTGAATTTGTGCAAATATTATGCTTGGGGCATCTGTAAGCATGGAATAACAGGGGAAAAAAATGGGACATGCTACTTTGACCATCCCAAAAAATGTAGCGACCTCCTGTCTAAAGGAGTGTGTCGTTCTTCTTCCTGTACTTTCTTTCACCCAAAAATGTGCCACTCCTCGGTCCTCCAGAAGCAGTGTTACAACATCAAATGCCCTGCATACCATCTAAAAGGGACCAGGAGGCACAGACCCCACAAGACAAACAATAGTAGCTACGACAACCCAACTCCAGGTGATTTTTTAGTGGCAGGAAACGAAAAAAGAAAATGGAAGGAAATAACAAAAATAGTCCACCACCTTGGAGCCTTGTTGGACTGGAGGCGCAGCCAGTGGCCACCCATGGCCCTCCAGAATTATTACAACTACTGATGCCAATAACAAAATCCCCCCAACAAACACAGAATACAACCTCGTTCATATTTGCTAATATACAGGGCCTTAAGCCATCCACCAACAACAAAATACCTTTTATCGGTGGACTTCTAGTGGAGTCTAATGCAATGTTTGCAGCCTTCACAGAGACTCACACAAAAGATCACTTTGACAGTGAAATATGGATAAGTGGTTACAACCTTTTTAGATGCGACAGAAAAAAACAGGCAACAAGGGGGGGTTGGCCTGTATGTCAAAGAGTCCCTTATCTGCACGGAGTTGCTGAACACCACAAATGAGGTAGTTGAAGTTCTATCAATAAAGATCGAGAACCAAAACCTAGTCATTGTGGTTGTATACAAGCCACCAGATGCAACCTCCCAACAGTTCAAGGAACAGCTACTGAAAATCGATTACTGTTTGGAAAACCTTCCAGCTCCATCCCCAAACATCTTACTGCTTGGTGATTTCAACCTAAGGCATACAAAATGGAAGAATGTAGCAAATAATGTTATAGCTGAAACAATCCCCGGAGGTAGTGCAGATGAAAGGTCACACACACATGAGCTACTAAGTCTCTGCGAAAAACACACCTTAAGCCAGCAGATAGTGGAGCCAACAAGACTAGAAAACACACTTGACCTTATCTTCACAAATAATGAGGACCTGATAAGAGACATAAGAATATCAAAAACAACTAATTCCGATCACAATCTAATCGAAGTCCAGACGTACATGCATAGGGCTCCTGAACAACAGAATGCATGTACCTGTGAAGGTGTCTTCACAAAATACAATTTCAACAACAAGAACATCAACTGGGACCAGGTAAACCATGTCCTAAACGAAACATGTTGGGAAGATGTCTTAAATGACATGGACCCAAACCAGTGCCTTGAAAGGATCAACTGCCTGGTAGCCGAAGCATGTTCTAGGCATATTCCCCTAAGAAAGAAGAAGAGCAGGAGTAAACTGGAGAGAAAAAGATGCTCCCTCTACAGAAGACGACGAAGAGTCACTGAGCTCCTCAGGAGTGCTAGAATATCTGATACACGAAGGGAGGCGCTGACCAGGGAAGTGGAAACTATCGAACTTAAGCTAAATGACTCTTACAGGAACCAGGAGAGGCAGGAGGAGCTTAAAGCTATTAGTGAAATTGAAAGAAATTCAAAATATTTCTTTTCATATGCCAAAAACAAGGCAAATACCACATCTAGTATCGGGCCCTTACTCAGACAGGATGGGACTTACACAGACGACAACAAGGAAATGAGTGAAATATTGAAATCCCAGTACGACTCTGTGTTTAGTGAACCACTAATCGGTCTGAGGATCGACGACCCAAATGATTTCTTCATGAATGAGCCTCAAAACTCCATAAATGTATGCCAGATTTCCGACATTACCCTAACTCCGATAGATTTCGAAAAAGCCATTGACAACATGCCTATGCACTCAGCCCCGGGCCCAGACTCGTGGAACTCTGTTTTCATTAAGAACTGCAAGAAACCCCTCTCGCGTGCCCTAAGTACACTATGGAGGAGGAGCTTGGACATGGGTGAAATTCCACAGTCACTTAAAACAACGGATATAGCCCCACTCCATAAAGGTGGCAGCAAAGCATTAGCTAAGAACTATAGACCAATAGCTCTGACATCCCACATCATAAAAATCTTTGAAAGAGTGCTAAGAAGCAGGATTGCAAATCACCTGGATTCCCAAAATCTGCACAATCCAGGGCAACATGGGTTCAGGGCAGGTCGCTCCTGCCTCTCACAACTACTGGATCACTATGACATGGCCTTGGATGCACTGGAAGAAAATCAGAATGCAGATGTAATATACACAGACTTTGCAAAAGCATTTGACAAATGCGATCATGGCGTAATAGCCCATAAAATACGTGCTAAAGGAATAACTGGGAAAGTGGGGAGATGGATCTTCAACTTCCTAACAAATCGAACACAAAGAGTAGTGGTCAACAGAGTTAAATCGGAGGCTGCCATAGTGAAGAGCTCTGTTCCACAAGGCACAGTACTCGCCCCCATCTTATTCCTTATCCTCATATCAGACATAAACAGAGATATACACCACAGCACCGTATCATCCTTTGCGGATGATACTAGGATCTGCATGAGGCTGTCATCTGCTGAGGACGTGGTTAACCTCCAAGAAGATATAAACAAAGTTTTCCAGTGGGCAACGGTAAACAATATGATGTTCAATGAGGACAAATTCCAACTACTCCGTTATGGAAAACTGGAGGAGATAATAACTAGAACAGAGTATACTACTGACTCCGGCCATACAATAGAGCGGAAAACTAATGTAAGGGACCTGGGAGTAGTAATGTCTGAGGATCTCACTTTCAAGGATCACAACAGTGCCACGATCGCACGTGCAAAGAAAATGATAGGATGGATAATGAGAACTTTCAAAACGAGAGATGCCAAGCCCATGATGATCCTTTTCAAATCACTTGTTCTCTCTAGGCTGGAATACTGCTGTACATTAACATCTCCATACAAAGCAGGTGAAATCGCAGATCTAGAGAGTGTACAGAGATCCTTTACTGCACGTATAAGTTCTGTCAAGCACCTTAACTACTGGGAACGCTTGGAAGCACTTGACTTGTACTCGTTGGAACGCAGGAGGGAGAGATATATTATAATCTACACTTGGAAAATCTTGGAAGGAATGGTCCCAAATCTGCACACAGAAATCACTCCCTACGAAAGTAAAAGACTGGGCAGGCGATGCAAAATGCCGCCAATAAAAAGTAGGGGCGCCATTGGTACACTAAGAGAAAACACCATAAGTGTCCGGGGCCCAAAACTGTTCAACAGCCTCCCATCAAGCATTAGGGGAATTGCCAATAAACCCCTGGCTGCCTTCAAGAGAGAGCTGGACAGATACCTAAAGTCGGTGCCGGATCAGCCGGGCTGTGGCTCGTACGTCGGACTGCGTGCGGCCAGCAGTAACAGCCTAGTTGATCAGGCCCTGATCCATCGGGAGGCCTGGTCGTGGACCGGGCCGCGGGGGCGTTGATCCCCGGAATAACCTCCAGGTAACCTCCAGGTAACCTGTTGGTTACCCCCATGATAGTGATACCTGTTGGTATCCCTAGAAAGGGGATAGTTGAAGCATGCTCGGGGCGTCAGTGCTGCCGCAGCCCGGTCACAGAATAGGCCTCTTAGTGGATGAAGGCCTAACTAACCAGGCTGTTACTGCTGGTCGCAAGTAGTTCAGTGTATGAGCCACACCCTGCCTCATCAGGAACCGACTTTAGGAACCTGTCTAGGCTCCCGATGAAGACAGGAAGAGTCTGTTGAATAGTCCTGGGTCTCTGACACTTATTGTGTTATCTCTCAGTGTATTCATGGCACCACTTCTTTTGAAGAGTGAGATACTTGTGTAACATTTGGGAATTTTTACCGAGGAAACGTTTCACCAGCCAGTGACTTCTTCAGTCCACTACAGAGAAGAATGGTAAAAGATGAAGAGGAGTTCAAGGTAATCAGTCCCTCAACCTGGAGTCGATGTGTTCAGTGTATCAGTCTTGTGAAATGCACATTATATCTGTGTGTGTCTTCAAGAACATTGTAAACAGAATGTGCATGTGTAACCAGGGTCGGTCTTAAGCCAAGTGGTCCAATTGCTCCCAGTTGGGCCCCCGCGCCCAAGGGGCCCCCGCGCTAGAGTGTAATCTACCCCCGGCTTGTCAAGTACACACAACAACACCAAGTAAAAAAAGGGGCATCTGGAGAAAGGAGTTTTCCAAGGTGAAACTGATCAAAACTTACTTGAGATCATCAATTTAACAAGAACGTTGGAACATTTCGGCGATTCTGTCCATTGAATCTGAAATTAACAGTTTAAACCTGGACAAATTTTGTTTGTTACTTGTGGTCTTACATGTCTGCAGTTTTATAGTAACAATGTAACTTACATCTGTTTAGTCGATTAACTCGTATGCATTTTTTAAGCTCACAGTTTGATTGCTTTCCATACATTGGAGCCACCAAAACTGTTGCCAGTTGTGTCCCGCACCTCCTAAGGCAGACTGTGTGTGTAACCAGTCTAAATACTCACTTACTGGGCCAGTAGGCCTGCTGCAGTGCTCCTACGTTCTTATGTTCCTTTGTTCTTATAAACATATTTAGACAAGTACACATAAATACAATTATCATACATAGTGTAAATTACCCAGGATAACCCCCCCCCTCTCCCCCCAAAAAACGGTCCTTGTAATACTTCCCGTGCCGGGAATCGAACCCGCCCCTCGCTTATTTATTCATTCACTCACCCGTCAAGGGACGTTCCTTGACGCTGGTGAGGAGCTCTTGATCTACGGAATTGGATCTGTGCTCTAGTTCCTTGAATTAAGCCTAAATACTTTCCATACCTCCCTCACACAAGCCCTGTATGATCCACACGGGTTTAGCGCTCTCCCGTGATAATAATGATAACCTACTCACTCACCATTTACTGTTAAAGGGGTAGGGGATAAGGGAAGGGGGTGGGGGTGTTGGGGCACTGTACTGAGCAAGTCAAGCTGTTGACCTCGTGTGTGCCCACACACTCTCCCTCCCTCCCTCCCCCTCCCCCAGTTTTCCTCACCCCTTCCTCTCTCTTCCCCTCTCCTTCCCTCTCACTCCCTCCCTCCCACTCACTCTGCTTCTACAGAATAATTTTTTCCTAGTTTAAAACCACTCCGTCTTTGATACTACTACTAGTATTACTACTACTACTACTACTACTACTACTACTAATAATAATAATAATAATAATAATAATAATAATAATAATAATAATAATAATATATATATATATATATATATATATATATATATATATATATATATATATATATATACATATATATTATAAATTTTCTTCATTCCATAAAAGGTATCTATAAGTGACAAGAAGTTGGCAGAGGTTGTGTGTGTTTGAGGTTACTGACCTGACGTGGAGGCAGCCAGGGTCACCCCAGGTCACCAGCACTGTGTGGGTGGTCAAGTGTCTCTCTTATTACACGCCCACAGTGGATGGTCAAGTGTCTCTTATTACACGCCCACACCTACTGTGTGGGTGGTCAAGTGTTTCACAACACTCCCACGCCCACTTCCACCATCACTGTGTGAGTGGTGAAGTGTCTTATTACACGCCCACACCCACTGCCGCCCAACATCACGGTCGCCCACCATCACTGCGCTTCCACACCGTCACTGCCGCCCAATATCACAGCCGCCCAATATCACGGTCGCCCACCATCACGGGCCACCCACCATCAGTGCCGCCCACACCTTCACTACTGCCCACACCGTCACTACCACCCACCGTTACTACCGCCCAACATCTGCTCTTTCTCATGCTCACAGCAGACAGATAAAAACACCCGTCACAGTTTTCTATCATCATTTGCAGATGACACTAAAATAAACATGAAAGTCGCTACGGTAGAAGACGCTGAAAAATTACAAGACATAAGCATTGTTTTCCAGTGGTCAGTGGAGAACAACATGACGTTCAGTGGTAATAAGTTCCAGCCACTTATTTATGGAAAGAATGAAGAACTCAAAAGGAACACTGTATACATATCTCAAGAGGATCGTCAAACAAAACGAAAGGAACACGAGAGAAGGCTTGGGAATAATTATGTCAGCTGAGTTTTCTTTCAAAGAACATAAGACAAAGGTCACTTAAGGCAGGAGAATGACAGGATAATGAGAACCTTCAAAACAAGGGAAATAATGCCAGTGGCGACATTTTTTCAAATCGCTTGTGCTCCCTCATCTGGAATATTGTTCAGTGTTGACGGCCCCGTTCAGGGCAGGAGAAATATCAGAGATGGAACGGATACAGAAATCTTTTACGGGCCGCAAAGAGCCAATAATGCATTTAAATAATTGAGAACGCCTTAATGTCTTAAATATATGCTCGCTGGAGCGGGAGAGATACATTATAATATATACCTGGAAAGTACTTGAGAGCCTTGTACCAAATCTGCACGCTGCCATAACAATATATTGGAGAGATACGGAAGGAAGTGGAAAATAATCCCAATAAAAAGCAGGGATGCGGTGGGCACAATAAGGGGACATTGTATCAACATCCGTGGCCCCACACTATTCAACATCTTACCAGATATCAAAAACACTTATGGAACAAGTGTAGAAGTCTTCAAGAGAAAACTCGACAAGTATCTTCACCAGGCGCCAGATATAGGGGTCAGCGGGTAACTAGCAGCAACAGTTTGCTTGACCAGGCAAGCACCAGACGAGCCTGGCCCAAGGCCGGGTTCTGGTAGTAGAAAAACTGTCAACTCGTCAAAAGTACATATAAGAGCCCTTCACCAGCGTTAATGAGCCTTCCCTGAGGCTCCACACACCTGTCAAACAAGTGTGTCAAACATGTGACAAACCAATGTATCAAACGAGTGTGTCAAACGAGTGTCAAACATGTGTCAAATATGTAAAGTAAAAGGACACAAGTGCAACTAATGTGACATTTTTATTGTGGCAACGTTTCGCTCTCCAGGAGCTTTGTCAAGCCGTTTCGCTCCTGGAGAGCGAAACGTTGCCACAATAAAAATGTCACATTAGTTGCACTTGTGTCCTTTTACTTTACACATTGTCGGTAATTCTACCAACTTTATTACAATGTCTCAAATAAGTGTTTCAAACTAGTGTGTCAGTCGAGTATGACAAACGAGTGCGTCCAACAAGTGCGTCAAGCGAGTGTGTCAGACGTCTGGGTTACACTGATAATGACAGATATATCTCATCAGTTACTTCGATTCATTATGCTGTAACTGTCACCTTCCTGTGCTTATCAACACTTCTCAAACCTCTAATGTTTCTTTCCACCTCTCCTGGAGAAAGTGGCTTCACCATTATTATTATTATTATTATTATTATTATTATTATTATTATTATTGTTATTAAATTTGCGAGAGCCTTGAAACAATGGTAACGGGAGGTAATCTGGTTTGATTCAAGGTAAAGGAGAATAACTTCATTTCTTTGAATAGTCATTTACCACTATCAAAGCACTGCCCTTGAGTGGTGGGGCATGCGGCTGGTGCAAGCAAGGGGGGGGGTGTTTGTGGGCACATGTAGCTGACTCAGCTCTGGAGGCGGCAGTCAGTCTTAAATTCGAGACAGGTCACACAAAACCCACTTTCCTGCATATCATGTTATGCAGCCTTAGGTAGGGTTGGTCACTGTTTGCCAGGATGTGTGCACCATCCTGGTACTGGATGGGTGACTAGGTGCTGGGTTTGCCCAGTGTTTCAGTGAGGGAGGAGGACCTGAGCAAGGGTTCCTTCATTACAGGAACGCCCCAGGCCGTCAGACCTCACGGCTCGATATGGCATAAGCTGTCAAGGGGGCCCTATAAATCACCAACAAGACGTCAGGCTCTCCCTTTCCTCTGGCCGGCTCGCGCCTTACCAGATCTGAAGCCTGACTTTGCAAAAGCCTTTGACAAGAGTGATCATGATGTTAAGTTCCACAGAATGCTTGCAAAAGAAATAACTGGAAAACTGGACAGGTGGTGAGTTAATTTCCAAGTAAATAGAACCCAAAGTGCAATAGTGAACAGATTGAGATCAGAGGCTGCCACAGTGAAAAGTTCTGTTTCCCAACACAATACTGGCCCCTGTTCTTTTCCTCATTCTCATAACTAATGTAGAGGCATAAATCATAGCTCCGTATCATAATTTACAGAAGATACTAGAATCTGTGTGTCATCCATTAAGGACACAGCAAACCCCAAGCTTATATAAACCAAGTCTTCCAGTGAGCCATTGACAACAATATGATGTTCAATAATAATAATAATAATAATAATAATAATAATAATAATAATAATAATAATAATAATAATAATATCTTAATTTCTACATGTACAAGGTATACAGACCATAGCTGACATCAGTGACATACTATATACCTGGAGTCTACCTGGAGAAAGTTCCGGGGGTCAACGCCCCCGCGGCCCGGTCTGTGACCAGGCCTCCTGGTGGATCAGAGCCTGATCAACCAGGCTGTTACTGCTGGCTGCACGCAAACCAACGTACGAGCCACAGCCCGGCTGGTCAGGAACCGACTTTAAGTGCTTGTCCAGTGCCAGCTTGAAGACAGCCAGGGATCTGTTGGTAATCCCCCTTATGTATGCTGGGAGGCAGTTGAATAGTCTCGGGCCCCTGACACTTACTGTATGGTCTCTTAACGTGCTAGTGACACCCCTGCTTTTCATTGAGGGGATGTATGCTCAGCATTTCAGAAAAATTAGGTCAGTTTTGTCCCAGGATGCGACCCACACCAGTCGACTAACACCCAGGTACCCATTATTACTGATGGTGAACATAGACAACCGATGTAAAGAAACACGTCCAATATTTCTACCCTCGCTGGGAATCGAACCCGGACATCGTTGTGCGAAGTGAGAGCTTTAGCCACCAGGCCACGAGGACAAGTGTCATCTCCGTTATTGAAAGGCTCAAGTAAATACTGGAATAGATTATAAAACAAACTTGAATCACTCGGAGCACAGGACTAATGTGAGACCTGGGAGTGATCATGTCAGATCTCACCTTCAAGGATCACAACAATGTCACTCACTACAGCAAAGAAAGTGACAGACTGGATAAATAGACTCTTCAGAATAAGGGATGTCAAGCTCTTGAAGTCATTTGCTCTCCCCAGGCTAGAGTACTACTGCACTAACATTTCCGTTCAAGGTAGGCGAAATGCAGACCCGGAGAATGTGCAGAGATCCCTCACTGTCAAATACCTAAATTCAAGTCAAACACCTAAAATACTGGGAACATTTGAAGTCCGTCAGTCGGTACTCCTGGAACTAAGGCGAGAGACCTAAATTACAACTTACATATCGAAGATTGATCCTAAATCAGCAGACACAAATCATACCCCACGAAAGTAAGAGGCTTGGTAGATAGTGCAAGGTTCCCCGATGAGAAACCAGAGGAGCAATGGAGACACTAAGGAAAACTCAATATATGTGAAGGGACCAAGTGGACACAGTGTAAACTACATTGTGCCCACCACTGGTATACAAACACACACACTATTTACAGTTGTATATACATTATTCACAGTTATAGACACTGTTTACAATCATCCGGCAGTTTATCAAACAAGTGGTACACGCAACAAGGCAACAACAATAATCTAACTTGTTGTTGTGAGTTCATTGCTGGTTAGTATGAAGCTGATTAAAGTTAATGGGGTTTTAAACCTATCGACTACACGGGGTTCATTAAGGCTAAATATCACTTGGTCTGTATTAGTCAAGAATACAGTGATTAAAATCTCTGTGTATATACACTGAGGCATAAATATGTATACACTTATCTGTGATATACACTGAGAGGCATACACCTCTCTGTATATATTCTGATCTGAATCCGTTGGATCAAGGTACTTTTTCATTGACTTAGGTACTAGTTACCCTGCGAGGCCACTCCAGCTGACGAAGTCAAATGTCACTGCAAGCAACAGTTAATAATCTTCATTTCTACAAGTACATGTACTAGGTATACAGTCCTAGCTGACATCAATGATGTACTACTACAGCCCCTTGTTATGATGAGCATTTAGGGCAAATTAGGTCAGTTTTGTCCCAGGATGCGAACCACACCAGTCGACTAACGCCCAGGTACCTACTTTACTGCTAGGTGAACATGGACAGCAGGTGTCTTACGGAAACACGTCCTAATGTTTCCACCCGTACCGGGGATCGACTCCCGGACCAGCAACTATTATACATTTTTAATAGCCACTACATAAGCCACCATAGACAACATGGCAGTGTGATATGCGCCACATATGGGAGTATGTGAAAAAAAAAATATGCGTTGGTAAGTGACCCAGCTCTCCTGTTGGTGTCTATCATAGTTACCATGGAAGAGTCAGGCTACCATGGCAAATTTAAAACTAAACGAGGCACCATTCTGTTTCCACCATGTCCAGTGCTATTGGGTACATGATGTTTGTAGGAGTGATGGTTCAGTGGTTATAGCGTCATGGATTTTGACTTGCTTCCTATAAGGCGGGCTAAAATAACACAGGTTCGATCCCCGGCCAGTCGTGGATGCATTAATATATATATGTATATATATGACAGGGTGGATACGATGTTGAAAGTTGTAAGGAGGTTTTATGAGGGTGGTGTCAAGTTTGGGTGTGTGTAGAAGGGACTATTCTCTGGTGAAAGTGGATGTCAGACGATGCGTGTCACTGTGACTGTTTAATATGTTTATAAATGTGGTTGTCCACTGATTACTGGGAGTGTTAGGGAGACATGTGGCTGCCGTAAAGAGAAACTTACGTGATATAGAGTAGCTGTCGCAGTTGGTGTTTGCTGATGACACGGTACTTTTGGAAGATTCTTCAAAAGAGGTTTGGAAGCTGTGTAAAGAACGGAACGTGAATGAGGAAAATTAAGAAACTTGATGAGAATAGTAGGAGAGGAAATTATTGATAAGTCATGCTGCAAGGAAAGAGTCTGAAGGCCGGGAAATAAGCACATGCGCAACACCTGGGTATCTTTATTTCTGATGATGTTTTGTCAGTGGCTTTATTAATTCGGTATAGAGTTAATAAAGTGGATACAGTAGACAATGAGGTAATCAGTCCCTCACCCCTGAATAAAGTGTTGGGTACCTTAGTCTTAATGAATGTGAAACATAGATACGAAGACGTACGAAAATCAGAAGAGGAGTTGCATCTCTACTGACTGAGTAGGCTTTTCTTGTTACTATATTTGTAGGGATTATTGTTACTGTAGGTACTGTTACTATTGTTGTTACTGTAGGTGCTGTTGCTGTTACTGTAGTTACTATTGTTGTTACTGTAGGTGTTGTTACTATTGTTACTGTAGGTGCTGTTACTATTGTTGTTACTGAAGGTGCTGTTACTATTGATGTTACTGTAGTGTTGTTACTATTGTTGGTACTGTAGTTATTACTATTGTTATTACTGTAGTCGTTACTATTGTTGTTACTGTAGCTGTTACTGATTAATATAATCAAAAAGCGCTAAACACTTAGCTGTTACTGAAGGTGTTGTTGTTACTGTTGTTGTTGATGCTGTTGCTTTGTCGTCGTCTTTCCATGGGCCACGACGGCTCATGCAGTATGAGCTTCGCTCTCAAGAAAGAGTCGAGTGTTGTTCTTCCCTCGTGTTTGGGATATATAGAGCCACTGACGACTTACACCGTATCCAACCCTCTTGCTGCTGCTGCTCTACATTGGCTGTATTATTTGACAAGTATAGAGGGTGTTTACCTGGAGGGTATTCCGGGGATCAACGCCCCCGCGGCCCGGTCCATGACCAGGCCTCCTGGTGGATCAGGGCCTGATCAACGAGGCTGTTACTGCTGGCCGCACGCAGTCCAACGTATGAACCACAGCTCGGCTGATCTGGCACTGACTAGTATCTGTCCAGCTCCCTCTTAAAGACAACCAGGGTTCTATTGGTAATTCCCCTTATGGCTGGAGGGAGGCTGTTGAACAGTCTTGGGCCCCGGCCATTTATTGTGTTTTCTCTTAAGTGTACCAGTGGTGCCCCCACTTATCACTGGGGGTATGTTACATCGCCTGCCAAGTCTTTTGCTTTCGGAGGGAGTGATTTGTGTGCTGGTTAGGGACCAGTCCCTCCAGAATCTTCCAGGTGTAGATTATGATATCTCTCTCTCGCCTGCATTCCAGTGAGCACAAATCAAGTGCTTCCAGGCGTTCCCAGTAGTTAAGGTGTTTGATGGAACTTATATGTGCAGTAAAGGTTCTCTGTACATTCTCTAGATCTGCAGTTTCACCTGCCTTGAATAGGGATGTTAATGTACAGCAGTATTCCAGCCTAGAGAGAACAAGTGATTTAAAAAGGATCATCACTGGCTTGGCATCTCTTGTCTTGAATGTCCATATGGTGACATTGTTGTGGTCCTTGAAGGTGAGATCTTCGGACATTACCACTCCCAGGTCCTTCACATTGCTTTTCCGCTTTATTGTGTAATTTGCGTTTGTAGTATACTCAGTCCTAGCTATTATTGCATCCAGTTTTCCATAACGGAGTACTTGGAATTTGTCTTCATTGAACAAATTAAACTCACCTATATGTGGTTGCAGGGATCGATTGACAGCTCTTGGTCCCGTCTCTTCACTAGTCGCTACTAGGTCACACTCTCCTCACTCCAAGAACCTTAACATACCTCTTCTTAAAGCAATGTATGGATCCTGCCTCTAATACTTCACTCTCCAGATTGTTCCACTTCCTGGCAACTCTAAGGCTAAAGAAATACTTCCTAGCATCAATATGACTCATCTGAGTGTACGTGCGTGAGTGTGTGTCAGCGAGCGCGTTTGTGCATGTGTGTTCAGCCTCCCACCCCACATCAAGTCCACCTTGAGCTCTCCCTAACCTGATTTTGTTGACGGCATCACGAGGAAAGGGCAGCCGGGGCAGGCGGGGGAGTCGGGAATGGTGGGGTAGCCGGGAGATGGTAGGGGAAGGGGACTCCCAGTATCTCCCGGAAACGTTTTTTATTTTTATTTAAAATTAGATACATCAGTAGTGTGCTGCTACACTATTTTATATGATGGCTAAACAATGAAATCTGGTCATTATCACTTGGCAACTTATTTCTTTTCCTGTGTGAGTGTGTGACTATATCCATGTCTACATTATTAACTCAGTACGACTGTATCCTCAGCCTTAACTGAGGATACAGTCGTACTGAGTTAATAATGCAAACTGATTACCTTGTGTTTTCTATATAGTTCTACAGTCTTCCCAATATGTCCTTGAATTTGTGTTGATAAAGCTACTGGATGGCGAAACATCTACACAAAAAGATACCCAGATGTTGCAAATGTGTCTAATTCTTCATGTCTACTTCTGAATCTGTGTATTGAGTTTGGCCTGCGTCACTTCTCAGCCACTCTGAGGCTAATGAATACTATGGTTCATCTGTGTCTTCAGCTTCCACCTGTGTCCCCTTGATCATGGTCCTTTTAATTCATAGTCTGTCACTGTCAGTATATTTCTCTAAAGATTTTGTATGTCGTAATCATATTTCCCCTTGGCCTCTCTAAGGGCATCAGATTAGTTTCTACAACCTCTTACAATACATTCCTCTGGGCTCTGGTGCTAGCTTGGTCGTAAACCTTTGGACCTTCATGTATTTCTTCACGTGCTGGCCAGGTGCGGGCTCGATGCTGGGGCAGGGTACTCAATGATTGGCCTAACACATGCCGTGTATAAGGATGTGAAGGTTTCTTTACTAAGCTTCCTGGCTATGTTCCTGAGGACTGGAGAAGTTGCAAGGTTGGTGTGCACCTCTAGCAATATGCCTGGAGTTACATTTACCCTCAACTAATTTGTAACTTGTATTCCTGCATGCTGCAGTGTGTCAGTGTCTAAATGGTTATAATCATAGCCATAATTTTTAAAGGGGTGAACTGGTGAGCCAGTGGAAGGCATTTGTTAGACGACCAAAAGCTCCAGCTCCGGGGTCATCATATGACTAAGACCCGCGTCAGGAAACACTTGTCCTGTTTCCTGACAAACCTTATTACCTAACCTAACTTAAGAGTGTGTCTGGCCTGACCTCACCTTCTCCAGCCTTTTCCCATAACCCTCCATTTGTTTGGATTGAACTCTAGCAACTACTTTTTGGACCACTTCTGTAGCTTGTATAACAGTTTATAACACAAGTCAGTACAAGGGAATCTACTCTGTGTATCATACTGTCTGACCTGTATACAAGTCGTCACGTGACGGTCGATATTTTACTTCCCTTCTACGATTTTACCAATAAAATTGCGAACCTGAATGTTTATTACGATCGTCATCAATAAAGACATGTTCAGAAATGTTCAGGAAGATTAAAAGTCAAATGCAAAAAGTTTAAAATACATTTGAATGTATCAGGTGAAATAGTTGTCTACGTTAAACAAATCAGTGAACAAACAATGATCTGACTTTACTGTTAAGTAATACGACAGCTGGGTGTATTTACAGAACTTTATTTACTCTTAAGTGACGTGACTGTTTACATATTGTACTCTGTGACATGAACATAGATAAATATATTACAAATTATATAAACATTAGTAACGCCATAAATAATATATGCAACAGACACAACATTGTAACAGCAGTCAACACCTTGACACATGAGAAACATGCAACAGTAGTAGCGATCATCAGACACTCTCAGGTGGACTTATCAAGGTCCAGATAACGAGACAAAGTCCCAATTTTTAAAGGGGTGGACCGGTAAGCCAGCGTAAGGTCTCGGTTAGATGACCAAAAGCTCCAGCTGTGGGTTATCATATGATTTAAGACTCGCATCAGGAAACATTTGTCCTGCTTCCTGACGTACCTAACACCGACCTACAAAGTCCCAATTTGTTAGGTATAAGGACACAAGTGCAACTAATGTGACATTTTATTGTGGCAACGTTTCGCTCTCCAGAAGCTTTGTCAAGCCGTTACAAACAATACACGGATACAGAAGGTATATATATAGGCTTAGAGTGAGGTGTAATACTAGTGGTGGTGGTAGTAGTAGTAGTAGTACTACAATGTATTGTTTGTAAAGGCTTGATAAAGCTCATGGAGAGCGAAACGTTGCTACAAATTCTGGCCACAAAATAGAGCGAAACACCAACGTCAAAGACCTGGGAGTGATCATGTCGGAGGATCTCACCTTCAAGGACCATAACATTGTATCAATCGCATCTGCTAGAAAAATGACAGGATGGATAATGAGAACCTTCAAAACTAGGGAGGCCAAGCCCATGATGACACTCTTCAGGTCACTTGTTCTATCTAGGCTGGAATATTGCTGCACTCTAACAGCATCTTTCAAGGCAGGTGAAATTGCCGACCTAGAAAATGTACAGAGAACTTTCACGGCGCGCATAACGGAGATAAAACACCTCAATTACTGGGAGCGCTTGAGGTTTCTAAACCTGTATTCCCTGGAACGCAGGAGGGAGAGATACATGATTATATACACCTGGAAAATCCTAGAGGGACTAGTACCGAACTTGCACACGAAAATCACTCACTACGAAAGCAAAAGACTTGGCAGACGATGCACCATCCCCTCAATGAAAAGCAGGGGTGTCACTAGCACGTTAAGAGACCATACAATAAGTGTCAGGGGCCCGAGACTGTTCAACTGCCTCCCAGCACACATAAGGGGGATTACCAACAGACCCCTGGCAGTCTTCAAGCTGGCACTGGACAAGCACCTAAAGTCAGTTCCTGATCAGCCGGGCTGTGGCTCGTACGTTGGTTTGCGTGCAGCCAGCAGCAACAGCCTGGTTGATCAGGCTCTGATCCACCAGGAGGCCTGGTCACAGACCGGGCCGCGGGGGCGTTGACCCCCGGAACTCTCTCCAGGTAAACTCCAGGTAAACAATAAAATGTCACATTAGTTGCACTTATGCCCTTTTACCTCACATATTGGTATAAACCTTGGTAATAAATACCGACAAGTTGGTTTAGAAAGACACGTAAGCAAACACTATAACATTTATTAGAAAACGTTTCGGTCCTGGGACCTTGATCACTTCTAACATAGAGGTAGAAAGACATTATATATATAGGCGGAGAGTGAGATGTGACGCACGTGACCTCAGGTCACGTGCGTCACATCTCACTCTCCGCTTATATATATAATGTCTTTCTACCTCTATGTTAGAAGTGATCAAGGTCCCAGGACCGAAACGTTTTCTAATAAATATGTTAGTGTTTGCTTACGTGTCTTTCTAAACCACCTCACATATTGTCGGTAATTCTACCAACATTAATACAAAGTCCCAATTACAATCCAGATACAGAGACAAAGTCCCATTTACAATACTAGATACTGTAATTCCCATAGTTGCAGACTGGTAGTACATAGATAGCCAACAACACTGAAAATCTAGAGTTACTCTGCACAAGAAAGTTCCAAAACAATACGATCATGCAACCATCAAAAGACAGCTCAATGCATCCTAACTATGACCTTTGTGAAGTACCTTCACAAGAACATCAAAACACGCTTGTGACTCACCAGCAGTGTGTGCAAGACATGCAGAACCCTGAATACACACTCAGAAAGTAAGAAACAACACGGGGGCGACAACAGCATGTCTAGAAGGAGGGCAGACACCTCTAAGATGAGACACCCTCTAGAAGGGCAGACACCTCTAAGACAAGACAACCTCTCTAGAAGGAGGGCAGACACCTCTAACACGAGACAACCTCTCTAACAGTTTCTAAGATGTTGCATGTGTGAAACACAATGGAAACATCGCTCACCCACATACAATAAACATACAGATGATAATCATGAAACATTACATGGGCTGAGTCACCGTTGTGAGACAGGTAAGGAGGATACGCCCCCACCTGGACACTAGCCAATTAGCATGAGTATGGGAAACCAAGTAAGTAAGCTGCAACAGGTATGTGGGCCTCCCACGATTCTGACAACTTATTACAACCCAGGAATCCAAAGGCCTGTTATCCTGCGTGTAAAGGGAGCACAATAAACACAGCAGAAAAACTTTTGACTTGTATTATCCTTCACCAATTTAGAACAGAAGTATGTACACTATATACACTATGTACAACAATAGGTATTACTGCACTCCACGGTAAGCAAGGCAGAATAGAAGCCACTAGAGAGCAGACCGTGCTTCAACCAGCTCTAGAATGGGAATGACAAGGGCAGACAGGCGAGTGGTACCCACAACACCTCTGTGATTGCCAAAACCATCTTCTCATTGGCTAGAACCTGGGTACTGATTGAACGACAGGGCCTCATCGTTAACCCTTAGCACCCGGTTCGCTGGTTGGGGGAGATAGCCTTTCAATGTGGCCCGGTGGTCTGGTGGCTAAAGCTCCCGCTTCACACACGGAGGGCCCGGGTTCGATTCCCGGCGGGTGGAAATTCCGACACGTTTCCTTACACCTATTGTCCTGTTCACCTAGCAGCAAATAGGTACCTGGGTGTTAGTCGACTGGTGTGGGTCGCATCCTGGGGGACAAGATTAAGGACCCCAATGGAAATAAGTTAGACAGTCCTCGATGACGCACTGACTTTCTTGGGTTATCCTGGGTGGCTAACCCTCCGGGGTTAAAAATCCGAACAAAATCTTATCTTATCTTATCTTATCTTAATGAAGGTGTGTACATGCGCCGTATAAAGGTTACGTACTCTTTGCATGCCACACAACTCTGTCACGTTTCTCGCAACAACTCTCATTACAAATGACACACCAAAACATATTGTGATCCCAACTATGTAACACAATAAATAAATTTTATGACATAAGGTAAAGTAATAAATAATAATAATAATAATAATAATAATAATAATAATAATAATAATAATAATACACACAGTACTTAAAACACTAAAATGCAAATTTATCATAAAAAATATACGAGTGTCTGTAACTTGTATGCATATTACACCTGTCTACACTTGGAGTATACCTGGAGGGAGTTTCAGGGGCCAACGCCCCCGCAGCCCGGTCCATGTCTGAGCCTCGTGGTGGATCAGGACCTGATCAACCAGGATGTTATTGTCTAGATCTATTTCAATCCTATCTATGTTCTTGTTTTTTATTCCTCCCATTAGTTTCACATCAGGACGGAACACACGTAGCATTCAATCCCTTATTGTAGATTGCAGACGTATAGTAGAAAGTAGTAGTAGTACAGGTACTGATCCTTGTGGGACCCCACTCATTACTTTCTCCCATTTTACTCTCCCATTTTACTCTCTGCTCTCTGCGTTTCAGATACTCTTGAGGCACTCTTGGACTCACTTCGGCACTCTGCATGTTACTCCCGCCCGTTCTTCTAATTTCTGAAGGGTGGAGAACGTTGAGGAAGGTGGAGGTCAGGCACGTTAGGATAGGCGAGGTTAAGGAAGGTCGCACTGGCAGGCAGCAGCGGTCAAGGGCACACCAAGGCTGAACACTGCCACACTCAACATTGTGTTGGTGGTGCTAGTGCTGGTGGTGCTCGTGTAGCTGGTGGAGGTGGTGCTCGTGTAGCTGGTGGTGGTAGTACTCGTGTAGCGGGTGGTGGTGGTGCTCGTGTAGCTGGTGTTGGTGGTGCTCGTATAGCTGGTGGTGGTGGGGCTCGTGTAGCTGGTGGTGGTGGTGCTCGTGTAGCTGGTGCTGGTGGTGGTGCTCGTGTAGCTGGTGTTGGTGGGGCTCGTGCAGCTGGTGTTGGTGGTGCTCGTGTAGCTGGTGTTGGTGGTGCTCGTGTAGCTGGTGTTGGTGGTGCTCGTGTAGCTGGTGGTGGTGGTGCTCGTGTAGCTGGTGTTGTTGGTGCTCGTGTAGCTGGTGTTGTTGGTGCTCGTGTAGCTGGTGTTGGTGGGGCTCGTGTAGCTGGTGGTGGTGGTGCTCGTGTAGTTGGTGGTGGTGGTGCTCGTGTAACTGGTGGTAGCGGTGCTCGTGTAGCTGGTGGTGGTAGTGCTCGTGTAGCTGGTGGTGTTGCTCGTGTAGCTGGTGTTGGTGGTGCTCATGTAGCTGGTGGCGGTGGTGCTCGTGTAGCTGGTGGTGGTGGTGCTCGCGTAGCTGGTGTTAGGGTGCTCGTGTAGCTGGTGTTGGTGGTGCTCGTGTAGCTGGTGGTGGTGGTGCTCGTGTAGCTGGTGGTGGTGGTGCTCGTGTAGCTGGTGTTGGTGGGGCTCGTATAGCTGGTGGTGGTGGTGCTCGTGTAGCTGGTGGTGGTGGTGCTCGTGTAGCTGGTAGTGGTAGTGCTCGTGTACCTGGTGGTGGTAGTGCTTGTGTAGATGGTGGTGGTGCTCGTGTAGCTGGTGGTGGTGGTGCTCGTGTAGCTGGTGGTGGTGGTGCTCGTGTAGCTGGTGGTGGTGGTGCTCGTGTAGCTGGTGTTGGTGGGGCTCGTATAGCTGGTGTTGGTGGTGCTCGTGTAGCTGGTGGTGGTGATGCTCGTGTAGCTGGTGGTGGTGGTGCTCGTGTAGCTGGTGTTGGTGGGGCTCGTGTAGCTGGTGGTGGTAGTGCTCGTGTACCTGGTGGTGGTGGGGCTCGTGTAGCTGGTGGTGGTGGTGGTGCTCGTGTAGCTGGTGTTGGTGGGGCTCGTGTAGCTGGTGGTGGTGGTGCTCGTGTAGCTGGTGGTGGTGTTGCTCGTGTAGCTGGTGGTGGTGGTGGTGCTCGTGTAGCTGGTGGTGGTGGTGCTCGTGTAGCTGGTGGTGGTGGTGCTCGTGTAGCTGGTGGTGGTGCTCGTGTAGCTGGTGGTGGTGGTGCTCGTGTAACTGGTGGTAGCGGTGCTCGTGTAGCTGGTGGTGGTGGTGCTCGTGTAGCTGGTGGTGGTAGTGCTCGTGTAGCTGGTGGCTGTGGTGCTCGTGTAGCTGGTGGTGGTGGTGCTCGCGTATCTGGTCGTGGTGGTGCTCGTGTAGCTGGTGTTGGTGGGGCTCGTATAGCTGGTGTTGGTGGTGCTCGTGTAGCTGGTGGTGGTGATGCTCGTGTAGCTGGTGGTGGTGGTGCTCGTGTAGCTGGTGTTGGTGGGGCTCGTGTAGCTGGTGGTGGTAGTGCTCGTGTACCTGGTGGTGATGGGGCTCGTGTAGCTGGTGGTGGTGGTGGTGCTCGTGTAGCTGGTGTTGGTGGGGCTCGTGTAGCTGGTGGTGGTGGTGCTCGTGTAGCTGGTGGTGGTGTTGCTCGTGTAGCTGGTGGTGGTGGTGCTCGTGTAGCTGGTGGTGGTGGTGCTCGTGTAGCTGGTGGTGGTGCTCGTGTAGCTGGTGGTGGTGGTGCTCGTGTAACTGGTGGTAGCGGTGCTCGTGTAGCTGGTGGTGGTGGTACTCGTGTAGCTGGTGGTGGTAGTGCTCGTGTAGCTGGTGGCTGTGGTGCTCGTGTAGCTGGTGGTGGTGGTGCTCGCGTATCTGGTGGTGGTGGTGCTCGTGTAGCTGGTGTTGGTGGGGCTCGTATAGCTGGTGGTGGTGGTGCTCGTGTAGCTGGTGGTGGTAGCGCTCGTGTAGCTGGTGGTGGTGGTGCTCGTGTAGCTGGTGTTAGTGGTGCTCGTGTAACTGGTGGTGGTGGTGCTCGTGTAACTGGTGGTAGCGGTGCTCGTGTAGCTCGTGGTGATGGTGCTCGTGTAGATGGTGGTGCTCGTGCTGATGGTGGTGCTCGTGTAGATGGTGTTCGTGCTGATGGTGGTGCTCGTGTAGATGGTGGTGCTCGTGTAGATGGTGGTGCTCGTGTAGATGGTGGTGCTCGTGTAGTTGGTGGTGCTCGTGTAGATGGTGGTGCTCGTGTAGTTGTTGGTGCTCGTGTAGATGGTGGTGCTCGTGTAGATGGTGGTGCTCGTGTAGATGGTGGTGGTGGTGCTCGTGTAGCTGGTGTTGGTGGGGCTCGTGTAGCTGGTGGTGGTAGTGCTCGTGTACCTGGTGGTGGTGGTGCTCGTGTAGCTGGTGGTGGTGGTGCTCGTGTAGCTGGTGTTGGTGGGGCTCGTGTAGGTGGTGGTGGTGGTGCTCGTGTAGCTGGTGGTGGTGTTGCTCGTGTAGCTGGTGGTGGTGGTGCTCGTGTAGCTGGTGTTAGTGGTGCTCGTGTAGCTGGTGGTGCTCGTGTAGCTGGTGGTGGTGCTCGTGTAGCTGGTGGTGGTGGTGCTCGTGTAACTGGTGGTAGCGGTGCTCGTGTAGCTGGTGGTGGTGTTGCTCGTGTAGCTGGTGGCGGTGGTGCTCGTGTAGCTGGTGGTGGTGGTGCTCGCGTATCTGGTGGTTGTGGTGCTCGTGTAGCTGGTGTTGGTGGGGCTCGCATAGCTGGTGGTGGTGGTGCTCGTGTAGCTGGTGGTGGTAGCGCTCGTGTAGCTGGTGGTGGTGGTGCTCGTGTAGCTGGTGTTGGTGGTGCTCGTGTAGCTGGTGGTGGTGGTGCTCGTGTAACTGGTGGTAGCGGTGCTCGTGTAGCTCGTGGTGATGGTGCTCGTGTAGATGGTGGTGCTCGTGCTGATGGTGGTGCTCGTGTAGATGGTGGTGTTCGTGCTGATGGTGGTGCTCGTGTAGATTTATTTATTTATTTATTTATTTATTTATTTACAATTTGAGCACACATACAGAGGTACAAAAAAATACAGATAAGAGCAGCATGCCAAAGCCACTTATACTATGCATAGCATTACGGGCTGGCTTAAAATTAACTTAAGATTAACTAAGCAATGATGAATTCAGTGATAAAACATTAATGTAAACAGATTACTATAAATCACAAGTGAGTATTACAAAGACAGGTCATATGGTTGCATTCAGTCGTATGAAGTATTCTGTTAGGTAGTGTATTTAAAAAATAATAAAGTTAGATTGGGTTTTAGGTTTAACATTTATGTGATATAATTGTGAGAAACATTTAAGATATACAATTTATAAGGTTCAGTTATTCAGTATTTATTTGGTTTTGGGTGAGTAAGTGATCTTTGAGAAGAGACTTGAATTTATAAACAGGTA
Organism: Cherax quadricarinatus; assembly: GCF_038502225.1. Classification (NCBI taxonomy): domain Eukaryota; kingdom Metazoa; phylum Arthropoda; class Malacostraca; order Decapoda; family Parastacidae; genus Cherax; species Cherax quadricarinatus. The sequence goes on along the minus strand of NC_091370.1, from coordinate 5,522,059 downwards.
GTGTTTCTTTTATATTTACAGGTAATGAATTCCAGATTTTTGGGCCTTTTATGTGCATTGAGTTTTTGCATAGTGTGAGATGAACACGAGGAACATCAAAGAGTGATCTGTGCCTTGTGTTATGGTCATGTGTTCTGTTGAGGTTGGCAAGGAGATGTTTGAGGGGAGGGTTAATATCAGAGTTAAGTGTTCTATGTATGTAATAGGTGCAGTAATAAGTATGGATGTTTTGTATGGTGAGTAGGTTTAGTGTATTGAATATTGGTGGAGTGTGCTGCCTGTAGTGAGAATTTGTTATCATTCTAACTGCAGCCTTTTGTTGGGTAATTAGTGGTCTGAGATGGTTAATTGTTGTTGAGCACCATGCACAAATTCCATAGGTGAGATAGGGGTAAATAAGAGAGTGATATAGGGCCAGGAGGGCTGACTGTGGAACATAGTACCGTATCTTCGATAGTATGCCTACAGTCTTGGAAATTTTCTTAGAAATTTGTTGTATATGTGTATGAAATTTGAGTCTATTATCAAGGTGGATTCCTAAGAATTTTCCCTCTGTTAGCTTTGTGGTGGTGCTGTGGTGCTCGTGTAGATGGTGGTGCTCGTGTAGATGTTGGTGCTCGTGTAGATGGTGGTGCTCGTGTAGTTGTTGGTGCTCGTGTAGTTGTTGGTGCTCGTGTAAATGGTGGTGCTCGTGTAGATGGTGGTGCTCGTGTAGTTGTTGGTGCTCGTGTAGATGGTGGTGCTCGTGTAGTTGGTGCTAGTGTAGATGGTGGTGCTCGTGTAGTTGTTGGTGCTCGTGTAGATTGTGGTGCTCGTGTAGTTGTTGGTGCTCGTGTAGATGGTGGTGCTCGTGTAGTTGTTGGTGCTCGTGTAGATGGTGGTGCTCGTGTAGATGGTGGTGCTCGTGTAGATGGTGGTGCTCGTGTAGATTGTGGTGCTCGTGTAGTTGTTGGTGCTCGTGTAGATGGTGGTGCTCGTGTAGTTGGTGCTAGTGTAGATGGTGGTGCTCGTGTAGTTGTTGGTGCTCGTGTAGATTGTGGTGCTCGTGTAGTTGTTGGTGCTCGTGTAGATGGTGGTGCTCGTGTAGTTGTTGGTGCTCGTGTAGATGGTGGTGCTCGTGTAGTTGTTGGTGCTCGTGTAGATGGTGGTGCTCGTGTAGATGGTGGTACTCGTGTAGATGGTGGTGCTCGTGTAGATGGTGGTGCTCGTGTAGATGGTGGTGCTCGTGTAGATGGTGCTCGTGTAGCTGTTGGTGCTCGTGTAGATGGTGGTGCTCGTGTAGATGGTGGTGCTCGTGTAGATGGTGGTGCTCGTGTAGCTGTTGGTGCTCGTGTAGATGGTGGTGCTCGTGTAGATGGTGGTGCTCGTGTAGATGGTGGTGCCCGTGTAGTTGTTGGTGCTCGTGTAGATGGTGGTGCTCGTGTAGTTGTTGGTGCTCGTGTAGATGGTGGTGCTCGTGTAGATGGTGGTGCTCGTGTAGATGGTGGTGCTCGTGTAGATGGTGGTGCTCGTGTAGTTGTTGGTGCTCGTGTAGATGGTGGTGCTCGTGTAGATGGTGGTGCTCGTGTAGATGGTGGTGCTCGTGTAGTTGTTGGTGCTCGTGTAGATGGTGGTGCTCGTGTAGATGGTGGTGCTCGTGTAGATGGTGGTGCTCGTGTAGTTGTTGGTGCTCGTGTAGATGGTGGTGCCCGTGTAGTTGTTGGTGCTCGTGTAGATGGTGGTGCTCGTGTAGATGGTGGTGCTCGTGTAGATGGTGGTGCTCGTGTAGATGGTGGTGCTCGTGTAGATGGTGGTGCTCGTGCAGATGGTGCTGCTCGTGTAGATGGTGGTGCTCGTGTAGTTGTTGGTGCTCGTGTAGATGGTGGTGCTCGTGTAGATGGTGCTCGTGTAGATGGTGGTGCTCGTGTAGATGGTGGTGCTCGTGCAGATGGTGCTGCTCGTGTAGATGGTGGTGCTCGTGTAGTTGTTGGTGCTCGTGTAGATGGTGGTGCCCGTGTAGTTGTTGGTGCTCGTGTAGATGGTGGTGCTCGTGTAGATGGTGGTGCTCGTGTAGATGGTGGTGCTCGTGTAGATGGTGGTGCTCGTGTAGTTGTTGGTGCTCGTGTAGATGGTGGTGCCCGTGTAGTTGTTGGTGCTCGTGTAGATGGTGGTGCTCGTGTAGATGGTGGTGCTCATGTAGATGGTGGTGCTCGTGTAGATGGTGGTGCTCGTGTAGATGGTGGTGCTCGTGTAGTTGCTGGTGCTCGTGTAGATGGTGGTGCTCGTGTAGATGGTGGTGCTCGTGTAGTTGTTGGTGCTCGTGTAGATGGTGGTGCTCGTGTAGTTGGTGGTGCGCGGGTAGATCGTGGTGCTCGTGTAGATGGTGGTGCTCGTGTAGATGGTGGTGCTCGTGTAGTTGTTGGTGCTCGTGTAGATGGTGGTGCTCGTGTAGATGGTGGTGCTCGTGTAGATGGTGGTGCTCGTGTAGTTGTTGGTGCCCGTGTAGTTGTTGGTGCTCGTGTAGATGGTGGTGCTCGTGTAGTTGTTGGTGCTCGTGTAGATGGTGGTGCTCGTGTAGATGGTGGTGCTCGTGTAGTTTTTGGTGCTCGTGTAGATGGTGGTTGTCGTGTAGTTGTTGGTGCTCGTGTAGATGGTGGTGCTCGTGTAGATGGTGGTGCTCGTGTAGATGGTGGTGCTCGTGTAGATGGTGCTCGTGTAGCTGTTGGTGCTCGTGTAGATGGTGGTGCTCGTGTAGATGGTGGTGCTCGTGTAGATGGTGGTGCTCGTGTAGCTGTTGGTGCTCGTGTAGATGGTGGTGCTCGTGTAGATGGTGGTGCTCGTGTAGATGGTGGTGCCCGTGTAGTTGTTGGTGCTCGTGTAGATGGTGGTGCTCGTGTAGTTGTTGGTGCTCGTGTAGATGGTGGTGCTCGTGTAGTTGTTGGTGCTCGTGTAGATGGTGGTGCTCGTGTAGTTGTTGGTGCTCGTGTAGATGGTGGTGCTCGTGTAGTTGTTGGTGCTCGTGTAGATGGTGGTGCTCGTGTAGTTGTTGGTGCTCGTGTAGATGGTGGTGCTCGTGTAGTTGTTGGTGCTCGTGTAGATGGTGGTGCTCGTGTAGTTGTTGGTGCTCGTGTAGATGGTGGTGCTCGTGTAGATGGTGGTGCTCGTGTAGATGGTGGTGCTCGTGTAGATGGTGGTGCTCGTGTAGTTGTTGGTGCTCGTGTAGATGGTGGTGCTCGTGTAGTTGTTGGTGCTCGTGTAGATGGTGGTGCTCGTGTAGCTGTTGGTGCTCGTGTAGATGGTGGTGCTCGTGTAGTTATTGGTGCTCGTGTAGATGGTGGTGCTCGTGTAGTTGTTGGTGCTCGTGTAGATGGTGGTGCTCGTGTAGTTGTTGGTGCTCGTGTAGATGGTGGTGCTCGTGTAGATGGTGGTGCTCGTGTAGATGGTGGTGCTCGTGTAGATGGTGGTGCTCGTGTAGTTGTTGGTGCTCGTGTAGATGGTGGTGCTCGTGTAGTTGTTGGTGCTCGTGTAGATGGTGGTGCTCGTGTAGCTGTTGGTGCTCGTGTAGATGGTGGTGCTCGTGTAGTTATTGGTGCTCGTGTAGATGGTGGTGCTCGTGTAGTTGTTGGTGCTCGTGTAGATGGTGGTGCTCGTGTAGTTATTGGTGCTCGTGTAGATGGTGGTGCTCGTGTAGTTGTTGGTGCTCGTGTAGATGGTGGTGCTCGTGTAGTTATTGGTGCTCGTGTAGATGGTGGTGCTCGTGTAGTTGTTGGTGCTCGTGTAGATGGTGGTGCTCGTGTAGATGGTGGTGCTCGTGTAGATGGTGGTGCTCGTGTAGATGGTGGTGCTCGTGTAGATGGTGGTGCTCGTGTAGATGGTGGTGCTCGTGTAGATGGTGGTGCTCGTGTAGTTGTTGGTGCTCGTGTAGATGGTGGTGCTCGTGTAGATGGTGGTGCTCGTGTAGTTGTTGGTGCTCGTGTAGATGGTGGTGCTCGTGTAGATGGTGGTGCTCGTGTAGATGGTGGTGCTCGTGTAGATGGTGGTGCTCGTGTAGATGGTGGTGCTCGTGTAGTTGTTGGTGCTCGTGTAGATGGTGGTGCTCGTGTAGTTGTTGGTGCTCGTGTAGATGGTGGTGCTCGTGTAGTTGTTGGTGCTCGTGTAGATGGTGGTGCTCTTGTAGTTGTTGGTGCTCGTGTAGATGGTGGTGCTCGTGTAGTTGTTGGTGCTCGTGTAGATGGTGGTGCTCGTGTAGCTGTTGGTGCTCGTGTAGATGGTGGTGCTCGTGTAGATGGTGGTTGTCGTGTAGTTGTTGGTACTCGTGTAGATGGTGGTGCTCGTGTAGCTGTTGGTGCTCGTGTAGATGGTGGTGTTCGTGTAGATGGTGGTGCTCGTGTAGATGGTGGTTGTCGTGTAGTTGTTGGTGCTCGTGTGGATGGTGGTGCTCGTGTGGATGGTGGTGCTCGTGCACTTGGTGGTGCTCGTGTGGATGGTGGTGCACTTGGTGGTGCTCGTGGTGGTGCTGAAACAAGTGTTTTGCAGGTAAGTAATATATGTTAAGTCAGGTGCTGTTGTTATCATTGTTGTTGTTATTGTTGTTGTTGTTGTTGTTGTTGTCAAGGATAGTACCAGGTCGAGCTGGGCACCTAAGTAGGTACCTGGGTGTTAGTCACCGTAGACCTGCTGCCCATGTTCACCTAGCAGTAAGTAGGTACCTGGGTGTTAGTCACCGTAGACCTGCTGCCCATGTTCACCTAGCAGTAAGTAGGTACCTAGGTGATAGTCACCTTAGACCTGCTGCCTATGTTCACCTAGCAGTAAGTAGGTACCTAGGTGATAGTCACCTTAGACCTGCTGCCCATGTTCACCTAGCAGTAAGTAGGTACCTAGGTGATAGTCACCTTAGACCTGCTGCCTATGTTCACCTAGCAGTAAGTAGGTACCTAGGTGATAGTCACCTTAGACCTGCTGCCCATGTTCACCTAGCAGTAAGTAGGTACCTAGGTGATAGTCACCTTAGACCTGCTGCCTATGTTCACCTGGCAGTAAGTAGGTACCTGAGTATTAGTCACCTTAGACCTGCTGCCCATGCTCACCTAGCAGTAAGTAGGTACCTGGGTGTTAGTTACCTTAGACCTGCTGCTCATATTCACCTAGCAGCAAGTAGGTGCCTGGGTGTTAGGTACCTTGTGGGTTTGATGCTGTCAAGACAGCCAGAGCGACAGTAAGGTTGCTAAGCCACTCTGCCTGGTTTTCCTGGGTTATCTTTCGTTATTATATTTAGATGACGGCTTGCGCCACCGTCCTGAGCTCTGCGTTGGCAGCACTGGCTTTGTTACCCGGGTAGGATGCCCCAGGTCAGCCTACCCAGCCCTAGTGGGCGTCAGGTCTCCTAATATGTAGATGTGGGCGTGTGAGCCACCCACACTGCTGCTGGTGGTGGTGATGCTGATGGTGGTGGTGGTGGTGCTGGTGCTGGTGGTGCTGCTACTGGTGGTGGTGGTGGTGTGCTAACCACTGCATTTTGAACTTTGATAAAGGTATCCATGTATTACATATCCCCAGCCCACTGTACCTCAGTGATCCGATAATAGTATCCCTGTATAACCCAGCCCACTGTACCTCAGTGATCCGATAATAGTATCCCTGTATAACCCAGTCCACTGTACCTCAGTGATCCGATAACAGTATCCCTGTATAACCCAGTCCACTGTACCTCAGTGATCCGATAATAGTATCCCTGTATTGTATTACCTAGCCCACTATACCTCAATGATCCGACAGTGGTATCCCTGTATTGTATAACCCAGCCCACTGTACCTCAATGATCCAACAATGGTATCCCTGTATAACCCAACCCATTGTACCTCAATGATCCAACAATGGTATCCCTGTATAACCCAACCCATTGTACCTCAATGATCCAACAATAGTATCCCTGTATAACCCAGCCCACTGTACCTCAATGATCCAACAATGGTATCCCTGTATAACCCAACCCATTGTACCTCAATGATCCAACAATGGTATCCCTGTATAACCCAACCCACTCTACCTCAATAATTCAACAATGGTATCCCTGTATAACGCAGCCCATTGTACCTCAATGATCCAACAATGGTATCCCTGTATAACCCAACCCACTCTACCTCAATGATTCAACAATGGTATCCCTGTATAACCCAGCCCATTGTACCTCAATGATCCAACAATGTGTAGACTGCACAGACAGCCCATGCTGTCTGCCAGCTTAGCTCATATTTCGCGCCACTAAGGTGCTGCCCTCTGTAGCCAGGCCTCTCGGTGGGCATGCCAGCCTGCCTGCCCTTGCCTCTGCCTCACTCACACAGCGGCCTAGCAGCAAGACACAAGTACTAGTAGCTCTCGTGGGATGGCCCTGCCCGGGCCATGGGCACAAACACACAAGCCTGTGTACCCACCACGACTTAACAATAAAGTAAGAAGCCTCCGAAGACGTATCATTTACTCCCCGCTACCATACTACCAAATAATCCCGTTATAAATGGTATCCCTGTATAACCCAACCCACTCTACCTCAATGATTCAACAATGGTATCCCTGTATAACCCAGTCCACTATACCTCAATAATCCAACAATGGTATCCCTGTATAACCCAACCCACTCTACCTTAATGATCCAACAATGGTATCCCTGTATAACCCAACCCACTCTACTTCAATGATCCAACAATGGTATCCTTGTATAACCCAGCCCATTGTACCTCAATGATCCAACAATGGTATCCCTGTATAACCCAGCCCATTGTACCTCAATGATCCAACAATGGTATCCCTGTGTAACCCAGCCCATTGTACCTCAATGATCCAACAATAGTATCCCTGTATAACCCAACCCACTCTACCTCAATGATCCAACAATGATATCCCTGTATAACCCAACCCACTCTACCTCAATGATCCAACAATGGTATCCCTGTATAATCCAACCCACTCTACCTCAATGATCCAACAATGGTATCCCTGTATAACCCAACCCACTCTACCTCAGTGATCCAACAATGGTATCCCTGTATAACCCAGCCCATTGTACCTTAATGATCCAACAATGGTATCTTTGTATAACCCAGCCCATTGTACCTCAATGATCCAACAATGGTATTCCTGTATAACCCAGCCCACTCTACCTCAATGATCAAACAATGGTATCCCTGTATAACCCAGCCCACTCTACCTCAATGATCAAACAATGGTATCCCTGTATAACCCAACCCACTCTACCTCAATGATCAAACAATGGTATCCCTGTATAACCCAGCCCACTCTACCTCAATGATCAAACAATGGTATCCCTGTATAACCCAACCCACTCTACCTCAATGATCAAACAATGGTATCCCTGTATAACCCAGCCCACTCTACCTCAATGATCAAACAATGGTATCCCTGTATAACCCAACCCACTCTACCTCAATGATCAAACAATGGTATCCCTGTATAACCCAACCCACTCTACCTCAATGATCAAACAATGGTATCCCTGTATAACCCAACCCACTCTACCTCAATGATCAAACAATGGTATCCCTGTATAACCCAACCCACTCTACCTCAATGATCAAACAATGGTATCCCTGTATAACCCAACCCACTCTACCTCAATGATCCAACAACAATGGTATCCCTGTATAACCCAACCCACTCTACCTCAATGATCCAACAACAATGGTATCCCTGTATAACCCAAACCCCTCAAGGAAGGTTCCTTGATGTTGGTGAGGGGCTCTTGATTTAGGGAATTGGATCTGTGCTCCAGTTCCCCGAATTAAGCCTGAATGCCTTCCACATCCCCCCCAGGCGCTGTATAATCCTCCGGGTTTAGCGCTTCCCCCTTGATTATAATAATAATAATGTATAACCCAACCCACTCTACCTCAATGATCAAACAATGGTATCCCTGTATAACCCAACCCACTCTACCTCAATGATCCAACAATGGTATCCTTGTATAACCCAGCCCACTGTACCTCAATGATCCAACAATGGTATCCTTGTATAACCTAGCCCACTCTACCTCAATGGTCCAACAATGGTATCCCTGTATAACCCAACCCACTCTACCTCAATGATCCAACAATGGTATCCCTGTATAACCCAACCCACTCTACCTCAATGATCCAACAATGGTATCCCTGTATAACCCAACCCACTCTACTTCAATGATCCAACAATGGTATCCCTGTATAACCCAACCCACTCTACCTCAATGATCAAACAATGGTATCCCTGTATAACCCAGCCCACTCTACCTCAATGATCCAACAATGGTATCCCTGTATAACCCAACCCACTCTACCTCAATGATCAAACAATGGTATCCCTGTATAACCCAGCCCACTCTACCTCAATGATCCAACAATGGTATCCCTGTATAACCCAACCCACTCTACCTCAATGATCCAACAATGGTATCCCTGTATAACCCAACCCACTCTACCTCAATGATCCAACAATGGTATCCCTGTATAACCCAACCCACTCTACTTCAATGATCCAACAATGGTATCCCTGTATAACCCAACCCACTCTACTTCAATGATCCAACAATGGTATCCCTGTATAACCCAACCCACTCTACCTCAATGATCAAACAATGGTATCCCTGTATAACCCAACCCACTCTACCTCAATGATCCAACAATGGTATCCCTGTATAACCCAACCCACTCTACCTCAGTACACACTTCTAAAACACCTCAGTGTGCGGCGTAAGTTTGTAAGTTTGAAATCAATATCCCAATTTCTTTAACAAAAAAAATGACAAATTAGGACAAGGCCCAAAATCTAATTCAAAACCTTCCACTAACACACCAGGTTTGAAGCCAACCTGAAGAGTCATTCTCTGGTTATCTCAAGAGGGATAACAAGAGTTGTATTATCAAGTTATCGCAGGTAAACCAGTGTTTTAATCTTCACAATTTCTTAAAAAAACATTGGGACCATCACAAAGCTGATAAACTGGGTATCTTTAACGAGGAAACGGGTAATTAAGAAAGTAATTAAGAGAGTAATTAAGAAAATAGAATACTTACGTAAGAGGATAATTAAGAGGGTAATTAAGGTTATTGAATAAAAGATTAAGAGGGTAATTAAGAGTAATTAAGAGAATAAGAGAGTAATTAAGAGGGTAATTAAAAGTAATTAAGTTTTATGTAAGCTGAGTGTACATACCTTACAAGTGTTTAAGAATAGTCTTGAAGGCACACAGGTGTTACAGACACATGTTAAGTACACAGGTGTTATAGACACAAGTTACATGTGTTATAAGCACTTGTTAAGAGGTACACAGGTGTTATATACAATGTTAAGATACAACTGGTGTTATAAGCACATGTTAAGAGATAGACAGGTGTTATATGGAATATTAAGATACAGGTGTTACAGACATGTTAAGAGGTACACAGGTCTTATTGACACATGTTTGGAGCAGACCAGGTCACGTGACGTGACATAATACCTGTTCATTGTCATTGTTAATACCGACCTTACCTCTGTTTTTGCATAGTTTTTTTGTGAAAAAAAATGTGTTGGCTGTGTGTGTGTGTGTGTGTGTGTGTGTGTGTGTGTGTGTGTGTGTGTGTGTGTGTGAGGGGGGGGGGACCTGGGAAGTCCATATTTATTGAGAACTTTCTACCTAGATAAGCACTATCGAGAGAGAGAGAGAGAGAGAGAGAGAGAGAGAGAGAATGAGATTATACAGTGTGCAATATGTTCTGGGCCATAGGCTGAGAGATGCATGATAACTCCTGGGCTCCTGGCGTCACCTACTGCGTTATTCCTAGCAAGTACTGGACATGTGACCCCCCCATAGTCACTGTGACACATTACAGACCATAGTCACTATGACACTTTACACACCATAGTCACTGTGACACTTTACACACCATAGTCACTGTGGCACTTTACAGACCATAGTCACTGTGACACTATACACACCATAGTCACTGTGACATTTTACAGACCATAGTCACTGTGACACTTTACAGACCATAGTCACTGTGACACTTTACAGACCATAGTCACTGTGACACTGTACACACCATAGTCACTGTGACACTATACACAATAGTCACTGTAATACACACCATAGTCACCATACGTGTCACCACAGACATGGTGTTGACCTTGAACTAGTAACGTAGCCCTGATCCTTCCACTTTCAAAATATTTACAACTGTTTAAGGCAGCGTAGTTAACCCGTTAAAACCTATTTGAATAAGCTACGAAACTTGATTCTCTACAGCAAAATCGTTTTCTTTATTGAGCACATCGGCTTACCCCCTGGGGGTGAATTTACTCCCTGGGGGTAGATTTACTCCCTGGGGGTAAATTTACTCCCTGGGGGTAAAGAATTACATGGCAAGAGGTAAATATTTGATGTACCTGATAACTGAATAATTAATTTTTTTCTGGCCTTGTTTTTGTCCCTTTATGATGGCAATAAATTTTTGTATGGGTAAATGGAGAAATACATCAAACTGAAGGTGTTAATGTTGTAGGAAAAGTTGAGAATCTCTGGTTTAGTGAAACACTTAAGTAAACACCAGGACATGTTAGATAATGTTTCTGTCTTGGGACATTGATCACTTCTAATATATAGAGGTTAAACAAGGAGGAGTAAGGTGTGAGTGACGCATGGTGACCTGAAGGTGTGAGTGACGCATGGTGACCTGAAGGTGTGAGTGATGCATGGTGACCTGAAGGTGAGTGACGCATGGTGACCTGAAGGTGTGAGTGATGCATGGTGACCTGAAGGTGTGAGTGACGCATGGTGACCTGAAGGTGTGAGTGACGCATGGTGACCTGAAGGTGTGAGTGATGCATGGTGACCTGAAGGTGAGTGACGCATGGTGACCTGAAGGTGTGAGTGATGCATGGTGACCTGAAGGTGTGAGTGACGCATGGTGACCTGAAGGTGTGAGTGATGCATGGTGACCTGAAGGTGTGAGTGACGCATGGTGACCTGAAGGTGTGAGTGATGCATGGTGACCTGAAGGTGTGAGTGACGCATGGTGACCTGAAGGTGTGAGTGATGCATGGTGACCTGAAGGTGTGAGTGATGCATGGTGACCTGAAGGTGTGAGTGATGCATGGTGACCTGAAGGTGTGAGTGATGCATGGTGACCTGAAGGTGTGAGTGACACATGGTGACTTGAAGGTGTGAGTGACACATGGTGACCTGAAGGTGTGAGTGACGCATGGTGACCTGAAGGTGTGAGTGACACATGGTGACCTGAAGGTGTGAGTGACGCATGGTGACCTGAAGGTGTGAGTGATGCATGGTGACCTGAAGGTGTGAGTGATGCATGGTGACCTTCAGGTCATTATGCAACACTCACACCTCACTCTCCGCTTATATTTACCGTCTTTTTAACCTCTGTATGTTAGAAGTGATCAAGGTTCCAGGACTGAAATATTTTCTAACGTGTCCTGGTGTTTGCTACGTGTTTCTCTAAACCAACTTGCCGGTATTACCGAGGTTTATAACAGCACATCGTTTAAGTAACTGCCACAGCACAGCCGCATCTAGCAGACTTTACACTATCAGTAACTTAACCAAGAGAGTCATTCACGACACTGTATGCGATATATGCATTATGTAGCACTAGTATGGAAGCCACATCTTACCAGGCATGTCAAGAAACTACAGAAGATACAAAGATTGGCAGCAAGACTAGTCCCTGAGATAAGGGCCATGAGCTATGAAGAGAGGCTAAGGGAGGTAAACCTGGTGACAGTAATGCAAGGGGCTAGGGGTGATATGATAACAACGTATAAAATACTTATAGGAACTGGTAGGGTGGACAGGGACAGATTGTTAGATAGGCGGAAGCAGGTACACTAGCGCTCAGCTGGAAGCTGAAAACACAGATGAATGTCGAAGGTGTTGGGAAGTATTGCTTCAGCCTTAGAGTAATTTAGAAGTGAAACGACCTGGGCAGTGGAGTGAGAGGCAGGATCCATGCATAACTTTAAGAAGAGATACGATAAGGCTCTCGAAGACAGGAGTGAACCCAGTAGCGGCCAGCGAAGAAGCGGGGCCAGGAGCTGAGACTCGGCTCCTGCAATCACATACAGGTGAGTACAGGATACATACAAAGTGTATATCCTATATGCTGAGATTTTATTTTAATGCTTATTTTAGGGGATTAAAATATTGTTGACTGGTAGTAAACAAGTTAGGTGCAGCCTTAATGAGACTCGGGGCTTTAAACTTAATTAACCAACCAATCATACCGTTGTTGTTTGTTGGTTTATACCAGTGAAAGATTAAACTGCCGCTGCCGTTCTTTATTTAGGCCGCTAAGAAGAACCGCTGACAAGGTGGGTATAGGGACCGCCATGTTGGAGGAGGGCCAGTGATACATGTACTGATAAAGTGATAAGACGAAGCTGTTGTTAACTCTTTACTGTGTGTCTGGCTAACTTAGTGGAGGTGGGACAGTTGAGCCGGGAAAACAGAGGTAACTAACTGTCTATGGAACAACTTAAGTTATCGGTATGGTTCATGGGACAACAACACAATTATTGTGATCCATGGAACAAATTAAGTAATCATTGTGGTCTATGGAACAAGGTTAAGTAAGTTATCGTTGTGATTGATGGATCACATTCAACAAGTGGTGAGGGTCAGTGTCTGGCTCTACACATGCTATACTTAAAGCCTGCACAGTGTTACACATAATTCTTTGTTGATAAGTGAATATTATGTCTGTTCAGCAGAGTTATTGATACGTATGCTGGTGTTTATTAGCTAATATCCTGACCTTGTCTTGTAGTACTGACATGGTATACCACGGTGTTTTATTACAGCTAAAAACTAAACTGACAATGTCCATGCTATGCGTACCTTGTCATTATAACAATATGATCATTATTATAATCTAAACTACGTGCTAAACTCACAAGGGTCATACGGAGATATGAACCTGGGTCGTATTCATCTAGTATACAAAATATGGCTGCTGAATTCTGTAAGTTATATTGTGATAACACGTGAGGTGTGCGGCTACACTGTTCTACATGAATATACTATAGGAACACCTACGGCATGTGGCTAAATTATTCTACATAGGTACATAGCTACATAGGTATTCTACATAGGTACCTGGCTTACTACATTACACAGGAGGGGTTACATACACAAAGGATAAACTTTCGTTTTATTTAGCAAAACTGATAGTGTGCTAATTCCTATTATTTATGATAGGTGGTGAGAACCAAGGCTAAGTTTCTCTGTCATATTCCATCACACAGGACTGATTTCGTACCATGAGTTTGAATCTGTCTGGGGCTACCCAACAATGGTGACCTTACATGCTTTCGTTCCAGCAAAGCTGAATTTAATGTTGTTAGGAATTGAATCGTCTCTCAGGATAGCTTATTCTACACACAGGAGAAATTTATTTTTTTAAGAAGACATCTCCATCATGAAAGAGCGAGGCAAAAATCATGGCACAAAGGCAACAGTTAGGCAACTTTATTCCGAAACGTTTCGCCTACACAGTAGGCTTCTTCAGTCGAATACAGAAAGTAGGCAGGAACAGTAGAGATGTGAAGACGATGTAATCAGTCCATCACCCTTGAAGTCGTAGAATTTGAGGTTGTCAGTCCCTCAGCCTGGAGAGTTCAGTTCCATAGTCAAGAACTATCTGAAGATCAAGCGACAGTGCGGAGACTTAAATACTGTCGGAAGGAGAGGTGCAGAGTAGTAGTAGTATTAGTAGTGAGAATGTAGCCACTGAGAGGTCAGGTCCCTCTCAGATCCAACAGTTCTCACTTGAAAGGGTTGTCCAAGGTGTTTTCTGTACCAAGAGGCCCATGTGTTGCAGTGTCTGACAAGATGAACATCAAAATTGTATAAAATACCGACAGGTTGGTAGGTAAGACACAAAGGCAACAGTTAGGCAACTTTGTGTCTTACCTACCAACCTGTCGGTATTTTATACAATTTTGATGTTCATCTTGTCAGACACTGCAACACATGGGCCTCTTGGTACAGAAAACACCTTGGACAACCCTTTCAAGTGAGAACTGTTGGATCTGAGAGGGACCTGACCTCTCAGTGGCTACATTCTCACTACTACTACTACTACTACTACTACTACTACTACTACTACTATGCACCTCTCCTTCCGACAGTATTTAAGTCTCCGCACTGTCGCTTGATCTTCAGATAGTTCTTGACTATGGAACTGAACTCTCCAGGCTGAGGGACTGACAACCTCAAATTCTACGACTTCAAGGGTGATGGACTGATTACATCGTCTTCACATCTCTACTGTTCCTGCCTACTTTCTGTATTCGACTGAAGAAGCCTACTGTGTAGGCGAAACGTTTCGGAATCAAGTTGCCTAACTGTTGCCTATGTGTCTTACCTACCAACCTGTCGGTATTGTATACCATTTTGATGTTCATCTTGTCAGACACTGCAACACATGGCCTCTTGGTACAGAAAATGCCTTAGACAACCCTTTCAAGTGAGAACTGTTGGATCTGAGAGGGACCTGACCTCTCAGTGGCTACACTCTCACTACTACTACTACTACTACTCTGCACCTCTCCTTCCGACAGTATTTAAGTCTCCACACTGTCGCTTGATCTTCAGATAGTTCCTGACTATGGAACTGAACTTCTCCAGGCCGAGGGACTGACAACCTCAAATTCTACGACTTCAAGGGTGATGGACTGATTACATCGTCTTCACATCTCTACTGTTCCTGCCTACTTTCTGTATTCGACTGAAGAAGCCTACTGTGTAGGCGAAACGTTTCGGAATAAAGTTGCCTAACTGTTGCCTTTGTGTCTTACCTACCAACCTGTCGATATTGAACATTAAAATGGTATAAAATACCGACAGATTGTTAGGTAAGACACATATGCAACAGTTAGGTATCTTTATTTCGAAACGTTTCGCCTACACAGTAGGCTTCTTCAGTCGAGTACAGAAAAGTTGATAGAAGCAGAAGAGACTTGAAGACAATGTAATCAGTCCATCACCCTTAAAGTTTTGAGGTGGTCAGTCCCTCAGTCTGGAGAAGAGCATTGTTCCAAAGTTTGAAACAATATGGAGTTGAAGTGACAGGATGGAGCCTTATATAGTGCCATATTATTTCAAACTTTGGAACAATGCTCTTCTCCAGACTGAGGGACTGACCACCTCAAAACTTTAAGGGTGATGGACTGATTACATCGTCTTCAAGTCTCTTCTGCTTCTATCAACTTTTCTGTACTCGACTGAAGAAGCCTACTGTGTTGGCGAAACGTTTCGAAATAAAGATACCTAACTGTTGCATATGTGTCTTACCTAACAATCTGTCGGTATTTTTTACCATTTTGATGTTCAACAAAAATCATGTGATGAATGGTTTGAAAAACCGACAAGTTGAAGATTGAGACACTTATGCAGCATATGGGAATCTTTATTCAGGAAACGTTTCGCCACACAGTGGCTTCATCAGTCCAATACAAAGAGGAAGGCGTAAGGAGAGGAGGAGAATGAGGTAATCAGTCCCTCAGCCTGGAGTCGATGTGTTCAGTCCATCAATCTTGTAGAATGTACAGCATAGGGCCGTAGACGTGGCTTATATACTGTAGTGAGGTGAGGTGAAGCAGGCGGAGGCGGGGTCATAGTGGTACCATCCACTAGTCGAAGTATGTTTTCGTCCAAAGGTTGAACAAGTGTTGAAGAATTCCATCAAAAGTCTCTCTACGTTTTTCTTTGCTGTATGTCGTCCAGTACCTAGTGGTGTTCTCTGTCCCCTAGGCTTCCTGGTATTGTCTCTATTCCTAAACAGAAGACCTTTTTAAATAATTTGATCAACAATTTACTTGTCATTTTTCATGAGCCTTCCTCTCTCAGTCTAATTTCATGTTTTTTTTTTTTTAATGTCGTCTTTCTTCTGGTGTGAAGCAGTTTTGGTTCAGACTTGGCCGTTGCTGGTATATCACTCTCAGAGTGTCACTCGGCCTCTTTCTTCACTCTTGTACGTTCGTTTCTAGCTAATCTGCTCACTTCTTCCAGCATCTGTTTTTAGCTTTCAGTAGTTTTTCCCACGCTCTTATGCTTTCCTCCCATCTATTCAAAACTCCGCTGATTTTTTATTAATAGTGCCACTCCTTCCCAGTTTCCTCTGGCTTTCCTTATCACATGATATCCTGCCGGAAATATGGCATCTGATATCATTTCTGTCAGCTTTACTTCTGTAATAGATACAATTTCTGGGGTTAATTCATCTAGTCAGTCTTTCATCTCATCACTCCCTTTTGATAATCCATTTGCGTTTATGGACCACACTCTGAACTTACACTCGCGGGTGTGGTCTAGTTTTTCTGCATGTTGCTCATCTAACAGGAGTGGGAGGTAGGGCTGGGGATGGCGTGCGCACCACTATCGGTGGAGGGGTCAGGGATAAGGTTATAGGAAGGGAAGGGCAGAGGGTTTGAGGAAAAAAGGGGATGAGGGATATTAGTGTTAATGCTGGAGAAATGGCTAAGAGGGACGGACATGGCCTAGAGTTGGACCAGCTGAGAAAGAGGTTGGGGTTGTGTCTGGAATAGTCCTTTTGAGTTTTGGTGCTCCTTCCTGGCCTCTCGTCTGCCTCTCGTCGGGGTTTCACGTACTTGCTGATCCGTCGCTGTCCTGTCTGGATCCAGGTACACACGGCTGTAGCGCCATTGTGGTCTTCAGATGCCTTTCTGTCATATGATCGTTGTCTCCAGTTAACATGGCGCTAGAAGGGTAGATTGATCGGGCGTTGTTTGCTGTGGTATAATCTCCTGATCCTTGGAAAATTTATCTATTCTGTCTCTTCCTTTCGTATTCACTACATGAACGACATAATCTCAGGTTTCTTTTCTTCCCACCTTCTACTTCCTAGGCTCCCCCCTACAGCTTCCTGGAGGCCATAGATCCTCAGTGACCTTATTCTTCCTTCCATTGTCCCTCCCTCCAGATATCTCTGTTTTTTTTTTACCATTTCCTTCGCTGTCTCATTTATCACCACCTAAGCTTCCCTATCATCAGAGAGCATCTCTGCCAGTGACTTTCCTTCTTTGTCTCCCTGGCTTCCTCTGCTCTCTCTCTTTCCCTCATTGTTTCCGCTCCTACTATCAACCATCGCACTTCCTTCACGGTTTATTTCGGCCCTTTCATTTCCTTCTCCAACTTTAGGACTCTTCCGTCATATTTACTTGCTTTGCAACCTCTTCCTTCATTTTGATGCAATCTTCTTCCCAGGGGAGTTTAACTTCCCTTCAAACTCCTCCTTCAGTTTTCGTACTTTCATCGTCTCTTTCAGTCTATTTTTTTCCTCCAGCTCTGTGTTTGTGTTTGTGTGTGTGTGTGTGTGTGTGTGTGTGTGTGTGTGTGTGTGTGTGTGTGTGTGTGTGTGTGTGTGTGTTTGTGTGTGTGCGTGTGTGTGTGTGCGTGTGTGTGTGTGCGTGTACTCACCTAGTTGAGGTTGCAGGGGTCGAGTCCAAGCTCCTGGCCCCGCCTCTTCACTGGTCACTACTGGGTCACTTTTCCTGCTCCCTGCGCTTTATCATACCTCTTCTTAAACCTATGTATGGATCCTGCCTCCACTACATCACTTCCCAGACTATTCCACTTCCTGATAACTCTGTGACTGAAGAAGTACTTCCTAATGTCCCTGTGATTCATCTGGGTCTTCAACTTCCAACTGTGACTCCTTTACTTGGTGGGGTTGAACTCCAGGAGCCATTTGCTGGACCAGGCCTGCAGCCTGTTTAGATCCCCTGTAGTTCTACCTGGTCCTCGTCTGAATTCTTCTCATCAACTTCACATCATCCGCAAACAGGGACACTTCTGAGTCTATTCCTTCCGTCATGTCGTTCACAAATACCAGAAACAGCACCGGTCCTAGGACTGATCCCTATGGCACCCGACTCGTTACAGGCGCCCACTCTGACACCTCGCCACGTACCATGACTCGCTGTCTTCCTGACAGGTATTCCCTGATCCATTGTAGTGCCTTCCCTGTTATCCCTGCTTCGTCCTCCAGTTTTTGCACTAATCTCTTGTGTGGAACTGTGTCAAACGCCTTCTTACAGTCCAAGAAAATCCAATCTACCTACCCCTCTCTCTTGTCTTACTGCAGCCACTCTGTCATAGAACTCCAGTAGGTTCGTGACGCAGGATTTCCCGTCCCTGAAACCGTGCTGGCTGTCGTTGATAAACTCATTTCTTTGTAGGTGCTCCACCACTCTTTTCCTGATAATTTTCTCCATGATCTTGCATACTATACACGTCAGTGACACTGGTCTGTAGTTTAATGCTTCGTGTCTGTATCCTTTTTTTAAAAAATTGGGACTACATTTGCTGTCTTCCATACTTCGGGTAGTCGCCCTGTTTCGATAGATGTGTTGAAGATAGTTGTTAGTGGTACACAAAGTTCCTCTGCTCCCTCTCTCAGGACCCATGGAGAGATGTTATCCGGCCCCATCGCCTTTGAGGTATATAGCTCGCTTAGCAGCCTCTTCACTTCTTCCTCTGTTGTATGCATTGTGTCCAACACTTGGTGTACCTCACCTCTCCGCCTTTCTGGGGGCCCTTCTGTCTCCTCTGTGAACACTTCTTCGAATCTCATGTTGTGTGTGTGTGTGTGCGTGTGTGTGTGTGTGTGTGTGTGTGTGTGTGTGTGTGTGTGTGTGTGTGTGTGTGTGTGTGTGTGTGTGTGTGTGTGTGTATGTGTGTATGTGTGTATGTGTGTATGTGTGTGTGTGTGTGTGTGTGTGTGTGTGTGTGTGTGTGTGTGTGAGTGAGCACTGAGTCAGCCATTGGTCTCAGCGCTGAGTAAGTTTCATAACTTCCTTGTCTGAACTTTCCGGGAAAAAAGTAACCTAAAAGTTTAGTGTAAAAGCTTTGTCAGTTGATTATTTACCTTTCACCAGCGGTGACCTTAACAGACTGTTGTCAGCCTTGCCCCTTAACACAGTTGTCATTCATATACTACCCTTAACAGAATGCTATCATCCATTCAGTACCGCAACAGACTGTTGTAAGCCCTGGCCTTCACTTAACACTGTTGTCTGCCAAGGACTCTGGTGGAAATAAGTCACTTTGACATTTTTGGAGGGATTATCCTAAGACAACTGTGATCATTTAACAGTATTGCCATGCATGAGTGAACCTAGAGTGTGTTGAGTGATCTCTCACTTAGCTAACATTGTGTTGGGTGATCTCTCACTTAACTAACATTGTGTTGAGGATCTCTCACTTAACTAACATTGTGTTGAGTGATCTCTCACTTAACTAACATTGTGCTGATGATCTCTCACTTAACTAACATTGAGTTGAGTGATCTCTCACTTAACTAACATTGTGTTGAGTGATCTCTCACTTAACTAACATTGTGTTGAGTGATCTCTCACTTAACTAACATTGTGTTGAGTGATCTCTCACTTAACTAACATTGTGTTGGGTGATCTCTCACTTAACTAACATTGTGTTGAGTGATCTCTCACTTAACTAACATTGTGTTGAGTGATCTCTCACTTAACTAACATTGTGTTGAGTGATCTCTCACTTAGCTAACATTGTGTTGGGTGATCTCTCACTTAACTAACATTGTGTTGGGTGATCTCTCACTTAGCTAACATTGTGTTGAGTGATCTCTCACTTAACTAACATTGTGTTGGGTGATCTCTCACTTAGCTAACATTGTGTTGAGTGATCTCTCACTTAACTAACATTGTGTTGGGTGATCTCTCACTTAGCTAACATTGTGTTGAGTGATCTCTCACTTAACTAACATTGTGTTGAGTGATCTCTCACTTAACTAACATTGTGTTGGGTAATCTCTCACTTAACTAACATTGTGCTGAGTGATCTCTCACTTAACTAACATTGTGTTGAGTGATCTCTCACTTAACTAACATTGTGTTGGGTGATCTCTCACTTAACTAACATTGTGCTGAGTGATCTCTCACTTAACTAACATTGTGTTGAGTGATCTCTCACTTAACTAACATTGTGTTGGGTGATCTCTCACTTAACTAACATTGTGCTGAGTGATCTCTCACTTAACTAACATTGTGCTGATGATCTCTCACTTAACTAACATTGTGCTGATGATCTCTCACTTAACTAACATTGTGTTGAGTGATCTCTCACTTAACTAACATTGTGTTGAGTGATCTCTCACTTAACTAACAATGTGTTGGGTGATCTCTCACTTAACTAACATTGTGTTGAGTGATCTCTCACTTAACTAACATTGTGTTGAGTGATCTCTCACTTAACTAACATTGTGCTGATGATCTCTCACTTAACTAACATTGTGTTGAGTGATCTCTCACTTAACTAACATTGTGTTGGGTGATCTCTCACTTAACTAACATTGTGTTGAGTGATCTCTCACTTAACTAACATTGTGTTGGGTGATCTCTCACTTAACTAACATTGTGCTGATGATCTCTCACTTAACTAACATTGTGCTGATGATCTCTCACTTAACTAACATTGTGCTGATGATCTCTCACTTAACTAACATTGTGTTGGGTGATCTCTCACTTAACTAACATTGTGCTGATGATCTCTCACTTAACTAACATTGTGTTGAGTGATCTCTCACTTAACTAACATTGTGTTGAGTGATCTCTCACTTAGCTAACATTGTGTTGAGTGATCTCTCACTTAGCTAACATTGTGTTGGGTGATCTCTCACTTAACTAACATTGTGTTGAGTGATCTCTCACTTAACTAACATTGTGTTGGGTGATCTCTCACTTAACTAACATTGTGTTGAGTGATCTCTCACTTAACTAACATTGTGTTGGGTGATCTCTCACTTAACTAACATTGTGTTGAGTGATCTCTCACTTAACTAACATTGTGTTGAGTGATCTCTCACTTAACTAACATTGTGTTGGGTGATCTCTCACTTAGCTAACATTGTGTTGAGTGATCTCTCACTTAACTAACATTGTGTTGGGTGATCTCTCACTTAACTAACATTGTGTTGAGTGATCTCTCACTTAACTAACATTGTGCTGAGTGATCTCTCACTTAACTAACATTGTGCTGATGATCTCTCACTTAACTAACATTGTGTTGAGTGATCTCTCACTTAACTAACATTGTGTTGAGTGATCTCTCACTTAACTAACATTGTGTTGAGTGATCTCTCACTTAACTAACATTGTGTTGAGTGATCTCTCACTTAACTAACATTGTGCTGAGTGATCTCTCACTTAACTAACATTGTGTTGAGTGATCTCTCACTTAACTAACATTGTGCTGAGTGATCTCTCACTTAACTAACATTGTGCTGATGATCTCTCACTTAACTAACATTGTGTTGAGTGATCTCTCACTTAACTAACATTGTGTTGAGTGATCTCTCACTTAACTAACATTGTGTTGGGTGATCTCTCACTTAACTAACATTGTGTTGAGTGATCTCTCACTTAACTAACATTGTGTTGAGTGATCTCTCACTTAACTAACATTGTGTTGGGTGATCTCTCACTTAGCTAACATTGTGTTGAGTGATCTCTCACTTAACTAACATTGTGTTGGGTGATCTCTCACTTAACTAACATTGTGTTGAGTGATCTCTCACTTAACTAACATTGTGCTGAGTGATCTCTCACTTAACTAACATTGTGCTGATGATCTCTCACTTAACTAACATTGTGTTGAGTGATCTCTCACTTAACTAACATTGTGTTGAGTGATCTCTCACTTAACTAACATTGTGTTGAGTGATCTCTCACTTAACTAACATTGTGTTGAGTGATCTCTCACTTAACTAACATTGTGCTGAGTGATCTCTCACTTAACTAACATTGTGTTGAGTGATCTCTCACTTAACTAACATTGTGCTGAGTGATCTCTCACTTAACTAACATTGTGCTGATGATCTCTCACTTAACTAACATTGTGTTGAGTGATCTCTCACTTAACTAACATTGTGCTGATGATCTCTCACTTAACTAACATTGTGTTGAGTGATCTCTCACTTAACTAACATTGTGCTGATGATCTCTCACTTAACTAACATTGTGTTGAGTGATCTCTCACTTAACTAACATTGTGTTGGGTGGTCACTTACTTAACTAGCACTGTGTTGGGTGATCTCTTAGTTAACGGTGTGTTGGGTGTCTTAGATCTGCCTGAGCACCGTATAGGGACACAGTGGAACACCAGGTTCACCTTCACTTACGCTTCATTTAACGTGCAAGAAGTGATTTTTAAACCAACGGTTTGTTGTGTGGATATAGATAAATTTTTGTTGTATGTCCACTTATATTGTGTGTACATGTATATTTATATTGTCCATATGTCAGTTTATATTGTGTATATTTATGTGTATGTATATATTTATATTTGTGTATATTCATTTATATTGTGTAGATCCAGAGATATTGTATGCATGTTGTAGTAGCCTACATCAATACAATCACTTTCAGCTAAATCAGAAATACTAAATTGTTGGGAAGTCTACGTAACCAGTGTACATACTACCTATAGTAACCAGTGTACATACTACCTATAGTAACCAGTGTACATACTACCTATAGTAACCAGTGTACATACTACCTATAGTAACCAGTGTACATACTACCTATAGTAACCAGTGTACATACTACCTATAGTAACCAGTGTACATACTACCTATAGTAACCAGTGTACATACTACCTATAGTAACCAGTGTACATACTACCTATAGTAACCACTGTACATACTACCTATAGTAACCAGTGTACATACTACCTATAGTAACCAGTGTACATACTACCTATAGTAACCAGTGTACATACTACCTATAGTAACCAGTGTACATACTACCTATAGTAACCAGTGTACATACTACCTATAGTAACCAGTGTACATACTACCTATAGTAACCAGTGTACATACTACCTATAGTAACCACTGTACATACTACCTATAGTAACCAGTGTACATACTACCTATAGTAACCAGTGTACATACTACCTATAGTAACCAGTGTACATACTACCTATAGTAACCAGTGTACATACTACCTATAGTAACCAGTGTACATACTACCTATAGTAACCAGTGTACATACTACCTATAGTAACCAGTGTACATACTACCTATAGTAACCAGTGTACATACTACTTATTACTGTAATTGCGCTTCCCTCACCTCCCCCTTCAACTGACCTCTCCCTCACCTCCCCCTTCAACTGACCCCTCCTTCACCTCCCCCTTCAACTGACCTCTCCCTCACCTCCCCCTTCAACTGACCCCTCCTTCACCTCCCCCTTCAACTGACCTCTCCCTCACTTCCCCCTTCAACTGACCTCTCCCTCACCTCCCCCTTCAACTGACCTCTCCCTCACCTCCCCCTTCAACTGACTTCTCCCTCACCTCCCCCTTCAACTGACCCCTCCTTCACCTCCCCCTTCAACTGACCTCTCCCTCACCTCCCCCTTCAACTGACCTCTCCCTCACCTCCCCCTTCAACTGACCTCTCCCTCACCTCCCCCTTCAACTGACCTCTCCCTCACCTCCCCCTTCAACTGACGTCTCCCTCACCTCCCCCTTCAACTGACTTCTCCCTCACCTCCCCCTTCAACTGACCCCTCCTTCACCTCCCCCTTCAACTGACCTCTCCCTCACCTCCCCCTTCAACTGACCCCTCCTTCACCTCCCCCTTCAACTGACCTCTCCCTCACCTCCCCCTTCAACTGACCCCTCCTTCACCTCCCCCTTCAACTGACCTCTCCCTCACCTCCCCCTTCAACTGACCTCTCCCTCACCTCCCCCTTCAATTGACCTCTCCCTCACCTCCCCCTTTAACTGACTTCTCCCTCACCTCCCCCTTCAACTGACCCCTCCTTCACCTCCCCCTTCAACTCACCTCTCCCTCACCTCCCCCTTCAACTGACCTCTCCCTCACCTCCCCCTTCAACTGACCTCTCCTTCACCTCCCCCTTCAACTTACCTCTCCTTCACCTCCCCCTTCAACTTACCTCTCCTTCACCTCCCCCTTCAACTAACCTCTCCCTCACCTCCCCCTTCAACTGACCTCTCCTTCACCTCCCCCTTCACCTAACCTCTCCTTCACCTCCCCCTTCAACTGACCTCTCCTTCACCTCCCCCTTCAACTAACCTCTCCCTCACCTCCCCCTTCAACTGACCTCTCCTTCACCTCCCCCTTCAACTAACCTCTCCCTCACCTCCCCCTTCAACTGACCTCTCCTTCACCTCCCCCTTCAACTGACCTCTCCTTCACCTCCCCCTTCAACTGACCTCTCCTTCACCTCCCCCTTCAACTAACCTCTCCTTCACCTCCCCCTTCAACTAACCTCTCCTTCACCTCCCCCTTCAACTAACCTCTCCTTCACCTCCCCCTTCAACTAACCTCTCCCTCACCTCCCCCGTCAACTGACCTCTCCTTCACCTCCCCCTTCAACTGACCTCTCCTTCACCTCCCCCTTCAACTAACCTCTCCTTCACCTCCCCCTTCAACTAACCTCTCCTTCACCTCCCCCTTCAACTAACCTCTCCTTCACCTCCCCCTTCAACTAACCTCTCCTTCACCTCCCCCTTCAACTAACGTCTCCCTCTCTCATAGTTCACAGAAGCCTCGCATCTTTAACGTAACATTGGTAACTACCCATGAGTACAGTGTTTATGTTCTGGTTTAACTTCAGGAAAGTATTAGTGTGTCTGCCTCTAGTCCCATAGCACGATCGTCAGTGCACTCAGCTCACACACTGAGGTCCAGGGATTAGTCCCTCGTTATGGCTAGAAAAGATTAAGACATGTTTCCTTAAGACACCTGCTGTCCCTGTTCACCCATCAGTAAAATAGGTACCTGGGTGTTAGTCGGCTGGTGTGGGTCGCATCTTAGGGATAAAATTGACCTAATTTGCCAGAAATACTCAGCATAACAAGCGGCTTTCTATATAGTAGTATGTTATTGATGTCAGCTATGATCTGTATACCTTGTATATGTTCTTGAAGAAATATAGATATTATTATTATTATTATTATTATTATTATTATTATTATTATTTATTATTATTATTATTATTATTATTATTATTATTATTATTATTATTATTATTATTAAGACCAGCAAAATCCAAATGTTATTTAATATCATGAGATATTTAATAACATTTGCATTTTGTGTATGTTCCCATCCTTCTTAATTCTATATCCAGCAAGGTCTGTGGAAAAGAGGAGACACGCGACCTTTACCATTACAGGAGGGCCCCGCATATACAGCGCATACTTTGTTTCACATTTTCTGTGGCTCTCAGTTGAGCTATTGTTCCACCCGCCGGTGACTATCGTCGGGGCGTGGAACATAATGAACAATGAATCACTTTAAAGCCAACGAAAACAAGGAGCACCGAAAAGGTGCTGCATATGCGGGGCCCTCCTGTATATACATGAAAGAAGGTGCTGCATATGCAGGGCCCTCCTGTATATACATGAAAGAAGGTGCTGCATATGCGGGGCCCTCCTGTATATACATGAAAGAAGGTGCTGCATATGCGGGGCCCTCCTGTATATACATGAAAGAAGGTGCTGCATATGCGGGGCCCTCCTGTATATACATGAAAGAAGGTGCTGCATATGCGGGGTCTTCCTGTATATACATGAAAGAAGGTGCTGCATATGCGGGGCCCTCCTGTATATACATGAAAGAAGGTGCTGCATATGCGGGGTCTTCCTGTATATACATGAAAGAAGGTGCTGCATATGCGGGGCCCTCCTGTATATACATGAAAGAAGGTGCTGCATATGAGGGGCCCTCCTGTATATACATGAAAGAAGGTGCTGCATATGCGGGGCCCTCCTGTATATACATGAAAGAAGGTGCTGCATATGCGGGGTCTTCCTGTATATACATGAAAGAAGGTGCTGCATATGCGGGGCCCTCCTGTATATACATGAAAGAAGGTGCTGCATATGCGGGGTCTTCCTGTATATACATGAAAGAAGGTGCTGCATATGCGGGGCCCTCCTGTATATACATGAAAGAAGGTGCTGCATATGCGGGGCCCTCCTGTATATACATGAAAGAAGGTGCTGCATATGCGGGGCCCTCCTGTATATATATGAAAGAAGGTGCTGCATATGCGGGGCCCTCCTGTATATACATGAAAGAAGGTGCTGCATATGCGGGGTCTTCCTGTATATACATGAAAGAAGGTGCTGCATATGCAGGGCCCTCCTGTATATACATGAAAGAAGGTGCTGCATATGTGGGGCCCTCCTGTATATACATGAAAGAAGGTGCTGCATATGCAGGGCCCTCCTGTATATACATGAAAGAAGGTGCTGCATATGCGGGGCCCTTCTGTATATACATGAAAGAAGGTGCTGCATATGCGGGGCCCTCCTGTATATACATGAAAGAAGGTGCTGCATATGCGGGGTCTTCCTGTATATACATGAAAGAAGGTGCTGCATATGCGGGGTCTTCCTGTATATACATGAAAGAAGGTGCTGCATATGCGGGGCCCTCCTGTATATACATGAAAGAAGGTGCTGCATATGCGGGGTCTTCCTGTATATACATGAAAGAAGGTGCTGCATATGCAGGGCCCTCCTGTATATACATGAAAGAAGGTGCTGCATATGCGGGGCCCTCCTGTATATACATGAAAGAAGGTGCTGCATATGCGGGGCCCTCCTGTATATACATGAAAAAAGGTGCTGCATATGCGGGGTCTTCCTGTATATACATGAAAGAAGGTGCTGCATATGCAGGGCCCTCTTGTATATACATGAAAGAAGGTGCTGCATATGCGGGGCCCTCCTGTATATACATGAAAGAAGGTGCTGCATATGCAGGGCCCTCCTGTATATACATGAAAGAAGGTGCTGCATATGCGGGGCCCTCCTGTATATACATGAAAGAAGGTGCTGCATATGCGGGGCCCTCCTGTATATACATGAAAGAAGGTGCTGCATATGCGGGGCCCTCCTGTATATACATGAAAGAAGGTGCTGCATATGCGGGGCCCTCCTGTATATACATGAAAGAAGGTGCTGCATATGCGGGGCCCTCCTGTATATACATGAAAGAAGGTGCTGCATATGAGGGGCCCTCCTGTATATACATGAATGAAGGTGCTGCATATGCGGGGCCCTCCTGTATATACATGAAAGAAGGTGCTGCATATGCGGGGCCCTCCTGTATATACATGAAAGAAGGTGCTGCATATGCAGGGCCCTCCTGTATATACATGAAAGAAGGTGCTGCATATGCGGGGCCCTCCTGTATATACATGAAAGAAGGTGCTGCATATGCGGGGCCCTCCTGTATATACATGAAAGAAGGTGCTGCATATGCGGGGCCCTCCTGTATATACATGAAAGAAGGTGCTGCATATGCGGGGCCCTCCTGTATATATCGTAAGGGTTCTTAAATGGAGATATCGTAGGTTGAAAGTAGACACACTTGTAGGATGGTAAATATATTGTCAGACTGAGATGAGAGATGGAGCCCGGTGCCAAGCCTGTTCACGTCTTGTAGGTCTGCCGCCGAGTGAGGACGGGACAGGGGGATCACTGCCCATGTGTATCCCTATGACGTCACACAAAGCCAAAGGCCTACGAGGGATCTCGTGTCTAAAGCACAGGGATGATACTAATATGCTATGCTATATAATACTGGGAATACAGGGATCAGCAACTATGCTGACAGCTCGGTCATGTTACGTATGTCGTCCCGACATACACTACTATACTATAGGCTGAACAGGCAGGCGGATCTGGGCTGATTCTATACAATAACAAATGCATATATAACTTAGAACTAATGGATGGTACAACATGATTTTGACGTAATGGGTGTTAACGTAATCATTACAAACTATAAGAACAAATCATTATACAATATGGATGGAATTGATCGATCGATCTGTATTCATGCACTCTACGGATTCTGAGGAAGAATAAATATATACAAAGAAGTGTTTAACAGAAAGGCAGATTCGGTGCACACAAATCTAGACTGTTAATTCTCAGAATACGGAGGGAACGTGAACACGAAAATTTCTGACAAACTGATCAGCTAATAATAAAACACACAGTTGACCAATTCATTCATCTCGGACATCTAATTATGCAGGCTGTTTACACTTAAACCCAATTCTGCGAGGGTAAGGTTTACGTATGCAGAATGGTTATCATCTCTGGGAGGATTGAATTCCTCTGCAATGGCTAACACATGCCTTGACTGAGAGAGATCTGAACGAGTATCTACAAAAGATACAACTACAATCACTAGTGACTGTGGAATTACTAATTCGTCTGCTAGGAGTACTCAACTCGACTATTCGATACAGTAATTCTTGGCTCGTTACAAAGTCACTAATGGGTACTGGTGGCTTCACAGTAAGAATAAGATCTTCCTGGAGCAGGAATCGAATCACACCAGAACACAAGGGATCGGTTCTTTGGGAATTTCTGACAACCTCGACAGTAAATGGAGGATCTGCAGTAACTACACTAACGTGTCGCGATAAAGCATCTGCGACTACATTTGACTTGCCAGGTAAATTTTCAAAAGTGGGATTGAACTCTTGGATAGTCAAGGTCCATCTGGCTAACCTTCCAGTAGGCTGTTTGTTCTGGAATAAAGGTAACAGTTCTTCCTTACTGGAGGAAAGAACAAACTCGGTGGAGTGGATGACTCCCCCCGGTTGAAAAAAAATTAACGCTATAACACGCAATATGAGCAAGGGAGAACGAATCTACTATCTCAACTGCAAGCACAGGAGAAAGAAATGAACACGGTGAACAATGCTGATATTCAATCTGAGTCGCACACAGTGACACGAGGTATCAGCTATAAAGAAACTACACTTACAAACGTTAACATGTGAAAGTTAC
This sequence comes from Cherax quadricarinatus, assembly GCF_038502225.1. NCBI lineage: Eukaryota > Metazoa > Arthropoda > Malacostraca > Decapoda > Parastacidae > Cherax > Cherax quadricarinatus. Next base: position 5,493,189 of record NC_091370.1, on the reverse strand, counting down.
TCGAGAAATAACTTCTTACAATGCACTGATTACTGTCAACTAGGATGGGATCACCATCTGAAACACAAGGAACAACAACAGACACTCTAGTGAGAACACTTGCTGTAACAGAGACGTCTTTCTGCAGACAGCATGTCACATCAACAAGAGATGGCATTACTAGTTGCAAGTAATCGTTTTCTGACAAGGCATCCCCTGTGGCGAAACTACTACTCGAACTAGCAGTCATTGCAGGGATAGGCTGTGCACTCAAGGCAGTCTGAGTGTCCCCGGACACTTGAGGCAACGGAACACTATCCTGCAAGTCTGAAGGTATAGGTGGAACACAGATGGGAATGACAGAATTACTAGTGCCTGACCGCTCGGCTACGTTAATAAGTAATTCGTGGATCTATAGGAACTTAATCTGAACTTCACATTTAGCAGCACTTTAACAAATCTCAGATACAAGCTGTGAGAACAAACACATTGCTCAAGGGCTAGGTATTGTCTTTCAGTCAGTAAGGGAATGTTGGTACTGTGGACTGATTCATATTGACTTTGACTGGAATGATACACTAAGTGAACATTCAAAAATGACTGGGACATCTTCTCAGTGAAAATACTGAAGGGCATAAGTCAAGAAAAGTGGAGAGAATGACACAATAAGCTTAAATGGAAGAAAATGCTTAACTATTCTGCATAAGTAATTAAAAATTGACAAGTTACACAGTAAGCAAAGAACTCACACAAGAAGAATATGCAACTTAGCAAACACTGAAAATCAAGAGAGCTTGTACTTTGCTCAAATCTAATATGCTCAACTTTTACTTTAAATTGAATAAATGGCACAGTGAGTTGTCTTTACTTTCAATGCAACAAGGAAAATACACAATAAAATAATAAAATGGACTCAATAAACTTGTGCAAAAATTAAAACAACACACAATTCGCTGAAATAAAAATTAAAATGACAGACAGAATAAAATACTATGGACAGAACAGAGCATAAGAAACTGCACTGTAATAAACTGTATTGCACAACACTGCATAAAATTTTCTGCAAGAAAAACTTTAATAGCAACACAATATTTGCACAAGAATTATTGCAAAATGAGTCAATGTGCAATAATAAAAATTATAACACACAAGAAAAGAAATATATCAAGGAATGAACACTTTAACTCTTAACTGCACTTAAACAACAAGCAAAAGAACAATTTACTTTAGAAGGAGAACTTAAAAATTGCACTAAGAGTGAATTTGTTCAATAAAATATGAAAAATAATAGGTGCTAAAACACACAACAAAAAGGAATACAACACTTACAGAGATGCAGGACACAACACATCAACATGAACACAGTACTAGAATTTTCTTGCAATGAAACTTGATGTGTGAAAAATTTTGTAAATACGAGCTCTTGCTGGGACTTAAAAAATGGCACTATTGTCTGTGGAAATAAGACAAATTAAACACTGGCTGAATAAAGGAATATGAACACAAGAATGTTCAACACACAGGGAACAAAAATAATAAAATTACACAAATGCTGGGAAGAAAAAAAAATAACAGACAACACTGAGTTGTGATGCAGAATATGAGGTGAAAAATTTACTGAGTTAATACACTGGAATTCTGAAGTTTAAACACAAGTTCTATATTGCTCATATGTTGCACACACAACAAAGGAAACACTAAGTACTTACTTCAAGTGTATAAAAAGATACACAACACAACAGATATAAAATAATGCACGAAAATTAACACTGAATTAAGGAGATTAAAAGAAATTTATGCAATCAGTACATGATAAACACTGAGTCTGATCAAGAGTCACTGAATGTCACTAAGAGAAAAATTCACTGGGAACACAAAAGAAATGTCTCAACACTCGCAAATGTCTCTAAAAAAAAAATATTATAGCTGTAACACTTGAAAAAAATGAGATTGATGGATTGTTTATATCGTCTTGCTGCTGTCCTCTGCACAGATGATCGTAGAATTGCACTTAAATCGGCGAGAGACAACACACAGGAGGCTTTTAAAGATGGCGCGCCACACTCTAGCTCTTGACCCCCTATGTGGTCCTTAAAATATGGTGCTACAACCCTTAGCAGTGCACCAAAACACTGATGAGGTAGGTGAGTTGTAATGGCCGACTGTAGTTGGGTTTGTGGGTAATGGCTGAGCGAGGCGTCTGAGACCGGCAATGGTGCGACACACGTGATCGTGAGTGGCTGGGCTTATGGGTTGAACGTCGTAAGCCTCACTGAGAAAACCCACACTGCCAAGAAGATAATTCTAAGCCGGCTGGCTTAGAAGAAACCCACGAAATACTACAACACCACAAGGATGACAAGGAGCACTCAGAATGCTTGGAACTAGAATCACAAGCGATGAAGGCTAGTCATGTGGCTTGCTTGAGTACTGGGGTAAGACACCTGGGTTAGTTGCTAGCTGGCTTATCTTAACCCTTCACACAGAATAGCTTGATAACTTCACACGAGGAGCACAGCAGGGGTGGAAGCTGGCTTGGCAGGCAAAATAATTGGATGGAGTAGGCTAGGCTGGACTGGGCTCGGGTGTACTGACTCCCCCACCACAGACTGGAAGCTGGCTTATTTTGCAAACTCGGGTCAACCCCTCGGGAGTAATGCAAAAAGCAGTTAACACTAATACAAAGAGACTGACCAGTGAATAATGTAGAAGCTGGTAGAGTAGCTGGCTTGAGGTAGCTGGATGGGGTGAACCTCGGTAGGCCTACTGGTAACGCGAAATGGCCGTCTTGCTGGTCGACAACTTTATCTCCAGAAATCGCTGTAATCGTCAGAATTACAGGCTCACCGCTGTCACCATTTATCGTAAGGGTTCTTAAATGGAGATATCGTAGGTTGAAAGTAGACACACTTGTAGGATGGTAAATATATTGTCAGACTGAGATGAGAGATGGAGCCCGGTGCCAAGCCTGTTCACGTCTTGTAGGTCTGCCGCCGAGTGAGGACGGGACAGGGGGATCACTGCCCATGTGTATCCCTATGACGTCACACAAAGCCAAAGGCCTACGAGGGATCTCGTGTCTAAAGCACAGGGATGATACTAATATGCTATGCTATATAATACTGGGAATACAGGGATCAGCAACTATGCTGACATATATACATGAAAGAAGGTGCTGCATATGAGGGGCCCTCCTGTATATACATGAAAGAAGGTGCTGCATATGCGGGGCCCTCCTGTATATACATGAAAGAAGGTGCTGCATATGCGGGGCCCTCCTGTATATACATGAAAGAAGGTGCTGCATATGCGGGGCCCTCCTGTATATACATGAAAGAAGGTGCTGCATATGCGGGGCCCTCCTGTATATACATGAAAGAAGGTGCTGCATATGCGGGGCCCTCCTGTATATACATGAAAGAAGGTGCTGCATATGCGGGGCCCTCCTGTATATACATGAAAGAAGGTGCTGCATATGCGGGGCCCTCCTGTATATACATGAAAGAAGGTGCTGCATATGAGGGGCCCTCCTGTATATACATGAAAGAAGGTGCTGCATATGCGGGGCCCTCCTGTATATACATGAAAGAAGGTGCTGCATATGCGGGGCCCTCCTGTATATACATGAAAGAAGGTGCTGAATATGCGGGGTCTTCCTGTATATACATGAAAGAAGGTGCTGCATATGCGGGGTCTTCCTGTATATACATGAAAGAAGGTGCTGCATATGCGGGGTTTTCCTGTATATACATGAAAGAAGGTGCTGCACATGTGGGGCCCTTCTGTATATACATGAAAGAAGGTGCTGCATATGCGGGGTCTTCCTGTATATACATGAAAGAAGGTGCTGCATATGCGGGGCCCTCCTGTATATACATGAAAGAAGGTGCTGCATATGCGGGGCCCTCCTGTATATACATGAATGTCCGGTTGTCAGTGACTTATATCTGGTGGAATGAGGTACTTAGAACTGTGTGAATACTTTATATACTCTGGATTACTTGAGAATGCCCTCATTGTCCACACTAACTTAGCTAGTACGCTTTATAGCAGCCTAGTGATGGACGGGAGGATTGAACTGTGGTCCTGGGATTAGCAGGTCCAGCGCTTTACCGTTGTGTGTGTGTGTGTATATATTTATTGGTAAATATATATCTGTTGTTAGATATTTTATGACGTCCATATTTATTTCTCTTGTCCCACCCTTTGTTTCCTCTGCCTCCTGTGTACATTTTTTTCTTGCCTCAGTTCTGGGATGATGGAGGTATATTCATAAAGAATTTATTTCTTCTGTTTGGGATAGGTTATCCTGAGAGATGGTAATTCCCACTTTGTGATTATCATATTGTACAGCGTAGCAGTACACTGCTGATGTATCCAGCGTGTTACACGGGACTTATTAGTAATGGTGTTGCTGTTTATATTTTGGTACTTGCATATGGTTTTAGTCTTACCTGAAGCTGTTATTTTCTAACGTATTTTTTGTATATTTCAGGGTTGGTTTGGAGTTGTCGAACATTTCCTACCCAGCTCATGCAACCTCTGAAGAGGATTGACCTCTGCTGAGTTCTAGTGACCTCTGGCGGTCTTTGTCGACTTCTGGTGACCTCTCTTGATTCCTAGTGACCTCTGGCGGGTCTTTGGTGACTTAGTGACCCACACTGAGGTTGCAGCATCATGGAGCGCAACATCCCACATGTTCTGGACGTGTTCACATGTTCACCCAGAGCGAGGCGCCGTCTTCACGCCACAGAGATTGAACAGGTGGGTGCTGCCGGTCTTTAACTACCTACCTTTAATTGCCTAACACCTACCTCGTAACTTTCCACTGAGTGACGGACGTGGTTCAGAGAGAGAGAGAGAGAGAGAGAGAGAGAGAGAGAGAGAGAGAGAGAGAGAGAGAGAAAGTAAGTTTATTCAGGTATACACAAATACAGTTACATAGAATTATCATGCATAGAGAGAATGAATGTGTGCCGATTGCTCTGGAGATTACCTGCTCTCAATTGTGTGAGACCTCTACCCACTCTACCGGAGGTATCCCAGCGAGTGAGCACGTCTCCTGTATATCCCAGTGCTTAACAAAATAGGGAATAGCATATGAAGGTACAAATAAAAATGGGAACTATGGCTATAGTTTACTTAATAACATAAAAGGGCTAGAATACAACATATCCTGATGGAAATTTACACAATATAACAATTGGCCTATGAGACTTATTACCAGGGGGAAGGGTAGATGTTGTCAGTAACACGGACTAGTACTCACTCTTAATTCACCGACCAGCTGACCCGAGATTCCCAATGCGTGGTCCACCACACACGCGGCTGTCCAGAGCTCTCGCTCGACGGACCTGTCACCAACAACCTCCTTGCCCCGCTCTTCCCTGGGCTTATATCGTAGTCAAAGTACCCCCTCCCCAATGGTGTATGTACCACGTGTACGACCTGACGCCTAGGTCTGAGGCGTCAAGAACAAAAGACCTCAGACGTGGGCGTGGCTACAGACGTTTGTCAAGGCAAGGTGTGACCATATAATTGGTTAAATTAGGTCTCCCCAGAGACCTCACAAGCCCAGCTGGACTACATCACATCCCCCTTTCTCCCCCAATTTAAAATATCTGAGAACTAGGACAATTTGTCCTAAGTTATTAGACTATTTTAATCCTAACCCTTTTATTCTATTACAATACAATAGCAAATAATATTAATTCACACAGATCAGTAGGTTTAATAAATTCTAGCACAAGAACCGAATAACAATGACTCTGGTGCGAAACCTCCTTATCCGTCATGTCTCCTTAAAACTAAATATCGGGCTCCAGTGCCTTCCTGTACTCTACTAGAAATAAACTAGCTCCTGTAGTCACCCTCGCTAATTAACCATTGAGCCAAACCTCGTAAGGTTTTCCTGGCGTAGAAAACAGCTCCAGCGGGTATTATTCCTTCAAGTACTTGCAACTGAACCATTACACGACCACAATGTCGCATTTTCCTTGCACCGTACCGTGACCATTCATGACAAGGCAGGAATCGCAACCAGGACCAATCATTATCCCATTTCTAGGAACTAAAAGAAAACCTCCCATCCCTCACATAAAGGAATCCTCTTCTGACGGCGAGCCGATTGGTGTTTACAGTTCTCCACCTGAAAAGAAAATACATCCTATCTCTACTGTGATCCCTCCCGGCAAGGAGCTAGCTCACATAATATACAACACATTTTTGTCCCAACAGCTGACATAACATAGGGCATCCCCTAGCAGTAGAGATACCATACTAATACCACTCTAATCATCATTTCCCAAGCTTCACTGGCTTAGTAGTAAATGACACGGTTGGCTTGACTTGGGGTCATGCTATTGACCCAGGGAGAAGCTCTCTACAAATCCTTGGGCAGAAATATGAAGGGGTCGACGGAGGAGGACATAGGGCCATTGCAGTATTCTTGTCATCTCACCTCCAGATCTGTCTACTGCTTCTACTAGAAGAGGGGTTAGCCTGAGCTTCTGGCCGACCCTAGCACTTCCTAAATTGGGCCATGTCTCATTGTGTGGACTTCATTGGCGTTTAGGAACGCTCATGCGGGTCCCTCTCGTTGAAAGCACAGCATCTGGGAATTTCACGACTCAGCAAGCAGCTTATCTTCACCACGACAATACTCCTCAGGCACCAAGGCCACCCTTCATCCGTCCAGCCTCACCCGTCAACTTCCACCTCTTGCATGGTGGTGGCACGAGAGCTGGCTACCGCTTTTCCTCAAGTCTCCCAGGTCTAATAATAGCCCTTTTGCTGGACCCAAACTGACTTCTTGGCACTTCTGCGTCTCCATCACTCCAGGCCAAATAGATTCCTGGAGTCTCCTTGGCAGATCCTGGCAACATCTCCACATCTCCTGTGAATAAATAATAGTAGACGGCAGTATTGTTCTACAGGTGACTGGGGCTTATTGTTGGTGGGCAGGTCTCTAGAGTATTGAGCCGACCTGAGGGCGAGGCGAGTGGTCAGCTCCTTCCCTCAGGGTCCCATTTACTCACAACACTCCCTCCCTCCAGCAATAATTCCCTTACAAATTTCGTCTATACATTCTTGACCTTGTATTCATACCAACATTTTCCTCTACCAGCTGATGTAACCTATCTTCCTCATATACCTCGTCATTTACAGTCCTTTCATCCACCACATTAACATTAGGCATTACTATTTCCTCCTCAGACCAGAATGGCTTTAGTTTATTACAATGAACAATCCTCTCACTCTGGTCCTCAAACAACCCTTTAACCTTCACATTTACTGGTCCCATTTTCTCTAAGATGCGGTAAGGACCTTTCCACCTTGGACCGAGGGACCTACTCTGTTGAGGGGTTACTTCATCTTTATATACCATTACTAGGTTACCTTCCTTAAGTTTAAGAGGCTTCACTTGCCTGTCATAGTAGTGAGCATATTTTTCCTGCGCTCTACCAGATGCCTGGGCGGCAGTTCGCCAAGCAGTTCTCATTTTTGTTAGGACTTCTGAAGGATAGTCCTCACCGTATCTGACAACTGCTTGGTTCACCAAGCCTGCTGCAAAATGACAGTCATGCCCTGTAAATAGGAATAATGGTTGTGTCCCTATTGATTTGTGAATAGCGGTGTTTAAAGCAAATTGAACATATGGTATATATTTATCCCATTGTAATGGTTCTTTCTCTGAGAGAATGGCCAGTGTATTTTTGACTACTTGGTTCGTTCTCTCCACCATACCATTCGCCTGTGGATGATAAGCTGTCGTGAATGCTGTCATTATTTCTAAGGTGTTACAAACCTCTGCAAATACCTTGCTTTTAAACTCTGAACCTTGATCTGTTACTAATTCTCTAGGAGGTCCAAATATTGCTACGAATCTATCAAGGAGCGCCTCTGCAACAGTCTGTGGGTCTTTCTTAGGGATGGGTACAAGTGTTGTATACCGTGACAGATGGTCCACCAGCACAAGAACATACCTATTGCCTGAATAACTATTATGTAAGTCAATAAGATCTGCACCAACCCGGTCCAACGGCTCCTTAATCTCGGGAAAAGCTTGCAATTCCACATTAACCTGAGGGTTACCTTTCCTCCTTTGGCAATTACCACAACATTTTACATATTCGGTTACATAATTCAGGAGACCAGGAAAGTAGAACATTTCTTTGGCCCTCTTATAAGTCCTAAAAACACCTGGATGGCCAGCCATCTTGGATGAGTGTGCAAGCTTCAGAGCGGCCTTCCTGAGGACATTGGGTATTACTACCTGCTGTACTGAACGATCGTTCAGCTCCGTAATCCTATGTAGCACACCGTCTTTCATCTCGAATTCATCAATAGGGCGGCTTGGCTTGTGGCACGGGAGCTTCTCTCCCTCCAAATACTCAATTATCTCCTTCCACCTGTTCTCTTCCAGTTGGTACTCTCTTAATTTTTCATTGTTCACATTCTCAATATTAACATCAACATTTATTGCTGCTACATTCCTACTCAATACGTCTGGTACATGGTGTGAGGCTCCTGGTTTATAAAGAATCTGGTACGAGTGTGCTGACAGTTCGTAACCCCATCTAGACATCCTAGGACAGCGAGTTTTCTTTTTAAATATGTGCACCAATGCCCTGTGATCTGTTATTATTTTAAAATGGCGCTGAAATACATACGGTTCAAAGTATCTCACACTTTCTACCACTGCCAAGGCTTCTTTATCAGTGATGGCATACCTGACTTCCGGTCCTTTAATCTTTCTGCTAAAATACGCTACTGGGTGTGGGTTATTTTCCTTGTCTCTTTGCATTAGGCAACCTCCTATTGCAACTGCTGAAGCGTCTGTATGTATCTCAAACTCTCTGGAAAAATCAGGAACCACTAATACCGGCTCACTTGTAAGCTCAGCCTTTAATTTTTCGTGAGCCAACTCATGTTCTTCTTTCCATACAAACTTAGCTTTCTTCTTAGTTAGATCTGTCAGTGGTGCTGCTAGCTCTGCAAAACCCTTAATATGTCTTCTAAAGTATCCTGCTGCACCTAGGAACCTCCTGACTTCCCTTGCTGTTCTAGGTCTTGGCATTTCAGATATTGCCTTACACTTATCAGGGTCAGGGCGAATCCCTTCAGGGCTTACCTGAAAGCCTAGAAATTTAAAGCTAGTGGCTGCTATTATACATTTCTTTGCATTCAACTTAAATCCTGCTTTATCCAGTAGTTTTAGTGTCTCCACAAGGTTGTCTACATGTTCTGGAAATGACCGGGAGTAGACTACCACATCATCAAGATATGCCAGTGAGTGTCTACCTAACACAGGGCTGAGGATGAAGTTTATAGCTCTTTGGAAGCTAGAGGGCGCGGTTTTTAACCCGTAGGGCATTCGTTTAAATTGGTATAATCTGACCCCATCTGAGAATGCTGTCTTCTCTCTATCTTCTTCTGAAACGGGGATGGCCCAATAAGCTGACTTAGCGTCCAAAGTCGAAAAATACTTAGCTGTTCCAAATGAATCAAGAATTTCCTGAATTAGGGGCAAGGGATAACTATCAGCTATTGTTAATTCATTCACTTTCCTATAATCCACACAGAACCGATAAGAGTTATCTGGTTTCTTTACCAACACTACAGGTGAGAGCCACGGTGATGAACTCGGTTCAATTACATCGTTCTGGAGCATGGTATTACATTCCTCCCTTATTACTCTCTTAGCCTCTTCTGGGAGTCTCCATTGACGGGTTTGGACAGGTAAACTGTCACCTGTAGGTATAGTATGCTCAATCTGGGGCAGGAAGCCTATATCTCCTTCATCCATTGAAAACAACTTTGGAAAGTTCCTTAAAGCATTCTTTATTATTTCCTTCTCAGAACATTTTAAATGATTTAGATTTACATCATTAAATGTCTTTTCCCTTTTACTTTCGTTCTGGGTGGGAGCGGCAGGTGTCACTACCCTTTCTGGGACTCTGGTATTAAGTGCTCCACATTGTTGACCTCGGCCAGGTAGCTTAACGGAGTCAGGTTCAAAAATTAAGTCTTTGGGGATAATCTCAGCTGATGTTAACCTTCTACCATTCTTGAATCTTAACGCTTTACTTGTCAGATTTATCACTGGTATTAAGATATGTCTTTTCTCAGAAACCTGGGCTAGATGATGAGGCACCAGGAAGGATTCTAGCTTCCCAGCTAATTGTAAGATACTTCCTGGCTCGACCTTCCTTCCCACTGAACCTTTAATAAATTTGAATGTATTAGGCGGACATACCTGGTTATATAATACATGAACTGTATAATCTGCGTCTGCAGAGTTCACATTAGGTAACTGCGCTTCAAAAAGTGATTTAGATGGGGTTTTGAATAATTTATTACTCCTACTCATAGAAGCTACTATTGAGGGATGTTCTATGAATTTTATTGGAAAGGAAACCTCATCCAGTATCAGCCGACTGGTTCCCCTTCCTTTGCCATACGACAAGAGGAAGTCAAACCTTCTGAGAAAATCCATACCTAAGAGTAAGTCCCCTGGAAACCTTACTCCAGACACTACTAAACAAGCGTGAACTTTATAACTTTCACCCAGTTCAAAGTACAGGTCCGTTTGTCCCTCGACATTAATATCATTACCATTTACAGCAGTAATATCTCTCTTAGCTTTGCTTATTTTACAACCCCTCCAGTTATTACATACATCTCGCTTAATTATTGACACCTGACTTCCCGTATCAATGAAAGCTACCAATTTTTTTCCATTTACTCTTATTTTAATCATAGGTCTTTCATCTTTGGTAACAAGGTTATCAGACCTATCTTTCTTAACCTTGTACCTTCTTCTTTCGTTAGGAACGAAAATTAGGGCAGTTGGCCCTAATATGGCCAATCCCGCCACACTCCCAGCATTGATTAGTTCTCCGAGCATTCTGTTTATTACGCCCACCAGCGCCTGTCCTGCGGTGCGGGGGTATATACTTCTTCTCATTATTGGCTGTCGCCACATATGGTGACTCAGGTGTTACTATCTCTGAGGCAACAATTCTATCTCCCTTTCTGTCTCTACCATATTCGGACTCGAGAGACATGGCATATTGAACTAGTTCTTCGAAGGTTTTAATCGCTAGTACCATAGCAACTCTAGTTCTCATCCAGACTGGCAACCCTTCACAAAATACCTGCTTTTTATAAAGCTCCAGCTGTTCTGCATTATATTTTAAAGTTCCGTTCACATCTTCCACCCTGGACCATACAAGACAACTGAAGTCCCTTAGAGTGTGTCCTTCCTTCAGTTGCAATTGTTCCAGGTATCGATGGATATTTTCAACTGATACTGCCGTCTGGAACCTATATCTTATAGCATCCTTGAAATTACTCCAGTTCTTTACGTTAATAAATTGTGGGAGACTAAATATGGATGCTGTGTTATCTACAATTGCCCTGAATCCCAGTGAAACTTTCATTTTTTCATCAGATATATTAAGCAAAATGGCCTCAATATTTTTAATCCAAGCTTCTACTTTGATATTTCTTTCGATGGGATTCCTCGGCAAATCTTCTACATGAAATTTCGGCAAATTTTCTAAATATGGCCTATCAACAATTACTGTCCCACACATAGAGGTTCCAACACTACTATCTGGAGCTGATGCCCCAGATAAAATCTTTTGCTGAAGCATAGGGTTCGTTGGGACGTTGAGTGGCTTGGTTAGGGAAGGATTGACCTGGGAAGGCTGGAGGCTCAGAAGTTGGGGTTGGGTCGGGAGTCCCGGTATATTAGATGAGGACCCATTCGGGGAAATACTGAATGGTTCCCCAGCTGTAGTTACACTTGTGGATGTTTGGTTAGTATTTATAGGAACAGCATTGGGCAGGTGAACACCTGACACAGCAGGGGAAGCTATGGTTACTGAGGGGTTAGGTATACTAGTAACTGTAGAACCAGGCGCAGAAGTGGGAACCCTATAGGCAGCTACCCCAGGGACTTGGGGAGCAGGTACAACAATAGGGGATTGAGGGTTATTCATAACTTGAGCAATAACACTATGAAGCACAGAGTTAAGATAAGGATACATACTATAGTCAGCATTAACTGGGTTATTAAAATACGGAGGTATGGGGTTAGTAGCATCCCGGGTTGGTAAAGTTGATACTCCCGGGCTAACAGCAGTGGTAGATGTATTAGATACCACTGGGGCCATAGTATTCGTGGTACTACTGGGGGTCACCGTGGAACCTATATTCGTTCCTGAGCCTTGGACCTGGGGATGGTTTGTCCCTGACATATGTACCCCTGAAGTATTATTTATCACTGAAATCTCATTTTCTTGATTATTTATACCCTCACTAACATTAATCACTGAATCTTGCTGTGGAACCATGTTGCTAGACCCTTCACTTGAGCCTGGTGCGAGATCACTAACATTGACGTTAGCCTCTGCCATTCTGTTCACGAGGAACTTCACCTGTATCCTACTGGATCGTCTGATTGCACTATTTAACGTCTTGCTACGCAAATTATATTTGGTCATCACCCACCTGACAAACCTAAGAGTAGGATTGTCCTGGTTTATTCTTAAGGTTACGTTCACAGTGAACGGTAAAACAAATGATAGGCGACACAAAGAAATTAATATTTGGTTTTGATAGTAAAAACCGACCAGTCGTAAAGCACGTGAGCCGCGTTTAATGATAAACGCTAAACCGCTGCCACCATGTGAGACCTCTACCCACTCTACCGGAGGTATCCCAGCGAGTGAGCACGTCTCCTGTATATCCCAGTGCTTAACAAAATAGGGAATAGCATATGAAGGTACAAATAAAAATGGGAACTATGGCTATAGTTTACTTAATAACATAAAAGGGCTAGAATACAACATATCCTGATGGAAATTTACACAATATAACAATTGGCCTATGAGACTTATTACCAGGGGGAAGGGTAGATGTTGTCAGTAACACGGACTAGTACTCACTCTTAATTCACCGACCAGCTGACCCGAGATTCCCAATGCGTGGTCCACCACACACGCGGCTGTCCAGAGCTCTCGCTCGACGGACCTGTCACCAACAACCTCCTTGCCCCGCTCTTCCCTGGGCTTATATCGTAGTCAAAGTACCCCCTCCCCAATGGTGTATGTACCACGTGTACGACCTGACGCCTAGGTCTGAGGCGTCAAGAACAAAAGACCTCAGACGTGGGCGTGGCTACAGACGTTTGTCAAGGCAAGGTGTGACCATATAATTGGTTAAATTAGGTCTCCCCAGAGACCTCACAAGCCCAGCTGGACTACATCACAATTGGGCCCCGCGCTAGAACAAAAATATTTTTTTTAATAAATTATTTCAGTCAGTCAAGCAAGTGGTATTGTGACTTACGTACTTTTCAGAGGTGATATACAAATTTTGTTTGTTACTGGTAGTCTTACATATATGCAGTTTTATATTAAAATGTAACTTACGATCAGGCTCTGATCCACCAGGAGGCCTGGTCACAGACCGGGCCGCGGGGGCGTTGACCCCCGGAACTCTCTCCAGGTAAACTCCAAGTAAACGTCTGTTTGGTCTATTAACTTGTACGCATTTTATAAATTCACAGTTTGATTGCTTTCAATACATAGGACCCACCAAAACTGTTGCCAATTGGGCCCCGCACCTCCTAAGGCCGGCTCTTTGTGTGTGTGTGTGTGTGTGTGTGTGTGTGTACTCATTTGTTCTCACCTATTTGTGGTTGCAGGGGTCGATTCACAGCTCCTGGCCCCGCCTCGTTGCCGGTCGCTACTAGGTCCACTCTCCCTGCTCCAAGAGCTTTATCGTACCTCTCGTGTACTCACCTAATTGTACTCACCTAATTGTGGTTGCAGGAGTCGAGACTCAGCTCCTGGCCCCGCCTCTTCACTGATCTCTACTAGGTCCTCTCTCTCTCTGCTTCCTGAGCTGTATCATACCTCTTCTTAAAACTATGTATGGTTCCTCCCTCCACTACTTCACTTGCTAGGCTATTCCACGTCCTGACAACTCTATGACAAAAGAAATACTTCCTAACGTCCCTGTGACTCGTCTGAGTCTTCAGCTTCCAGTTGTGACCCCTTGTCCCTGTGTCCCCTCTCTGGAACATCCTATCTCTGTCCACCTTGTCTATTCCCGCAGTATCTTGTATGTCGTTATCATGTCTCCCCTGACCCTTCTGTCCTCCAGTGTCGTCAGTCCGATCTCCATCAACCTTTCCTCGTACGACATTCCCCTGAGCTCTGGGACTAGCCTTGTTGCAAACCTTTGTACTTTCACTAACTTCTTGACGTGCTTGACCAGGTGTGGGTTCCAGACTGGTGCTGCATACTCCAGTATGGGCCTAACATACACAGTGTACAGTGTCTTGAACTATTCCTTATTAAGGTATCGGAACGCTATTCTCAGGTTTGCCAGGCGCCCGTATGCTGCAGCAGTTATTTGGTTGTGTGCCTCCGGTGATGTGCTCGGTGTTATGGTCACCCCAAGGTCTTTCTCCCTGAGTGAGGTCTGTAGTCTTTGTCCACCTAGCCTATACTCTGTCTGCGGTCTTCTTTGCCCCTTTGTGTGTGTGTGTGTGTATGTGTGTGTGTGTGTGTGTGTGTGTCTGTGTGTGTATATATATATATATATGTAAAAATCTCGAACTAAGATTAAAACAACATAAATATAGCATTAGAACTGGACAAGATTCCAATGCTCTATTTATTCATGTAAGAGATTTTAACCATCCAATTGATTTTCAAAAAGTTGAGAAAGTAGTATCAAGCAAGTCCATGGTCGACAGGAATATAATTGAATCTTGTTTCATAAAAAGCAGTTTTGACAATAATATGAATATTTCCTTTGGTTTATATAAATTAGATCCATTTATAATTAATAGAATTTGGGAAGAATTTAATAATACACTGGACAAATAATCTTTAAAATTTCTTATTTCTTGGGTAGAATAGTTTGTGGGGTGAGTTGTGCCAAGGACCTTTCCAAGTTGGCTCGCCGCGCGTCACGTGTTTAACCGTTGTGGGATCTGATAGTGAGGTGCCGACCAGACCCCTTATATAGCTTCCTTGGATGCTTTACTTTCATAGTTCCTTGATAATGTGAGTAGTCACGAAAGCGCTTGGAATTTCTCTATTCTTTCAGAGTGGTTGTTTTGCATATTCTGAAATCACCTGTTTACTGTGATCTTATTGCATATATATATGTGTGTGTGTGTTTACCTATTTGTGTTTATGGGGGGCCGAGTCCTGGTTGCTGGCCCCACTTAGGTTTCATCAACCGCCATCACTGTTTTTTGAGCTTCCGAGCTCTGGTGTATCTGTCCTTGAATCTACATATGGAGTTCACTTTCACATCCAGTTCATTCCACTTTCTGCCCTGAGGCTGAAAATGCTCTTCCTAACGTCATCAATGTCTCCGTGTACCTTGTCCTGGCATTCTAAAGTCTGTCCCTAAAGAACAAAAAAAAATCGTGACTGGAACAATACACAAATAACCCGCACATAAGAACATAAGAGAGGAGCTTACGACGACGTTTCGATCCTCTTGGACCATTTACAATGTGACTTTGTAAATGGTCTAAATTGGACGGAAAGTCATCGTAAGCTCTTCTCTCCTATGTGTGGGTTATATGTGTAGTTTGTCCTTATTAGTCTGATCAATTCCTCCGAATATTTTGTCTTAATTATGTTTCAGTTCGTCCCCCCTCCTAGGGTGGTCAGGTTCAATTATTTTAAAGACTACGCCTCATACGGCCCGGTACGGGTGGAAACATTAGGATGCTTCCTTAAGACACCTGCTGTCTCTGTTCACCCATCAGTAAAATAGGTACCTGGGTGTGGATCGCAACCTGAGACAAAATTTACCTAATTTGCCCAAAATACACTGCATTCGGTTTACGTGCGGCCAACAGTAACAGCCTGGTTGGTCAGGCCCTGATCCAATATGAGACTTTGCCACAGACCGGGCCGCGGGGGCGTTGACCCCCGAAGCTCTCCAAGTATACTCCAGGTATAAAAAGGGGCTTTCTATATAGTAGTATGTCATTGATGTCAGCTAGGACTGTATACCTTGTACATGTACTTGTAGAAATAGAGATATTATGTATTATTATTATTATTATTATTATTATTATTATGTATTATTATTATTATTATTATTATTATTGTTATTATTATATAGCATCATAGCTCTGGGAGAAGTCGGGTTGCAAATCTTTTAAAGTTTTTGAACATGTTTAATCAGGTGGAGGCTATAATCTGGTGCTGCATATTCTACGATGGACCTCGCTCCACATTGTGTAGAGTAATAACAGATTCTTTGTTGATTCCTGAAGACTATTCTGAGATTTGTTGGCCTCGCACAGGTTGCTCAAGTTATACTGTTGATACGTTCACTTGGTTTACACCTACATCCTCTACCTTCCCTGTTACCCGTAGTTTCTCATCTGAATTTTCTCAGGTCTCTCCTCCCCTATATATATTGTAATTGTCAATGGTTATACCTGAAGTTGTTGTACAAACCTGAGGTATTGTATTACTATTATTATAATTAAGTTAAGCACTACACCTGGTAAAGTAGTGTAGGCAGGAGGATTAAACATGTTATCAAGGAAGGTACATATATTTTCTGGTATATTAACAATAGGCCTCATACAGCGATTGGGAAAATGAGAGGCAATGAGGTTTGATCCAAGGAGAGGTCAGGTCCAATTCCTTGGATCAAAAACCCCTCACTGGCATCATTACCTGGAGTTTACCTGGAGAGGGTTTCGGAGGTCAACGCCCCCGTGGCTCGGTAAGAGACCAGGCCACTTGGTGGACCAGGGCCTGATCAACCAGGCTGTTACTGTTAGCCGCACACAGTCCAACGTACGACCCACAGCCCTGGCTGGTCAAGTACTGACTTTAGGTGCCTGTCCAGTGCCTTCTTCAAGACAGCCAGGGGTCTATTGGTAATCCCCCTTATGTATGCTGGGAGGCAGTTGAGCAGTCTTGGGCCCCGGACACTTATTGTGTTGTCTCTGTGTACTCGTGGTGCCCCTGCTTTTCATTGGGGGAATGTTGCATCTCCTGCCGAGTCTTTTGCTTTCATAGGGAGTGATTTTCCAAGTTTGGTACTAATCCCTCTAGGATTTTCCAAGTGTATATTATCATGTATCTCTCTCGCCTGCACTCCAGGGAATACAGATCAAGGGCCTTCAACCGTTCCCAGTAATTTAGGTGCCTTATCGTACTTATGTGTGCCGTGAAAGTTCTTTGTACACTCTCCAGGTCAGCAATTTCGCCTGCCTTGGAAGGTGTAGTTAGTGTACAGCAGTATTCCAACCTAGAGAGAATAAGTGGTTTGAAGAGAATCACGGGCTTGGCATCCCTAGTTCTGAAGGTTCTCATTATCCATCCTTTCATTTTCCTAGCAGATGAGGTAGATACATTGTCGTGGTCTTTGAAGGCGAGATCCTCTGACATTATCACACCCAGGTCCTGCACATTACTTTTTCGCTCTATTGTATGGTTAGAATTTATTGTATACCCTGATACGGTTTTAATTTCCTCAAGTTTTCCATATCTGAGTAGTTGAAATTTCTCTTCATTGAACTTCATATTGCTTTGAGTGGCCCATTTGAAGATTTGGTTTATGTCCGCTTGGAGTCTTGGGGTGTTTTCGATGGAGGTCACTGTCATGGCAATCAGGGTGTCATCCGCAAAGGAAAACGTTGAGGATGAAGAATAGAATGGGAGTGAGTACTGTGCCTTATGGAACAGAGCTTTTTCACTGTAGCTGCCTCAGACTTTACTGTGTATTATTACTCTTTGTGTTCTCTTTGTCAGGAAGTTATAGATCCATCTACCAATTTTTCCTGTTATTCCTTTATGGCGCATTTTGTGCGCTATTACACCATGGTCACACTTGTAGAAAGCTTTTGCAGTCTGTGTATACTACATCTCTATTTTGTTTATCCTCTACAGCATCCAGGACCTTGTCATAGTGATCCAGTAGTTGGGATAGGCAGGAGCGACCTGCTCTAAACCCATGTTGCCCTGGGTTGTGTAATGGATATCTAGATGGTTGGCGATCCTGCTTCTTAGAACCCTTTCAAAGACTTTTATATGGGATGTTAGCGCTATCAGTCTGTAGTTCTTTGCAATTGCTTTACTGCTACCTTTGTAGAGTGGAGCTATGTCTGATGTTTTTTAGCGAGTGTGGGATGATATTCATGGGGAAGCACTTTACACCTGGGGAAATGGGAAGCAATCAGTTTTGATCCAAGGAAACGCAGGTCCAATTCCTTGGATCAAGAGCCCCCTCACCAAGATCAAGGAACCTTCCTTGAGGGAGAAACACTGTAGATAGGTGTTGAATGTGAGTGTTAAATTTTAATGTTATCAAGGGATACAGTGTACCTAATAATTTTGCTTCCTTTTGTCTTCTAATATGTGAATGGTTTGCCTCTACAGTATGTTCAGTTTTATATTTTTAATTTAATTCCAAAACACTATGTAGGTCTTGCCAATATTTAGAGTAAGTTCAATGGTGGTTATCCAAGTAGATATATCTTTAGGAACTCATCTTTAACGGTGTTGTTGAGGACAATCAGGTCGGCAATTGAGATGACAAAAGTTGTGTCATCTGCAAACAGAACTGGTTTAAGGTCCTGGGAGGCATCAGGTAGGTCAGTAATGTATATGAACATAATATAAGAAAGAAGGAACACTGCAACAGGCCTACTGGCTCATGCGAGGCAGGTTCAAGTCTCCTACCGGCTTAAGCCAATGCCCCAACCTAGTCAGCTCAGGTCACATTCACTTAAGGAACACGGCAACTGACCTAGTAGCACGAGCTAATCAGGTCACTGCAAGGCTCCAGGCGGACATCAACCAAATCTTTCAGTGGGCTGCAGAAAACAATATGAAGTTCAACGATGAGAAATTTCAATTACTCAGATATGGTAAACACGAGGAAATTAAATCTTCATCAGAGTACAAAACAAATTCTGGCCACAAAATAGAGCGAAACACCAACGTCAAAGACCTGGGAGTGATCATGTCGGAGGATCTCACCTTCAAGGACCATAACATTGTATCAATCGCATCTGCTAGAAAAATGACAGGATGGATAATGAGAACCTTCAAAACTAGGGAGGCCAAGCCCATGATACTCTTCAGGTCACTTGTTTTATCTAGGCTGGAATATTGCTGCACACTAACAGCACCTTTCAAGGCAGGTGAAATTGCTGACCTAGAAAATGTACAGAGAACCTTCACGGCGCGCATAACGGAGATAAAACACCTCAATTACTGGGAGCGCTTGAGGTTCCTAAACCTGTATTCCCTGGAATGCAGACGGGAGAGATACATGATTATATACACCTGGAAAATCCTAGAGGGACTAGTACCGAACTTGCACACGAAAATCACTCACTACGAAAGCAAAAGACTTGGCAGACGATGCAACATCCCCCCAATGAAAAGCAGGGGTGTCACTAGCACGTTAAGAGACCATACAATAAGTGTCAAGGGCCCGAGACTGTTCAACTGCCTCCCAGCATACATAAGGGGGATTACCAACAGACCCCTGACAGTCTTCAAGCTGGCACTGGACAAGCACCTAAAGTTGGTTCCTGACCAGCCGGGCTGTGGCTCGTACGTTGGTTTGCGTGCAGCCAGCAGTAACAGCCTGGTTGATCAGGCTCGGATCCACCAGGAGGCCTGGTCACAGACCGGGCCATGGGGGCGTTGACCCCCGGAACTCTCTCCAGGTAAACACCCACTCATGTATTTATCTAACCTATTTTTAAAACTACACAACGTTTTAGTCTCTATAACTGTACTCGGGAGTTCGTTCCACTCATCCACAACTATATTACCAAACCAGTGCTTTCCTGTATGCTTCCTAAATCAAATTCAAATTCAAAGTTTATTCTCTATAAGGATTACAATGTTGAGTTTACAGGAATTTGGTTATTGTGTGGTTTACATGTAGTAAAATAGTGATTACAGAGTGTACCACTAGAACGCTTAGCATGGCTAGGCATTTCGGGCAGACTTAGTTTTATTCTTAATTGTAAAATATTACAAATTATGAGGTAAGTTGGTATTATGGCTAAGTGACTAAATACTAGTTTGTGAGTTTAGCAATGTGAATGCTTTTGTTTTGGCACAGTACATAGTTTCAGTATTGGAGTATCACAGGATTCATTATTTTAAGATTGAGATTAATATTTCTGTTTATGGTCAAATGAGTGAGTGAGTGTAAGTGTGAACCACCAGGTGGTATTCGTGTAGTTAGTTGACGGGGTGTATCAGGGAGATAAGATGTTTTCTAATGGTAGTTTTGAAGGTGATGAGTGTGTCTGCAGTTCTAGAGTTCTCAGGTAGGGTATTCCAGATTTTAGGGCCTTTGACATACATTGAATTTTTGTAAAGGTTTAGTCGGACACGGTGAATGTCGTAGAGATGTTTGTGTCTGGTGTTATGCCTGTGGGTTCTGTCACAACTATCAAGAAAGCGTTTTAGGTCAAGGTTGATATTAGAGTTTAAGGCCCTGTAGATGTAGATTGCACAGTAGTAAGTGTGGATGTACTGAACAGGGAGTAAGTTTAGGTCTATGAAGAGTGGGGGGGGGTGTGTTGCCAGGGATGGGATTTAGTGATTATTCTTACTGCAGCTTTTTGTTGGGTTATTATTGGCTTTAGGTGTGTTGCTGCAGTTGATCCCCAAGCACAAATAGCATAGGTGAGGTATGGATAAATAAGTGAGTGGTATAGTGTGAGAAGGGCATTTTGCGGCACGTAGTATCGTATCTTGGAGAGGATCCCAACCGTTTTGGATACTTTTTTGGTTATATGCTGGATATGGGTGCTGAAATTCAGGTTGTTGTCAAGGTATAAGCCTAGGAATTTGCCCCCATTATTTCTGGTAATTAGAGTGTTGTCAATCTTAATGTTAATTTGTGCATCTCCTGCTCTGCTACCAAACATAATATAGTAGGTTTTGTCAGTGTTAAGCGTAAGTTTATTGGCTGTCATCCAAGTCGATATTTTGATCAGCTCCTCATTCACAATGGTGTTGAGGGTGGCAAGATTAGGGTGAGAGATGACATAAGTCGTGTCGTCAGGAAAGAGAATGGGTTTCAGGTGGTGGGATACGTTTGGAAGGTCATTGATGTATATGAGGAAGAGCAGGGGACCAAGGACACTTCCCTGCGGAACTCCAGTATCAAGTGGCCGTGTTGCTGATGCTGTTTACCTGGAGAGAGTTTCGGGGGTCAACGCCCCCGCGGCCCGGTCTGTGACCAGGCCTCCTGGTGGATCAGCGCCTGATCAACCAGGCTGTTGCTGCTGGCTGCACGCAAACCAACGTACGAGATACAGCCCGGCTGATCAGGAACTGACTTTAGGTGCTTGTCCAGTGCCAGCTTGAAGACTGCCAGGGGTCTGTTGGTAATCCCCCTTATGTGTGCTGGGAGGCAGTTGAACAGTCTCGGGCCCCTGACACTTATTGTATGGTCTCTTAACGTGCTAGTGACACCCCTGCTTTTCATTGGGGGGATGGTGCATCGTCTGCCAAGTCTTTTGCTTTCGTAGTGAGTGATTTTCGTGTGCAAGTTCGGTACTAGTCCCTCTAGGATTTTCCAGGTGTATATAATCATGTATCTCTCCCTCCTGCGTTCCAGGGAATACAGGTTTAGAAACCTCAAGCGCTCCCAGTAATTGAGGTGTTTTATCTCCGTTATGCGCGCTGTGAAAGTTCTCTGTACATTTTCTAGGTCGGCAATTTCACCTGCCTTGAAAGGTGCTGTTAGAGTGCAGCAATATTCCAGCCTAGATAGAACAAGTGACCTGAAGAGTGTCATCATGGGCTTGGCCTCCCTAGTTTTGAAGGTTCTCATTATCCATCCTGTCATTTTTCTAGCAGATGTGATTGATACAATGTTATGGTCCTTGAAGGTGAGATCCTCCGACATAATCACTCCCAGGTCTTTGACGTTGGTGTTTCGCTCTATTTTGTGGCCAGAATTTGTTTTGTACTCTGATGAAGATTTAATTTCCTCATGTTTACCATATCTGAGTAATTGAAATTTCTCATCGTTGAACTTCATATTGTTTTCTGCAGCCCACTGAAAGATTTGGTTGATGTCCGCCTGGAGCCTTGCAGTGTCTGGAATGGAAGACACTGTCATGCAGATTCGGGTGTCATCTGCAAAGGAAGACACGGTGCTGTGGCTGACATCCTTGTCTATGTCGGATATGAGGATGAGGAACAAGATGGGAGCTAGTACTGTGCCTTGTGGAACAGAGCTTTTCACCGTAGCTGCCTCGGACTTTACTCTGTTGACGACTACTCTCTGTGTTCTGTTAGTGAGGAAATTATAGATCCATCGACCGACTTTTCCTGTTATTCCTTTAGCGCGCATTTTGTGCGCTATTACGCCATGGTCACACTTGTCGAAGGCTTTTGCAAAGTCTGTATATATTACATCTGCATTCTTTTTGTCTTCTAGTGCATTTAGGACCTTGTCGCAGTGATCCAGTAGTTGAGACAGACAGGAGCGACCTGTTCTAAACCCATGTTGCCCTGGGTTGTGTAACTGATGGGTTTCTAGATGGGTGGTGATCTTGCTTCTTAGGACCCTTTCAAAGATTTTTATGATATGGGATGTTAGTGCTATTGGTCTGTAGTTCTTTGCTGTTGCTTTACTGCCCCCTTTGTGGAGTGGGGCTATGTCTGTTGTTTTTAGTAACTGAGGGACGACCCCCGTGTCCATGCTCCCTCTCCATAGGATGGAAAAGGCTCGTGATAGGGGCTTCTTGCAGTTCTTGATGAACACAGAGTTCCATGAGTCTGGCCCTGGGGCAGAGTGCATGGGCATGTCATTTATCGCCTGTTCGAAGTCATTTGGCGTCAGGATAACATCGGATAGGCTTGTGTTAATCAAATTTTGTGGCTCTCTCATAAAAAATTCATTTTGATCTTCGACTCTGTCTGGTTAGCGGCTTGCTAAAAACTGAGTCATATTGGGACTTGAGTAGCTCACTCATTTCCTTGCTGTCATCTGTGTAGGACCCATCTTGTTTAAGTAGGGGCCCAATACTGGGCGTTGTTCTCGATTTTGATTTGGCATAGGAGAAGAAATACTTTGGGTTTCTTTCGATTTCATTTATAGCTTTTAGTTCTTCCCGCGATTCCTGACTCCTAAAGGATTCTTTTAGCTTAAGTTCGATGCTTGCTATTTCTCTGACCAGTGTCTCCCTGTGTCTTTAATGGTGACATACTGATACCTATTAGTAATGTAAGATTTGAAATAAGCAAGCGCATGGCCTCTTATACCGTAATGATCAAGTTTGTGGAGTAGGATGTCGTGGTCTACTGTGTCAAAAGCTTTTCTTAGGTCAATAAAAATTCCTAGTGGATATTCCTTATTTTCCAATGCTGTGTGAAGCAGATCTAGCATTTTTATGATTGCATCATTAGTGCTTTTATTTTTCCTGAATCCAAATTGGCAGGGGTTGAGTATGTTTTGAGCCGTTATAAATGAATACAGTCTCCTGTGCACGAGTTTCTCAAAGATTTTGGATAGCAATGGTAAGTTAGATATTGGCCTATAGTTGTTTAAGTCTGTAGGGTCACCACCTTTATGTATTGGTGTAACTCTTGCCATCTTGAGTAGTTTCGGGAAGGTGCTAGTCTCTAGTGACTTGTTAAAAAGTAATGAAATAGCATGCGAAAGGACATGGGCCGCTCGCTTGTACAGTAATGGTGGGACATGAGACAGATTCCCCGAGTTATTTTTAAGTGACTATAATCTCGGTGACTTCTGTGGGCTCAGTTGGTGCAAGATAGAAGGAATTAGGGAAATTCCCATCTAGGTAGTCCCTGGCATGGGCATTGGTATGTGGGATTTTACTGGCGAGATTAGATCCTATGGTTGAGAAGAAGTCGTTTATCTTGTTAGCTGTGTCATTGGGATGTAGTGGTGTTTCATTAGGTTTAGTTAGGACAATATTCTTGGTTTTTCTCAGTATGTGGGTCCCTAGAATCTGAGAGAGTGTTTTCCAGGTCTTTTTTATATCTCTAGTGTCTGTGAATCTACTGGAGTAGTATAGTTGTTTGGCTTTCTTTATTACTTTGGTGAGAGCTGATGAATAGTGTTTAAGAATATCTTTGTGTATTAAGCCCTGTCTATATTGCTTTTCATATTGGTGTTTCTTGTCAATGGATTTCAGAATGGTGCTGGTTAGCCATGGGCAACCAACTTAAAACCATTGTTGCTAGATATTTTCAGCACGTTATTGACATCCCCTTTATTTATTCCTGTCTTCCATTTATACACCTCAATCATATCATCCCTAATTCTACGCCTTACTAGAGAGTGCAGATTCAGAGCCCTCAGTCTATCCTCATATGGAAGATTTGTGATACATGGGATCAGAAATAAGAGAGCTTAGGACACTGCCCTGTGGCACCCCTAGTAAGTAATAGTCTATTTGTTGAAGTATTATTATTATTAATCAAAATCACTAGGGTCATACAGCACTATAGGGTAGAGGGTGTTGCTGGAGTTGAGTAGCCAGGAGTGGAGAGGATAAAAGTATTGTCATGTTGATGTGTCAGCGGTAAGGTAGCACTTTGTGAGACCCTGGCCTGGACAGGCCTGTCCTCTGACTCCATAACATTCTAATTTAAGCAGCATGATGTTGTGGTCCACTGTTTCAAAAGTTTTTCTTAGATCAATAGACTCATTAAATATTGCTTTATGCTTTTAGATGACTAGACCGAGTCAGTTATTTTTATTACTCCTGATATCAAACTGGTAAAAGTTAAGAATATTATGTATGCACTTCTGTGTACATTTATTTGCATAGTTGTTTTAAATTTTATAAAATAATAGCAAGCCAGAAATTGGCTTGTAGTTATCTGTTGAGTGTAACTTTTAACAGTTTAAGTACTCTACTGTATATTAGGGAAAGTTTTAGTTTCTATAGACATGCTTAACAATTTTGCAATGATAGATGGTAGCACATGAGCAGCTTCCTTATATGTACACATATGTGAATGGTAGTAGTATATTAGCTTTGGTTCCTGCTTTGTTTCACAACAAATTTATTACCTAAATTACCTCTGTAGAATTAGTTGGGATAGGCATAGAGATGGGATAACTTTCAGCGAGGTCCATAATCACTTACTTGGTCGTGGAAGTTGGATATTATTATTATAATCAAGGGGGAAGCGCTAAACCCGGAGGATTATACAGCGCCTGGGGGGGGGGGATGTGGAAGGCATTCAGGCTTAATTCGGGGAACTGGAGCACAGATCCAATTCCCTAAATCAAGAGCCCCTCACCAACATCAAGGAACCTTCCTTGAGGGGTTTTGTTGGATAGACTTGATCCTTATAGTTGAGGGATACTTACTTAGTTCATTTATTCTTTCAGTGGTTTGGACGGAAGGCTCATTTTATTTATTTAATTTCTTTGGCCTTAACAGACTTATTTGAACTCGCTAGTGAATATACTGTAACAAAGATGCAGGCTGAAAAAAAAAAGCAGTATGGCTCATTGATTTAATTAATAGAACTATTGTACAACTTAAACTATGATTAATTTCTTTAGTATTAAGTAGTGAGTAAGCCATTAAATTAAGTCTGCTCATAATGCCTAGGCATGATAGAGGCTCTCTTTGCACTGCAACTCCTTATTGTAAATACCTAATCTCAATGTACTACTTGCAAAGAAATAAAATTTGATTGGTTGATTGAACAAGAGGAGCATGGGAAATGAGATTTTCAAACTTGTCTAGCAGAGTAATCATCAGGTAGATAAGAGGCTTATCTATCAATTATACATCTTATCTGGGAACATGTTTAGTGTGTTCTTATCTACCTCTCCACTTACCAGGTTGCCTGTTCTAACCCTTCCTATACAAATCTTACTAATGTATCATTTTCATCACATGATATATTAACAATTTGTGAACATTTAATTGAATTAAAAGGCATGTAGTGTTCATTTTAGGTTTTATATACACGTACTGTATTATTATTCTTACATTCAGTGGGGAGCACTGAGCCTACAGAGGTCATACAGTGTCTTGGGGAATGGAAGGCTTTCAGGCTTGATTCAAGGAATTAGAGCATTGGCTCAATTCCTTAGATCAAGAACCCCTCACCAACTTTATGTTATGTATTACATTTATGTGGAGAAATGAGAGGCAGTCAAGTTTAATCCAAGGGAAGGGAGGATAGGTCCAGTTACTTGGCTCCAGAGTCAACTCTAGCATCAAGCACCCTTTAAGGGAGGATTTTTTATGTACAAATACACACAAATATAATGTATCATGTCTAGTAGCTTTTTTTTTTATTTGGCACTGCTTTCAGTATTATTATTATTACAATCAAGGGGGAAGCGCTAAACCCGGAGGATTATACAGCGCCTGGGGGGGTATGTGGAAGGCATTCAGGCTTAATTTGGGGAACTGGAGCACAGATCCAATTCCCTAAATCAAGAGCCCCTCACCAACATCAAGGAACCTTCCTTGAGGGGTGCTTTCAGTATAAATGAGAAAAGTTCAGTGTTTTTGTTTGCTCAACTCTAATGTGTAGAAATATTATGATGTACTGTAGGGTTAATTCTTTCTCTGTCACAACAGGTTGCAGTTCAAGTGAAGGATGCAGACTTGACACAGAAAAATCCTGGCAATGATTCTGCAGTGTCTGTTGGGTCGAGTGATGAAGATGAGGCTAATATCTCCAAGTACTTTGACTATTTAAATGATGATGATCCTGGGAGCGGTAGTGCTTCCAAGAGGAAGAAGAAGAAGAAGAGCCAAGGTAAGGAGAACCAAGGAAATGAAAATCAAGAAAAAGAAAATCAAGATGACAGAAAGGGAAAGGAAAAGCAGGAAAATGACAAGTCATCGGAGAGACCCAGTCGTAAGGGGGAGTACGAGAAGGACATGCGTCATATTGAGCGTCATCTCTCTATGAAGAAGACGATTCGTAAAAAAATGATGCGGGATCTCCAGCAGGCCTTTGTTGAGGATCCAGGAGAGTTTCAGCAGGACCCTAACCGCATGACCCCAGAAAAGAAAAACAACATAGATATCCGTAATCTTACATTCTCTAAGAGCAGGCTCTCAAAATCGGAACATAATTTTCTTGATATGCTTAAAGACGAATCACCAAAGGACAAGGACAAAAAAGATCGTAAGGGAATCCTAGGCTATAGAGATATAATGAAGAATAACAAAAACAAAGAACCCAATGATGTAATTAAAGATGATGACTCAGGCAATGGTTCCCCCTCACGTGAATCCCCAAAGAAGGCTCTCAGCAAGGAGGATTTGATAGAAACAAAGGACACACCAAAAGATGATAAGAAAATAGGATTCTGGAAGAAATTAACTGGAAAGGGGAAAATCAAGCGGTAATAAGCTGAATTTCCCTTCCACTGCCCCCTAATAACAGACTGTGATAACCCTCCTGTGCCTACTGCATCAGCAGCTTCTACTTATCCTAAGCACTTATGTCTCCTGTTGGATAGTTCTTGGGTTCACCAATCATAACTTAACCTCTATTTTTTTAAATGCTTATGGTCTTAGTCATTCTTCTTCAGTACTTTATTGCTGAATATTTACTTTTTGTCTCTTTAGTCACTATTTAGTTCAATTCTTGTCTGCTTTTGTACTTTCAGCTCCATCTTTGGGATCTTCACCCACAGCTACACTCAGTACAGCAAGTTAGCCTTCAGACAAAGTGGATCTTTGCTTTCTGACATGTTCATCTAATTCTCTTCCACTAGTCTCTCTCTATGTATTCCAAATTGCAACCTCCAATTTCACCATATTAAAATAAACCTCATCTGTAAGTTTATGTAAAAATATTGATTCTGTACATATATATATATAGACATAAATGTCTTAGAGGAAAGGGTGACCCTAGAGTTCACATATAATAATTTAAGCTTGGAATAAACATTTCTCAGCTAAGTATATTTGTACACTTTTTCATCAAGGTAATAATTTTGTTGTGATCATTTTAAGGCAAGATTACCTGGCATTTATTTAACATGTGCAGTTTTATTGATTTTTAGTTATTGTTTTATAAATTATATATTTTAACACTACTGAATATTATATGGTGTTTTAAAACACCTATTCAACATTTATGAGTGATTCATAAGTTATTATGGGTTTTTATGTTTGGTTATAAGGTTCAAATTTCTCTTTACTTGCACTACCTTCATTATTAAATATTGCTGTCCAGAGTTATGAATATTACAGCTTTAATTGTGTTTTATAAGGTATTACATTAAGCCAAGGGGATAAAAATTTATTAACTATTTGTAAGAAAACTCTCAAAGTCAAAGTCAGAGGTGTGTCCAGGGCTAAATTAAACCAGTACTGTATTTTTAATTGGGAGAATTCCATCATCTAATAAAAATAAAACCATAAAATGGTTTTAACACTAAGATAATTAAAATGTTCTAAAAACCAGGATTCAAATAGCAGAGTGAGTGTATTATGTTCCACGTAGAAGCATGTCTCAACATAGACCTACCTGACGGTACACAAAGCCAAAAAAAATATGTTAAACCTCTTGTTTTGGTACAGTGCCAATAGTGGCTGCCTCAATAATTCTTTAGTTTGATAGATTCATTATGGCTGATGAAATTTTAATGTAGCTGATGCATTATGGTTGACAAAATTGTTACACAATGCATTTTTGGACTCCTACTCAATAACATCTACAGTAATGACAACATATACCAGTATACACCAAGAGCCACCTCCTTGTGTTTTGTTAGAATTCATTATAAGTGTATTGAGTAGCCTTCCATTATTCAAAAATGTTTAGATCTGAATCAGAAAAAAAGAAAAAACAATATTGGGAAAACTTGAGTAATCTTGTGTTAGATCTATAAAGGTACAGTGTAGGATGTAGTTTTTCAAATTCCAATTCAACTTTTCAACAATAATAGGCATAATGTTTTGTACAACAATCCAACTTAAAATTATACCAAACACTGACACTATACAAGTGTTCTTTAGTGTTAGTGAAACATACCATGATCAAGTTTTCTTTTCAAGAAAAAGAGAGAAAAATAATTGTGAATTAGAAAATGCATGCTAAATGTCAAACACATTCATTTAACTTTGTTCCTAAATACACTGACAAGCCCTTTAACAAATGCAGTGACACAAAAGTCAATTGACACTCAAGGAAAACACTGCCTAAAATCTAGTTCTAAACTAGCTCTGATACTCAATGTGTCCATAAAAAATACAATGCTCCAAGTGATTCATAAGTTTATCTCAGAGAGCTGTTAGTATTGATGGTGTAATTCAGTAATGAATGTGAATGAAGAACAGTATCATGAATACCCTTCAAGGGGGAAAAAGTGCCTTCGTGCTGAAGGGTTCTTGATCCAAGAAACAAACTAAACTCCACTCCCCTTACTTGGATCATACATGGTTTCCCTTCAGTTCCCAATGGGCTTAATTTTTCTCTGTGGGTATACAGAGTTGGCCCTCCCCTCCCCATCTTTGCAAGAGATGGGAAGAAAGGAAGGGGTTATGATCCAAGAGGTTATTGTGAATCTAAAATCTGCAAATACAAAATTGTGTGAATATAAATTTTGTTTCAGACTTGGTGTAAGAATAATAATTATAATTTTTATTTCTACAAGTACATGATACAACTAATACAGACCCATCTGACATCACTGGTATACTACACATATAGACAGCCCCTGATTATGCAGAGCATTTCAGGCAACTTGGATTAATCTTATTCCCCAGGATGCAACCCACAAGTAACCTAACACCCAGGTACCTATTTACTACTAGGTAAACAGGGACATCGGGTAATAGGACAACATGCCCAACATTTCACCCATGCTGAGGGTCAATCCCACACCCTCAGTGTGAGTTGAGGATGCTACCAATCAAGCCACGATAATGTTCGTTTTTGTTTTCTTAACACATTGGCCATCCCCCATCATGACAGGGGTGACCCAAGAGAGAGGAAACACCACCATTATTCCTTCAGTCTCTGTCTTGCAAAGTGTGCTGTGTTCAGATGGTCTCTCTGAGCTTTTGCATTTTCATTAAAAATGATGTGAAAAGAGATTTAGGCATGGGAAATTGAATGAAAACATTCTCAACAAAATTCTAATGTTAGTTTTCAATTTTGGGGTCGTGTGCCAAGCCCAAAGAAAATGTGCACTAAGAAGAAAAACCCACAAATAATCAAATGTACTTGCTAATTACCCATCAGTAAAATGTTTAATAAACAAATTCTGAAGCTTTGGGAGAAGTGGAGAGCTATTGTATATGTGTAACATTATGCATAGTACAAATGCTGTAACTTATAATGAAAAATGTTCCTGTTGTTACTGTGCCACTCTCATGTGCTGTATAGTGAACGAACCTTGCAGGGCTGGCTGCCATCTTTACATTATTATACATTTTTTTTTTAAACAAACTGTCTTCCACTGAGGCAGGGTGACCCAAAAGTGTTTGTGCCTATGTGATCTTTGCAGCCAAATACACTGTATGAGTGTTCATCAATATATACACAATAAAGTAGCTTTCTGGAGTGAGAGAAAATGTAAAATAAACCCAGTGAAAAGTATGGATGCCATGTGCACAATAAAAGAACACTGTATCAACATTTCGAGGCCTAGACTATTTAACCTGCTACCTGCAGATATCAGAAATATTGCCAGAACCAGTGAAGAGGTCTTCAAGAGGAAATTCGACAAGTACCTTTGTCAAGTGCCAGATGAACTAGGTCCTGATGGATATGTGAACCAGTGGCCAGCAGCAACAGCATTGTTGACCAGGTAAACATCAACCAAGCTTGGTCCAGGGTGCATGAGTAGGAAAACTCTGAAAACCTCTCAAAGATAGATGACATCAGCTGACTTAGGTACTTCAGTTGCTATCAATAATTGCAGACATCAATTTAAATTTGAACAGCAGTTTGGCTTTATTCTGAAAAGATGGGTTTTGAATTTCTGAATGACAAGGGTAGAATTCTTTTTGGTAACTCTTAAGCTGCCCTGTGGCTGTTCAAACAAACCATGAGATCATGTAGTTTTGGCAAGCAAAGTAATTTTTCCTCATTTACCAATTGTCCACATTGTAGCCTACATCAGTTCTAGCCTATTGTTCAAAAAGTACCTATTAACAGTGACAGCATAATAAATTATTTAGGAGTGTAGAATCGCTTATAAGTGTACCACTGAGCCCTATTTAGCTGGCACTTGTATGATTAATGGCATATGTTTTATTGTTGCTTAAGTCATGAAACCTGACGAACTGAATATCTATTACCTTAAAATTGTATTTGCTTGTATAAACATTTATTACTACTATAGCTTCTTTCAACAATTTCTGACTTGGAAATGCATTTATTGCTAATTCCTTCTAATAATTTTTATCTTAGTTAACAGTTGTAATATCATTATGCTATATGTAATATGTATCAAAAGCAATGTGATTAATGGTTGTAGTCATTTTTATCATATTTGTACATAATTCACCTCATTATTTAGTTTTATGCACTATAATTTGCATTTACTATGTATACTGACCTTAGCTCAGGGTGACCTGTAACACAGTATGTACTAATAGCAGTAGCTACACCTGAGAGATCCCAGGTTCAAACCCCAGATAAGGCTTGACATGAGAACAAGTCTACTTATACCAGCTGTGCCTGTTCACCTAGCAGCAAATAGGTGGTGTTGTAGGTCACTTCCTGGATGAAACAAGATGTCACAGCTGGTGGTGTCATTAAATTTAAAGTTTATCAACTACACAATGGGTCCTGGGTAAACCAAGTGCTGCCTGTCCCTCACACGGGTATTAAACATGTCATTTGGGTTATTAAGAGTACACATAATTAATTACTATTGTCTTACCATCTACATTAATTGGTCTTAAATAAATTTGCAAAGAATATAATAGAACTTACAACAGATATTAAAAAAAACTTGGAGTTAACATAAAAAAAAAATAAAAAACTAAAGGTTTAAGCAGTGTTTTATGTAATAATCCATTTCATTTTAATCAGGGAGCACTAAACCCATAGGGGTTATACAGCACCTAAGAAATGGGAGGCATTCAGGATTGATCCAAGGAAGGATCAGGACAAATTCAATTCCTTGGATCAAAAAGCCTTCACCAGCATCAAGGCACTTTCCTTCAGGGGCCTAAAATATTGTATGTATACTTGTAGTACATAAATAAAATGCAGAACATATAAGAAATTCTCTTCACATTCAAAGCCAATAATTTTTCATGTTGCATTATCAAACTGCAATAAATGCTAAGTTCCAATAAATTTGTCATGTATGTATAATTGTTCTAATTTCTTTAACATTACAAAAGCAAAGCATTGTAATCTGGTAAGTACCATTGTTAACACTATGGAAATATGAATTGTAATGGTAAATGCATTTGAGCAAGTCATTGCCATCAGTCTCAGCTTCCTTCTTACAGTTTCAATGTTGGGATTTTAATGTGTTGCTTTACCAAATGTGTAATTATATTATTGTATTCCAAAATAAACACCTAATGAAAGATGTATAGCACTTTCTTATACTATACCCTTTCTACAGATATATATTCTGTATATATACTTTACTGTATTCTAATATAAACGTTTTACTGAAACCCCTTTTAATTTGGATTTATCACATGGTTTTATGTTATATTGTTAGGTTCTAATTAAATTGATAAACCAGAAAGATACATAAAATCCCTACAGCTGCCATATCAATAACATTTTAAATCTTCTAATAATGAAAGAATACCTTGATGTATGACCAGCACTTAATTTGACAAGTCACTCAAATTAAGTTTCTGAATTAATAAGTGACCCTATTTTGTACATTTTCCAAAACTATGCTCCTTAGCAGACAAGACTGACTTTTCCTTCATCAAAATCCAGGCAAATTACCCTGCTCAAGATATTACTTCTCTTACATCAGTGGGGTTGACTAACTCTGACAGATCAGGTGAGTACTTGCCAATTAATTTTCACCACATTTTACATAATGTAATCAGAGAAAGAATGACATCTAGAGTAGAAGCATAAGAGGACCAGCAGTTTTGCTTAGGTATCTGACACTGTGTTCGAACCCTTGCTTGATAAGAAAATAAAGAAAGAAGAGTAGTAGTAGCAGCACATTTTAGTTAGGGGACCACTGAGGTATACTTTTATGAAAGTGTTTTCTCTTGGAATGGCAATGGCAGCCACCAAGAGTACGAAAACGACAAAAAGGTACAACAGTTTATCCATGGAGGTGCTTTTAATGTAGAAAGAAGAGTAAATTCAATTACCTCTTCCCTTCAGTGGGTAAAAATGAGGAATCAGAAAAAGAAGCAAGGGCCTTCATATTAACTGAAAAAGAACAGCCTGGTGACAGAAAACTGACTGTATGACAAAACTGCAGACAAATACATAGCAGGCAAAAGTGAGAGATGAACAAACAAATAATACAGAATATACACAATGGAAGTGGTTTTAAACTAGTGTTCTGCACACTGCTAGAGGACAAATGTAAGACCTGAGTTACAGTGTAAGCGCAAGAGTAACGACCAAGAATCTGAAGTTACAGAGATGAAGAGGAAGACATATATTTTTTTTTAACATGCTGGCCATCTCCCACTGAGGCAGGATGACCCAAAAAAGAAGCACTTTCACCATCATTCCCACTATTACTGTCTTGCCAGAGGCATGTAGAAATGATAGTACATGTATGTCCCTCCAAATAGCAAATATCCCAAACTCCTCCTTTAGAGGTGTAGGCATTGTACTTGCCACCTCCAGGACTCAAGTCCAGCTAATGAGTTTCCCTGAATCCCTACATCATAGTAACATTAGTCATAGTACTAACATAGAAATGCTCAGGGAAATGACTAGTTTGAGAAGTCTGTCAAAATCCATTTCAAAGACAGAAACTGAAGAAACAGAACAATGGAATGGAGAAAAATTACACTAACATTGGTACAAAGAAGAGGCAACACTGGTGGAAAAATTGACTGGAATAGACATGGAAAGAACTAATATTTGTGGGAAGCACTAAACACTCTTAATAGGCTGGGGAATCTGAAACAGATTTGACCCAAAGAAATGGAGGGTAGCTCCAATTCCTTGTATCAAGAGCTTTTCATTAGCATCAAAGATAACCTGTCTTCAAGGAACCTTTTTGCTAAAAAGGTAGTGAAATACACATGGCAAAACTAACCCTTTCAAGAGGATATTGCCTTTATGCCAAAGGGTTCTTGATCCAAAAACTGGAGCCATCCTCTCATTTCCATTGATCAAATCTGATTGCCTTCCATTCCCCTTCCCTATATTTGTAATAAAACTGAGCCAGACTTGAGTCCCAGAAGTGGGAAGTACAGTGCCTGCACAGTCCACGCCTCTGGAAAGACAGTGATAGTGTGAATGATGGTGAAAGTGTTTCTTTTTCGGATCACCCTACCTCAGTGGGAGATGGCCAGTATTTAAAATATAAACAGGAGGTAGGTTCAGGAACTGAAAATAAACTCTAACAAATTCAACTAAAGAATTACAGTAAGCTGTTATACAGCTCCTCCATATAGTGCGATTTTCAGTAAATGCAATTACAAAATACGTACTTCCAGACTGGATAGCATGTGATACGAAGACCTTTCCACATTCTGTTACATTTTGAATATACTTTTCCATTTAGTTACACTACACAGCGCCATAAGAGGAACTTTAAAAAGAAGAGTTTACTGTATACATTCGCACAGTGTTTTTAAATAAAAAAGTGGCTCCAAGAGACTAATTATAGTATTTGACAAAGAAGCACTAAACCAGACTCACATATTAATGCAGGTGATAACTGAAATTATTTCCATGTTTTGGTTTTAGCTCTTGGGGAAAAAAAAATAATTTTGAAACATAAATAAAACTTACCTTTTTGTTGTACATATAACATATGTGTGGCAAATGAACCAAACTGCAAATCAGAAACTCCATGCAAATAAAAGGTCTAAAAATATGGAACTCTTTACCAATTCTAAAAATGCAGAAAATCTTAGTTATAAAATTCTTTTAAGTTTCAAAAAAATAAAATAACTTGCTCAATAACAAATTTTTAGATTCCACGAAAATCAATTATTTTATTAAAAAAACTGAACTTTCATAGTTTACCCCAAAATATGTTATGCTATTAAAAACTGAATTTTTAAAGTTTCTCAAAAAGTAAAATATCCTGTTAAAAACTGAAGTTATAATTGTATAATAGGAAACAGTATCTGAACTAGCAATGAGATTCAAGCAACAGTACACCACTAAGCTGATGGCAACTGTAATTAAGTATTTTACTCTACATGCTTTCTTATATGTATAATTTTATTATTATTATCACTATTATTAGCACCACATTGGCTGCTCCCACCATGGTAGTTACCCAAAGAAGGAAACACCTTCACCATCACTTATTCAACAGCTGTCATGAAGAATAAAAAGACACAATACCATGACTTGGACAATACACAAATAACCTGCACATAGAATGACTTGGACCATTAACTATTGACTAATTAATAGTCCAAGTCGGACCAAAACATCGTTATCAGTTTTATTCTCCAATACACGGGTTATCTGTGTAACAGCAGTCTTGCCAGAAGTGCAAAGATAATTTTATATAATTATTATCACGATTATTATTATTTTAAAACTCAACGGCTGTTTCCTGCCAAGGCAGGGTAGGCCAAAGAAAATAAGCACATTCACCATCATTCATTCAACTGCCTTCTATCCATTATTATTATCATTATTAGTATTATTATTCATGCAAACACTGATTGAAAAAACTGTAATTCCTCTTTAACTACAATAGCATGTGTAAATTAAAAATATCTCAATGAAATTCCAGCCACTGATGCATCCCTGGAGGAAGATAACACAATGCACGTATTTATATGCTCAAACAAATAATTATATAATGCTTTATGAATAAATGACACTTGTATGTACTACACACAGTAACACTAGCAGAATAAAAAAAATTAAAAAATGTATGGTAAATATATAACATATTACAGAGAATTAACTAGAATAAAACCCAAAAAATACAGCATAACAAAACTGAATTATGCAGAGGATTATCAGGTTTTACTTAACCCTTTGACTGTCACGGCCGTATACATGTATATACGTCTTACGAGGTACCGTGTTTGACGTATATATACTCATAAATTCTAGCGGCTTCAAATCAAGCAGGAGAAAGCTGGTAGGCCCACATGTGAGAGAATGGGTCTGTGTGGTCAGTGTGCACCATATAAAAAAAATCCTGGAGCACACAGTGCATAATGAGAAAAAAAAAACTCCGACCGTTTTTTTTAATTAAAATGCCGACTTTGTGGTCTATTTTCGTATAGTATTTATGGTTGTATTCTTGTTTTCTTGATCTCATTTGATAGAATGGAAAACATATTATAGAAATAGAGGTGATTTTGATTGATTTTACTATAAAAAGAACCTAGAAATGGAGCTCAAAATAGGGGAAATGTTTGATTTTTGCCAATGTTCAAAAGTAAACAAATGATGCCATTGTCCAATAAATGTCCAACTAGCCATTCTAATATGCAGTCATGAATGGGTTGATGTTATTTATATAATTATTACAGTATTGCATTAGTCTGCATAATAGTAAGTCTTCTATTTTTTGTTTGAATAAAAATTCAAAATAGAAAGCAAGAGTAATATCAGAGGGGCCTGGAGACATGACTGATGAGCAAAGAAAATGTTATTTTAGAGCCAGGAATGTCTGTATTGTTCATTCTGGACCTTATTTTGAAACTGTCATATTTTTTAGTTTTTGTGAAATTGGCCAAATTGCAAATTTCTGACCACATTATTAGGTAGTTGAAATCGGTAAATGGGCAGTTTCTTGTACTCAACCGATAGAAAAAATGGAGTTCTAAAGAAATAGTTATGAGTTTGGGCGACTGGAACAATGGAATTAGCCGAAAATAGGGCTCAAAGTGGGCGAAATCGCCGATTTGTAAACAGCGCCGAGGTTGCTAACTTCGCGAGAGCATAATTCCGTCAGTTTTCCATCAAATTTCGTTTTTTTGGTGTCATTTCAATCGGGAAAAGATTCTCTATCATTTCATAAGAAAAAATAATTTTTTTTTTAAATTTTGCGACACCAGGAGACACCTCAGGATTGGGGGTTGCGACAGTCAAAGGGTTAAGGATGACAAACCCTCTTTTTTGTGTATAAAAATAATTTTGATGTTAGAATAGTGCAAAAATTTTGATATTAATAGAATGTACATAATATTTTCTGCAGCAATGATTACATGTAAAATTTACAAATATACTCACAGTAGTTCTTACCCAAACTGTAGTTTTTTTCTTGAAAAAATGGAGCATCTGTGGTCAGTTACTGTCTTGGGGTGTCCCAAGCAATTCAGTATGATCGCTAAATCTAATTTTTCGTTCTCCTTGATGCCATCCATCCGAGTTTTTGTCAGACACTGAATAGTGATTTTCTGCACGTGTGGTCTTAGTGAAATTTCCTTGGGAGTTAGTAGGTTGTTGAAAATTAGATCTTTGTTGATCTGACTGTTTGAAACTATATCTGTGGGGAGGACGTGGCTGGTGGTTCCAAGAACTCCAAGATGAATAAAGATTACTGTGTGATGCTTCTCCTTGAGAATATGAAGAACTCCTTCTCTGATAAAGCTGTCTGGAAGAATCTGAGCTCTTCTCTTCATGAAAATCTTGCACAGACATAAAGGTAGTCTTTTTAAATTTATAATAAATCTTACCTGTGTTGTCATTTTGCATTTTGCTTTCAGTTTTGCCATCTGTATCAGACATGGACATAGAAGCCCAACCAGGTGCAAAAGAATATATATTATCTAAAGACTGATCAAAGACATCTGATTTTACTTCACCAGAGCTCTTATCAGAGGATCTGTTCTCTGGTGGTGGCATCATAGAGGCTGACCCTGAGTTTGAATTTTTATCTATAGCAGTGACACTTTCTTGGTGGCTTGGTGTTGGCTTCTGGGCATGCACAGTTAGTGATGAGCGTTTTGAGAGATATGAGCTGTATGAGCCAGCTGTGGCTGAAACCGACTGTGTGTAAGGAGCACTACTCACTTTTGCTGCAGCGGAGGTGGAAGCTTCCACTGTTCTACCTGCTGAAGAAACTTGTGTGACTTTTGGATTCTTCTGAGCAGAAGATTCATCTCCTGATGTTTCGTCAGATTCTTCTTTGTCTCTGGAAACACACCTAAAGTGACCTAGGAGGTGTAGTGGTAATTTTGGACAAGATTCCACCTGAAATGTAATTATATATAAAACTGTAGATCTATTCCACAAAATAAATACATTGGCTGCAAGTAGTACAACACTTCCCCATAACTACTACGAGCCATAAAATTGGTTGGTTTGACAGATTCCAAAAAATTTACCTGCAAGATAAGTTCAACCCTAGAAAACATTTCTCATATTTAACCAATTTATCACAATTGGCTCTTTGTTATTATGACAAATTAAGATATTCTCATTTATAAGTATGGCAAACCCAGTTGGAATTAGGTATTAATGATAAACAAAACACACATGATAATGAATAAAACACATGTGCAACACTTCGGTATTTTTATTCCAAAGAAGTTTCACCAACCAGTGATTTTTTTTTCAATTCAATATAGAGGTTACTGAAGGTGTTGAAACTGTAGACAGTAGAAGACAAGGTAATCAGTCCCTCAGATTAAATGAAAGTGTTCATCACAGTTGCTCTTTTCTGATGACAGTTTTTTTTAGGGGATTCTGAAGACAAGTTGCAAATGTTGTGGACAAATCTAGAAGGGTATGTAAAAGAAAGAAATTCATAGTGAATATAGTTAAGAGCAAGGTGATGAGGGTAATAAAAAACTAGGCATTGACAGACAGAATATCAGACTGGAGGAAGTGTATGTATTTAGATATTTGGAAAGGACATGTAAGCAGATGGGTCTACGTAAGATGAGGTGAGCACAGAATAGAGGAGACAAAAGTGGGCGGTGTGTTGAGGCAACCAAAAGGAAGTTTTTTTTTTAACACATCAGCCATTTCCCACCAAGG
Organism: Cherax quadricarinatus; assembly: GCF_038502225.1. NCBI lineage: Eukaryota > Metazoa > Arthropoda > Malacostraca > Decapoda > Parastacidae > Cherax > Cherax quadricarinatus. The sequence continues at coordinate 5,454,094 of NC_091370.1, read as the reverse complement.
CAAGGTGGCCCCAAAAAAGAAGAAACACTTTCATCATCACTCACTCAATCACTGTCTTGCCAGAGGTGTGCAGATACGATAGTTTAAAACATGAAATATATCTCCACCACTCCTTCAGTGTGCAGACACTATACTTCCCACAACTAGGACTCAAGTCCGACTGACCAGTTTCCCTGAATCCCTTCATAAATATTACCTTGCTCACACTCCAACAGCACATCAAGTCATAAAAACCTTTTGCCTCTACTTGTACTCATCTAACACGCTCATGCACACTTGCTGGAAGTCTAAGCCCCTCACACACAAAAACCTCCTTCAACCCCTCCCTTTAACCTTTCCTAGGATGACTCCCTATCCTGCCTTCCTTCCACTACAGATTTATACACCCTCCAAGTCACACTTGTTTTGTTCTATCCTCTCTAAATATCCAAACCACCTCAATAACCCTTCCTCAGCCCTCTGGATAATACTTCTAGCAACCCTGAACCTCCTTCTCATCTCCAAGATAGGGATTCTCTGCATAATATTCAAGCCAAACGTACAAGAGTATAGAAGTACCTACAATTTTACATGGGTGTGAGGCATGGGCTTTGAGCACTGTAGTGAGGAGTGGAAATGTCACAGCTGAAAGCAGTGTGTGATGCAGAAAATTTGGAGCACTTAAATTAAAAGGTGATGTGGGGTATTCAAGGGTAAAATCCAGAGAGCTATGGAATTGAGGTGGTTTGGCCAGGTAGAGGATGAAGAGGATGTTTAATCTGCAGGAAAAAGGTAGGATGGAAATGGGTCATCCCAGGAATGGTTGAAGAGAGCAATTAAAAAGACTCTTGAGTTTAAGGGACATCCAGCAGTTTTTTATGTGAGTGTGTGTACTCACCTACTTGTCATTGCAGGGACTGATTCATAGCTCCTGGCCCCACCTCTTCACTGATAGCTACTAGGTCCTCTCTCTCCCTGCTCCATGAGCCTTACCAAACTTTGTCTTAAAGCTATGTATGGTTCCTGCCTCCACTACGTCACTTTCTAGGTTATTCCACTTCCTGACAACTCTGTGACTGAAGAAATACTTCCTAACATCCCTTTGACTCATAGGATTCTTCAACTTCCAATTGTGACCCCTTTATGGTGGCCCGGTGGCCTGGTGGCTAAAGCTCCCGCTTCACACACGGAGGGCCCGGGTTCGATTCCTGGCGGGTGGAAACATTTCGACACGTTTCCTTACACCTGTTGTCCTGTTCACCTAGCAGCAAATAGGTACCTGGGTGTTAGTCGACTGGTGTGGGTCGCATCCTGGGGGACAAGATTAAGGACCCCAATGGAAACAAGTTAGACAGTCCTCGATGATGCACTGACTTTCTTGGGTTATCCTGGGTGGCTAACCCCCCGGGGTTAAAAATCCAAACGAAATCTTATCTTATCTTATTTCTGTGTCCCATCTCTGGAACATCCTATCTTTGTCCACCTTGTCAATTCCTTGCAGTATTTTATATGTCATTATCATGTCTCCCCCGACCCTCCTGTCCTCCGGTATCATCAGGCCGATTTCCCCTAACCTTTCTTCGTAGGACAACCCCCTTAGCTCTGGGACTAGTCTTGTTGCAAACCTTTGTGCTTTCTCTAATTTCTTGATGTGCTTGACCAGATGTGGATTCCAAACTGGTGCTGCATGCTCCAATATGGGCCTGACATATATGGTGTACAGAGTCTTGAATGATTCCTTACTGAGGTACTGGAACACTATTCTTAGGCTCGCCAGTCGCCCATATGCTGCAGAAGTTATCTGACTGATGTGTGCCTCAGGAGATGTGCTCGGTATTATACTCACCCCAAGATCTTTTTCCTTGAGCGAGGTTTGCAGTCTTTGGCCACCTAGGCTATACTGTCTGTGGTCTTCTTTGCCCTTCCCTGATCTTCATGACTTTGCATTTGGTGGGGTTAAATTCAAGGAGCCAGTTGCTGAACCAGGCTTGTAGCCTGTCTAGGTCTCTTTGTAATCCTGCCTGATCCTCAACCGATTTAATTCTCCTCATTAACTTCACATCATCTGCAAACAAGGGCACTTCTGAGTCTATCCCTTCCGTTATGTCATTCACATATACCAAAAACAGCACAGGTCGTAGGACTGACCCCTGTGGAGCCCCACTGATCACAGGTGCTCACCCTGACACCTTGTCACATACCATGACTCGTTGTTGCCTCCCTGTCAAATATTCTCTGATCCATTGCCGTGCCTTGCCTATTATGCATGTCTGATCCTCTAGCTTTTGCATTAACCTCTTGTGAGGAACTGTGTTGAAGGCCTTCTTGCAGTCCAAAAAAATGCAGTCTATCCACCCCTCTCTCTTGTGTCTTACTTCTGTTACCTTGTCGTAAAACTCCAGTAGGTTGTGACACAGGATTTTCCTTCCCTGAAACCGTGCTGGTTGTTGTTTATAAGCTTGTGTCTTTCTAGGTGCTTCACCACTCTCCTCCTGATGATCTTCTCCATGACTTGATTTATTTATTTATGTCTTCGCAAATAGTACATTGAGATTTTGTATTTACAATAATGGGTTGCAATGCAAAGAGAGCCTCTATTATGCTTAGGCATTATGGGCCGACTTAACATTATTGGATTACAGACTACTTAACACTAAGAATTATGTCATAGCTGTAGAGTAGAATATTAATTATAACATAGTTGTACAGTAGATTATTAATTATAAGTGAATCTAATTTATATAAGACAAAAGATGTATTCATATATTCAAAATATGTTTTTGTGAAGACGATTCAAAAATGCTTTTATGAAAACAATGATTCAAATATATTCCTGTCAACAATGGATAAAAGGTTCAAAGTAATTGTTGAAATTATGATGTGGGAATAACATAAGTGAGTATGTGTGTACTGAGTATTTAGCATTTAGGCTAGGGTGATTAAGTGGCTTTTGAGAAGAGTCTTAAATTGATTTTCAGACCGGGTTACTTTAGTATCTTCTGGTAATTAATTCCAAATTTTGGGGCCCTTTATGTGCAGAAGATATTAAAGTAACCCAGTCTAAAAATAAATTTAAGACATTTCTCAAAAGCCACTTAATCACCCTAGACTAAATGCTAAATACTCGGTACACACTTACTCACCTATGTATGCCTACATCATAACTGAAACAATCACTTTGAACCTTTTACTCATTGTTGACAGGAATATAACTGAATCATTGTTTTCACAAAAAGCATTTCTGAATATAAATATATCTTTGTATTATATAAATTTTGATTCGTTTATAATTAATATTCTACTGTACAACTATGAAATAATTACTATCCTACTGTACAACTATGATATACTCCTTAGTGTTAAGTAGACTGTAAGCCAATAATGTTAAGTTGGCCCATAATGCCTAGGCATAATAGAGGCTCTCTTTGCATTGCAACCCACTATTGTAAATACAAAATCTCAATGTACTGTTGGCAAAGACATGAAATAAATAAATAAATAAATAAATAGTTTTTACACAGTGTGATATGGACATGAGGTATATCAAAAAGAGATCTGTGTCTTGTGTTATGGTCATGTGCATACTATACATGTCAGTGAAACAGGTGTGTAGTTTAATGCCTCATGTCTGTCTCCTTTCTTAAAAATTGGGACTACATTTGCCATCTTCCATACCTCAGGTAGTTGCCCAGTTTCAATGGATGTGTTAAAGATTTTTGTTAGTGGCACACACAGCATCTCTGCTCCCTTTCTAAGGACCCATGGAGAGATGTTGTCTAGTCCCACCACCTTTGAGATATCAAGTTCAGATAGCAGCTTCTTCATCTCCTCCTCAGCTGTGTGTATTTCATCCAGCACTCGTTAGTGTACCTCCCTATTCTGAATTCCTGGAATCCTTCCTGTCTCCACTATAAATACTTCTTTAAATCTCATGTTGAGCTCCTCACATACCTGTTGGTTGTTTCTTGTGAACTCCCCACCTTCCTTCCTCAACCTGATTACCTGGTCCTTGACTGTTGTTTTCCTCTTGATGTGTGTGTGTGTGAGCGCACACATGCATCTGTGTGTGTGTGTGTGTGTACTCACCTAGATGAGGTTGCAGGGGTCGAGTCCAAGCTCCTGGCCCCGCCTCTTCACTGGTCGCTACTAGGTCACTCTCCCTGAACCGTGAGCTTTATCATACCTCTGCTTAAAGCTATGCATGGATTCTGCCTCCACTACATCGCTTCCCATACTATTCCACTTCCTGACTACTCTGTGGCTGAAGAAATACTTCCTAACATCCCTGTGATTCATCTGTGTCTTCAACTTCCAACTGTGTCCCTTTGTTCCTGTGTCCCATCTCTGGAACATCCTGTCATTGTCCACCTTGTCAATTCCTCTCAGTATTTTGTATGTCGTTATCATGTCCCCCCTATCTCTCCTGTCCTCCACTGTCGTCAGGTTGATTTCCCTTAACCTCTCCTTGTAGGACATACCTCTTAGCTTTGGGACTAGTCTTGTTGCAAACCTTTGCACTTTCTCTAGTTTCTTTCCGTGCTTGGCTAGGTGTGGGTTCCAAACTGGTGCCGCATACTCCAATATGGGCCTAACGTACACGGTGTACAGGGTCCTGAACGATTCCTTATTAAGATGTCGGAATGCTATTCTGAGGTTTGCTAGGCGCACATATGCTGCAGCAGTTATCTGGTTGATGTGCGCTTCAGATGTGCCTGGTGTTATACTCACCCCAAGATCTTTTTCCTTGAGCGAGGTTTGTAGTCTCTGGCCCCCTAGACTGTACTCCGTCTGCGGTCTTCTTTGCCCTTCCCCAATCTTCATGACTTTGCACTTGGTGGGGTTGAACTCCAAGAGCCAATTGCTGGACCAGGTCTGCAGCCTGTCCAGATCCCTTTGTAGTTTTGCCTGGTCTTCGATCGAATGAATTCTTCTCATCAACTTTACATCATCTGCAAACAGGGACACTTCGGAGTCTATTTCTTCCGTCAAGTCGTTCACAAATACCAGAAACAGCATTGGTCTTAGGACTGGCCCCTGTGGGACCCCGCTGGTCACAGGTGCCCACTCTGACACCTCGCCACATACCATGACTCGCTGCTGTCTTCATGACAAGTATTCCCTGATCCAATGTAGTGCCTTCCCTGTTATCCCTGCTTGGTCCTCCAGTTTTTGCACTAATCTCTTGTGTGGAACTGTCAAACGCCTTCTTGCAGTCCAAGAAAATGCAATCCACCCACCCTTCTCTCTCTCTTGTCTTACTGCTGTCACCATGTCATACTTTTTCCATTCTCTATTTCACTTTGTTTTTGCCTCCTTACACCGTCGGGTAAACCAGGGGCTCGTTCTGGACTTCCCATTGTTTCTGTTGCCCTTGGGAATAAACCTATCCACTGCCTCCTTGCATTTTGTTGTTACATATTCCAACTTCCCATTGTTTCTGTTGCCCTTGGGAATAAACCTATCCACTGCCTCCTTGCATTTTGTTGTTACATATTCCATTATTTCATTTACTGGCTTTCCTGCCAGTTCTCTGTCCCACGGAACCCCCTGCAGGAAGTTCCTCAAACCTATGTAGTCCCCTCTTTTATAGTCTGGCTTTTCCCATTCAACTCCTGTTACTCTCTCCACTTGCAACTCTACTATGTATTCAAAGCATAGAACCACGTGGTCACTATCTCCTAGGGGACTCTCATATGTGATGTCCTCAATGTCTGAACTGCCCAGGGTGAACACAAGGTCCAAGCTTGCTGGTTCATCCTCCCCTCTCACTCTGGTCCTATCCTTAACATGTTGGTGCATGAGGTTTTCCAGCACCACATCCAACATCTTGGCTCTCCATGTTTCGAGACCCCCATGTGGCTCCAGGTTTTCCCAGTCAATCTCCCTGTGGTTGAAATCACCCATAACCAGCAACTTTGCTCTGCTGGAGTGAGCTCTTCTTGCCACCTCAGCAAGTGTGTCCACCATTGCTCTGTTGCTCTCTTCATATTCCTCTCTTGGCCTCCTGCAGTTCTGTGGTGGACTGTACATCACTGCAATGACCACCTTGTGCTCCCCAGACTGGAATGTACCTACTATGTAGCCCCTTTCTCCTGTCTCGTCTATGCCTCCCATTTTCTCGAATTTCCATCAGTTTTTTACGAGCAGAGCAACCCCTCCTCCCCCTCTGCCCCTTCTATCTTTCCTCATGATCTGGTATCCTGGTGGGAAGATTGCATCTGTTATTGTCTCCGTGAGTTTTGTTTCTGTAACTGCTATGATGTGTGTATGTGTTTTCCCAGTCAATCTCCCTGTGGTTGAAATCACCCATAACCAGCAACTTTGCTCTGCTGGAGTGAGCTCTTCTTGCCACCTCAGCAAGTGTGTCCACCATTGCTCTGTTGCTCTCTTCATATTCCTCTCTTGGCCTCCTGCAGTTCTGTGGTGGATTGTACATCACTGCAATGACCACCTTGTGCTCCCCAGACTGGAGTGTACCTACTATGTAGTCCCTTCTCCTGTCTCGTCTATGCCTCCCATTTTCTCGAATTTCCATCAGTTTTTTACGAGCAGAGCAACCCCTCCTCCCCCTTTGCCCCTTCTATCTTTCCTCATGATCTTGTATCCTGGTGGGAAGATTGCATCTGTTATTGTCTCCGTGAGTTTTGTTTCTGTAACTGCTATGATGTGTGTATATGTGTGCGTGTGTGTACTCACCTATTTGTAGTTGCAGGGGTCGAGTCTTAGCTCCTGGCCCCGCCTCTTCACCGGTTGCTACTGGGCCCTCTCTCTCCTCGCTCCATGAGCTTTATCAAACCTTATTTAAAACTATGTATGGTTCCTGCCTCCACTACGTCACTTTCTAGGCTACTTCACTGCCTGACAACTCTATGACTGAAGAAATACTTCCTAATATCTCTCTGACTCATCTGTGTCTTCAACATCCAATTGTGACCTCTTGTTTCTGTGTCCCCTCCCTGGAACATCCTGTCTTTGTCCACCTTGTCTATTCTGCGCAGTATTTTATGTCGTTATCATGTCTCCCCTGACCCTCCTGTCCTCCAGTGTCATCAGGCCAATTTCCCTTAACCTTTCTTCATAGGACATTCCCCTTAGCTCTGGAACTAACCTTGTCACAAACCTTTGTACTTTCTCTAGTTTCTTGACATGCTTTATCAAGTGCGGGTTCCAAACAGGTGCTGCATACTCCAGTATGGGCCTGACGTACATGGTGTACAGTGTCTTGAACGATTCCTTACTAAGGTATCGGAACGCTGTTCTCAGGTTTGCCAGGCGCCCATATGCTGCAGCAGTTATCTGGTTGATGTGTGCTTCCGGAGACATGCTCGGTGTTATACTCACCCCAAGATCTTTCTCCTTGAGTGAGGTTTGCAGTCTTTGGCCACCTAGCCTATACTCTATCTGCGGTCTTCTGTGCCCTTCCCCTATCTTCATGACTTTGCATTTGGCGGGATTAAATTCGAGAAGCCATCTGCTGGACCAGGTGTCCAGTCTGTCCAGGTCTCTTTGAAGTCCTGCCCGGTTCTCATCTGATTTAATTCTCCTCATTAACTTCACATCGTCTGCAAACAGGGACACTTCTGAGTCTAACCCTTCCATCATGTCATTCACATATACCAAAAATAGCACTGGTCCTAGGACCGACCCCTGCGGGATCCCGCTCGTCACAAGTGCCCACTGTGATGCATCCTTACATACCATGACTCGTTGTTGCCTCCCTGTCAGATATTCTCTGATCCATTGCAGTGCCCTTCCTGTTATATGCGCCTGATCCTCTAGCTTCTGCACAAATCTCTTGTGAGGAACTGTGTCAAAAGCCTTCTTGCAGTCCAAGAAGATGCAATCAACCCACCCCTCTCTCTAGTGTCTTACTTCTGTTACTTTATCATAAAACTCCAGAAGGTTTGTGACACAGGATTTGCCTTCCATGAATCCGTGCTGGTTGGCATTTATACTCTTGTTCCGTTCCAGGTGCTCCACCACTCTCCTCCTGATAATCTTCTCCATAACTTTGCATACTATACACATCAATGACACAGGTCTATAGTTTAGTGCCTCTTTTCTGTCTCCTCTTTTAAAAATGGGAACTACATTTGCCGTCTACCATACCTCAGGTAGTTGCCCAGTTTCCAGGGACGTGTTGAAGATTGTGGTAAGTGGCACGCACAGCATATCCGCTCCCTCTCTAATGACCCATGGGGAGATGTTGTCCGGTCCCATTGCCTTTGAGGTATCGATGTCCCTTAGCAGTTTCTTCACCTCCTCCTCATCTATATGTATCTAATGTACCCCTGTTTGTCCCTCAGTCGTGCTTTCTCTTGCAGAATCCTGGTTCGAACTGATTCTTCCTTGAACATTACTTTGACAAGCCGTATCCTTCCACTCGCAAACCACCCAATTCTCCGAAAATTTGTCACCTGGGTCATGTCGCCCTCACCTATCGTTTTCATGATGCCTTCAATCATTTTTTCCTCCTCCTGTTTTATTTCTTCGAAGTTGTCCCCCTTGGCTTCTTGGAGCCCGTAGACAAAAACATATGCTGCTATGCATGATAATTCTATGTAACTGTATTTGTGTATACCTGAATAAACTTACTTACTTACCTCACCCTTTACTCCTCCCACTGAGTCTCCATTTGCATCCTCTGAGGCATTTTATTTCCTTCCATTGAAATGTTCTTGCCTTCAGTCCCTGTCCTATCTGAAACTTTTAGTCTCAGTGAACTGTCTTTCATGATCAGCTGTTCCTTGCTACTGCAGTTGGCTGTTAGAGTCTCTGCATATAACATACCTTCATTGTCTTCTGACCTGTCATTTGATCTTAGTGTGCTCCTCGTCTTTTCCCTGGCCCCACATGGGTCTGATAGGGCCTTCGCGTATAGCATATCTCCTTTGTTTCTTACCGTCCCCTTGTCTGTGCCTGACATAGAAATTCCTGATGTCCCATCTGAATTGTCATTTGTCTCTCCAATCTGTTTTAGGTTTTGCAGTTTCTCTTCTAAGCCCTGTATCCTAGCTTCTGCTGCTAAGACCTGTAGCTCTCACTTCCTGCACTCTTCAGCTATCCGCTCTTCCATTATCTTGCCAAGCTCTTCTATCTTCTTTCCCCACTCTTCCTCCCATTTTTGGAGCTCTAACTCCCAATCTTTCCTCCCTGGTTCGTCCACCAGATCTCTGGTTTTCCGCCCTCTAGGGCCACCCATTTTTTTTTTTTACCACAGACAGAAGCTTATGTATTTTACCACAGAGAGAAGTTTATGTGTTTTCAGGGTGTGTGTGTGGGGGGGGGGGAGGGACAAGGCTAGAGGAGAGAGAGAGAAAATATGAGGGGGAAGGCTAGAGGGAGAGAGTGAGAGGGGGAAAGAGAAAGGGTAGAAAGAGGGAGAGAGAGGAGAGAGTATGGGGGTGAGGGATAAGACTAGGGAGGAGAGAAAGGGTAGAGAGAGGGAGAGAGAAAGAGAGAGAGAGATAGAGAGGGAGAGAGGAGGGTGAGGGAAAAGGCTATGAGAGAGAGAAATGCGAGGGAGGGGTAGAAAGATAGAAAGAGGGAGAGGGAGAGAGAAGCCTATGGAGAGAGACAGAGGAGGGTGAGGGATAGGGCTATGGGAGTGAGCGAGAGAGAGAGAAGGGGGAAGGGGGAGGGAAAGAGGCTATGAGAGAGAGAAATGCAAGGGAGGGGGAGGGAGAAAGATAGGAGGAGGGAGGAGGGAGTGAAGGCTAGAATGGGGGGTGGAGGAATGGTCTGTGGGGGAGGGAAAGGGAGAGAGGGGGGTGGGGGGATGCAGTCAAATTCCAGGGATCAGCTGTGTGAATGAGTGGGTGTGTGTGTACTCACCTAGTTGTGGTTTCAGGGGTCGAGACTCAGCTCCTGGCCCTGAGTGTGTATGTGTGTGTGTGTGCGTGTACTCACCTATTTGTGGTTGCAGGGGTCGAGTCTTAGCTCCTGGCCCCGAGTGTGTGTGTGCATGCGCGTGTGTGTGTGCGTGCGTGTGTGTGTGCGCACGTGTGTGTGTGTGAGCATGACAGTTGTTTATATGTCCCAGAAATACACCTCACCTCTGTGTATCCATAATACTAATAAAATACCATTAATACTGAGAGTAATTCTAATAATTATAATACTAGCGTGTGTTAACGAGTCTTTCTTTCGCCCAGTTATGTGTGTGTGTGTGGGGGGGGTTATTAAGTGTCTGAAAGGCAGGTGGAATTGTGCATTGGAGTGTTATGCGGAGTCTCAGTGGCCCCTTACCTGACCACAACCTCTTGCGACCTGACCCCCACCCTCCTGTGACTTGACCCGCCCCTATTTACAATGCTGCCCTCTATGCGTGTGTGTGTGTGTACGTATGTGTGAGTGTGCACATGCGTGCATGCATGTGTGCTTGCATATGGCATGAGACAGACAAGAGCAAATGGAGACAAGTGGTTTTTAATGGATGTGTATTGGTATGTGAGCAAGGTTAAGATTTATAAAGGGATTCAGGGGAAACTGGCTAACCAAACCTAAGTTCTAGAGGTGAGAAGGGCATGGTCAATGCTCTGAAGGAGAGGTGGGGATGTTGCAGTCTGAGGGTAATCAGAGTTGTGATGTCAGCACACTACTGGCAAGGCAGTAATTGAATAAATGGCAACTGCTTTTTCTTCTTTGGGATACCATGCCTTGGCAGAAAACAACCACTGAGGAAAAAAATAATGGTCACAATGAATTTTAAAAATTCTGGGAATGTAAATACTTGACAACTTAAGGGGCATGTCAGTTCGCATTTTCTAATAATACATTATTTTTCCCCTAGAATCAACCTTGTCCACAATTGCTATCGCATTTGCTTTGTCTGCTTTCATAAGATGAAGTCTAGGCTCTTTCCTTAATTTATGGTACGTATAACTTAACAAATCTTTGAGGACAATTGTGTTGTACAGGTCTGAGCAAAGCTCAAAAAGATCCTAGACTTCACTTTACAAAAGCAGACAAAGCAAATGTGATAGTAATTATGAACAAGGTAGATTATAAGGGAAAAATAAACATGATATTAGGAGACAGGGGAAACTTATGCACCTCTTAACTGGAACAACTTTATGGAAATCAATCTTTTAAAACTTAACCTGATTCTAACAACAGGAAAAACACTCAATTAGTTTCCTATATATTTTTTTACTTCAATGGCCATCTCCCACCATAGCAGGGTGACCCAAAGAATAAAACACATTCATTCATATAATTGCTACTGACTTCACAATTATCTACCTATATTCAATGTGCAGTTTCCCACTATGTTGGTAAATGTGGTTTCTCCAAGCACTGTTTTCCTAGTATTCACATGGCTCCATACACATTTCCCTTGAAAGGAAGATGCCTTGAAGGTGGTGAAGAGTTTCTGTTCCAAGGAATTAGAGCTACCCTTTTTTTTCTTAGATTAGACCTGATTACCCACATTCCTTAAGTTCTTTATGACCCTACAGGTTTAGCAATGCCCATGAATATAACCCACACACATTTATCATGAAATATTCTAACACTTTTAATTTAAATTAATGCTTTTTCAACTAAAAATATGTTTTAATTTCAGTAGAAAATTTAAATTTACTAAAAATGCTGGAAAATATGTGAAAAACTGTAAAATTTCAAAAGATTAAATTTCATATAAAATCCTTTGCACATTTTTCCATCTATCCTTTCCCAAAACAAAAATAAAGTACTGCCTGTTTTTTTTAATATATACTGCATATATAAGTACCTCAGTTTGTGGTGTTGAAGGTGGAGGGTTTCTGGTAAAAGTCAGAGGTGTGGAAGGTGTGGGTCTAGGATGGCTGCCACTGATACCAAGTGTTTTCCTCGACCCAGCAATGCTGATGCCCTCTGACTGAGTTGAACTACTCTTCGACACCTTGATGACACTAGTGTCGGTTGATTTAGGCACATTGGCACTTAATGAGTTCCAATCCAAACTTTCCAGCTCAGACAAATCAGTAAATTGCGAGCCAGCATCAAGTGTTTTTCTTGAACCACCATTACTGGTGTCCTTGGACTGTGTTGAACCAATCTTTGATGCCTTGGCAACACCAGTGTCAGCTAATCTAGGCATATCAGCATCTAGTGAGCTCCAATCCAAATCTTCCAGTTGAGACCAATCATTATCTAGTGAGCCAGCACCACTGAAGTTTCTTGATGTAGATGCCGAACCACTAGTATTTGCAGCATTGGACACAGAACTGCCCGAAGATTTATAGCTGCACTGCTGTTTTTGTGAAGTTATGGTGCTATGTTGATTTTGCTGGGGATGGATCTGAGTTTTTGCAACTTCTATACGAGGTAGGGGTAGGCCCATTTCTTTAAGCCTGTTTATAAAGATACAAAGCATAAATATAATTCCTATTTACAAAAATAAATGTATAAATAAATATATTAAAATCAGTGGTTCTGAGGACTAGGAAAATATCATTCACTTTATTAGGAAGGGCATTTTAGGGGGTTCCTTCATACTGGTGAAGAGCTCTGGATCCAAAGAATTGGAGCTACCCTTTCCTTGGATCAAATCTATTTCTTATTCCTAAGCTTTAACTTTAAAACTTTTGACTACCTCACAGTAGAAATAAGATAAAATACTGAATATTTAAAAATTAACCATTCTTAACCTGTCTGGACTTAAGTACAGTATTAGGATTAGTCTGCCCAAAATGCCCCAGCATAATAGTGACTTTCTTTATTTTTTTTTTTTTATTATCACACCGGCCGATTCCCACCAAGGCAGGGTGGCCCGAAAAAGAAAAACTTTCACCATCATTCACTCCATCACTGTCTTGCCAGAAGGGTGCTTTACACTACAGTTTTTGAACTGCAACATTAACACCCCTCCTTCAGAGTGCAGGCACTGTACTTCCCATCTCCAGGACTCAAGTCCGGCCTGCCGGTTTCCCTGAATCCCTTCATAAATGTTACTTTGCTCACACTCCAACAGCACGTCAAGTATTAAAAACCATTTGTCTCCATTCACTCCTATCAAACACGCTCACGCATGCCTGCTGGAAGTCCAAGCCCCTCGCACACAAAACCTCCTTTACCCCCTCCCTCCAACCCTTCCTAGGCCGACCCCTACCCCGCCTTCCTTCCACTACAGACTGATACACTCTTGAAGTCATTCTGTTTCGCTCCATTCTCTCTACATGTCCGAACCACCTCAACAACCCTTCCTCAGCCCTCTGGACAACAGTTTTGGTAATCCCGCACCTCCTCCTAACTTCCAAACTACGAATTCTCTGCATTATATTCACACCACACATTGCCCTCAGACATGACATCTCCACTGCCTCCAGCCTTCTCCTTGCTGCAACATTCATCACCCACGCTTCACACCCATATAAGAGCGTTGGTAAAACTATACTCTCATACATTCCCCTCTTTGCCTCCAAGGACAAAGTTCTTTGTCTCCACAGACTCCTAAGTGCACCACTCACTCTTTTTCCCTCATCAATTCTATGATTCACCTCATCTTTCATAGACCCATCCGCTGACACGTCCACTCCCAAATATCTGAATACGTTCACCTCCTCCATACTCTCTCCCTCCAATCTGATATTCAATCTTTCATCACCTAATCTTTTTGTTATCCTCATAACCTTACTCTTTCCTGTATTCACCTTTAATTTTCTTCTTTTGCACACCCTACCAAATTCATCCACCAATCTCTGCAACTTCTCTTCAGAATCTCCCAAGAGCACAGTGTCATCAGCAAAGAGCAGCTGTGACAACTCCCACTTTGTGTGTGATTCTTTATCTTTTAACTCCACGCCTCTTGCCAAGACCCTCGCATTTACTTCTCTTACAACCCCATCTATAAATATATTAAACAACCACGGTGACATCACACATCCTTGTCTAAGGCCTACTTTTACTGGGAAAAAATTTCCCTCTTTCCTACATACTCTAACTTGAGCCTCACTATCCTCGTAAAAACTCTTCACTGCTTTCAGTAACCTACCTCCTACACCATACACTTGCAACATCTGCCACATTGCCCCCCTATCCACCCTGTCATACGCCTTTTCCAAATCCATAAATGCCACAAAGACCTCTTTAGCCTTATCTAAATACTGTTCACTTATATGTTTCACTGTAAACACCTGGTCCACACACCCCCTACCTTTCCTAAAGCCTCCTTGTTCATCTGCTATCCTATTCTCCGTCTTACTCTTAATTCTTTCAATTATAACTCTACCATACACTTTACCAGGTACACTCAACAGACTTATCCCCCTATAATTTTTGCACTCTCTTTTATCCCCTTTGCCTTTATACAAAGGAACTATGCATGCTCTCTGCCAATCCCTAGGTACCTTACCCTCTTCCATACATTTATTAAATAATTGCACCAACCACTCCAAAACTATATCCCCACCTGCTTTTAACATTTCTATCTTTATCCCATCAATCCCGGCTGCCTTACCCCCTTTCATTTTACCTACTGCCTCACGAACTTCCCCCACACTCACAACTGGCTCTTCCTCACTCCTACAAGATGTTATTCCTCCTTGCCCTATACACGAAATCACAGCTTCCCTATCTTCATCAACATTTAACAATTCCTCAAAATATTCCTTCCATCTTCCCAATACCTCTAACTCTCCATTTAATAACTCTCCTCTCCTATTTTTAACTGACAAATCCATTTGTTCTCTAGGCTTTCTTAACTTGTTAATCTCACTCCAAAACTTTTTCTTATTTTCAACAAAATTTGTTGATAACATCTCACCCACTCTCTCATTTGCTCTCTTTTTACATTGCTTCACCACTCTCTTAACTTCTCTCTTTTTCTCCATATACTCTTCCCTCCTTGCATCACTTCTACTTTGTAAAAACTTCTCATATGCTAACTTTTTCTCCCTTACTACTCTCTTTACATCATCATTCCACCAATCGCTCCTCTTCCCTCCTGCACCCACTTTCCTGTAACCACAAACTTCTGCTGAACACTCTAACACTACATTTTTAAACCTACCCCATACCTCTTCGACCCCATTGCCTATGCTCTCATTAGCCCATCTATCCTCCAATAGCTGTTTATATCTTACCCTAACTGCCTCCTCTTTTAGTTTATAAACCTTCACCTCTCTCTTCCCTGATGCTTCTATTCTCCTTGTATCCCATCTACCTTTTACTCTCAGTGTAGCTACAACTAGAAAGTGATCTGATATATACCTAACAAATTATAAAATGTAATCACACATTGTAACCTTTGCAATGAAGTAAATTTTGTCTTTGTTTTTGTCTTTAGGCAGTGAGACACTCTAGTCTATAGGCTTAGCACTTCTCATAAATATACTGCTAATAAATAATATATGGTAATAATAAATAAAAAACATTTGGAGGGGCATCTGAACTGTAGTATCAGTATGCCTCTGGCAAGACAGTGATGGACTGAATGAGAGTGAAAAATGTTTCTTTTTTCAGGTCACCCTACCTTGGAGGTAGATGGCCAGTGTGTTAAAAAATATTATTATTTTGAATTTGGATTTGAATTTCTACAAAGTACAATACAACTGATACATAATTTATAGAAAGCCTTTGGTTATGCAAAGCATTTTGTGTAGTCTAGGTCAGTGTTGTTCCCCAGGATGTAACCCACAACCATTGGCGGCTCGTATTGCCAGTAATACCTATACTATTGTACTGCATCAAACTTCTATTTTTAATAATTTTTTATCAACAAAAAAATAAAAATTCACTTATAAATACATTGACAACAACATACAACAGATTTTTCCTGTAATATATTTGACCTGCAAATTATTTTAGCATAAGGTTGATGAAGTCATACGTCTGGCAGTAAGCATCTGGGGGTACTGCAGCTCTGCAGCTCCTGTGGACAAGCCGCCACTGCCCACAACTCAGCTAACATCCAGGTACCTACTTACTGCTAGGTGAACAGGGGCTGCAAGTGTAAGGTAACATGCCCAATGCTTCACCCATGCCAGGTATCAATCCCAGACCCTCAGTATATGAACTGAAGATGCAAGTGCCATTCACTTTATTAGCAAGGAAAATGTTAACAGTACAGCACAGTAAGTCCTCGACTAATGAATATATTGAGAATCTTCTGTACTGTGTATAATATTCGCAATACAGGAAGTCTTCAACAAACATGTTGGAGACCTGTATTGTGTATAATAATAATATTATACACAGGTGAACATATTCAGATATTTGGGAGTGGACGTGTCAGCGGATGGGTCTATGAAAGATGAGGTGAATCATAGAATTGATGATGGAAAAAGAGTGAGTGGTGCACTTAGGAGTCTGTGGAGACAAAGAACTTTGTCCTTGGAGGCAAAGAGGGGAATGTATGAGAGTATAGTTTTACCAACGCTCTTATATGGGTGTGAAGCGTGGGTGATGAATGTTGCAGCGAGGAGAAGGCTGGAGGCAGTGGAGATGTCATGTCTGAGGGCAATGTGTGGTGCGAATATAATGCAGAGAATTCGTAGTTTGGAAGTTAGGAGGAGGTGCGGGATTACCAAAACTGTTGTACAGAGGGCTGAGGAAGGGTTGTTGAGGTGGTTCGGACATGTAGAGAGAATGGAGCGAAACAGAATGACTTCAAGAGTGTATCAGTCTGTAGTGGAAGGAAGGCGGGGTAGGGGTCGGCCTAGGAAGGGTTGGAGGGAGGGGGTAAAGGAGGTTTTGTGTGCGAGGGGCTTGGACTTCCAGCAGGCATGCGTGAGCGTGTTTGATAGGAGTGAATGGAGACAAATGGTTTTTAATACTTGACGTGCTGTTGGAGTGTGAGCAAAGTAACATTTATGAAGGGATTCAGGGAAACCGGCAGGCCGGACTTGAGTCCTGGAGATGGGAAGTACAGTGCCTGCACTCTGAAGGAGGGGTGTTAATGTTGCAGTTTAAAAACTGTAGTGTAAAGCACCCTTCTGGCAAGACAGTGATGGAGTGAATGATGGTGAAAGTTTTTCTTTTTCGGGCCACCCAGCCTTGGTGGGAATCGGCCAGTGTGATAATAAAAATAAAAAAATAATACAGAAGATTCTTAATGTGTTCGTAAGTCGAGGAATTACTGTACTGTGTTATCAACATTTTCCTTGCTAATAAAGTGAACGGCACTTGTGTCTTCAGTTCATATACTGAGGGTTTGGGATTGATACCTGGCATGGATGAAACACTGGAGCCCCTGTTCACCTAGCAGTAGGTAGGTACCTGGGTGTTAGCTGGCTGTTGTAGGTCACATCCTGGGGGACAACACTAACCTTCTCTAGAGACGGAAGCAATGCTTCTATTACAACAAATATCTCAAATTACTGCTTTACTTGCTGTATGTCTCCTTTGCAGTTATTTTTCTAGACAAGAAGCACTGGCTACTGACAAATCCCTGAAAACAACAAGTAGAAAGAACAATAAAATCCAGTAACTGACACTACAGATGCTCCTTGCTTCACAATATTTCAACTTTACAATGGTGATAAAACTGTAAAACTTTTTTTTTGTATTGTACAGTACTGTACATTTATTGATAAGATAAACTTGAATTCATTTATTTACTTTTCAATACAGTGGAACCTCGGTTTTCGTCTTTAATTCGTTCCAGAGAGTCTGACGAAAACCGAATTCGACGAAAACTGCAGCAATATTTCCCATAAGAAATAATGTAAATACAATTAATCTGTTCCAGACACTCAAAAATATTAACAAAAAATACATTTTATGGAGAATAACTATAGGTTTACATATAGAAAACAATGAGAAATAAACATAAAGCACTAATGAACTGGACAAATGAACATTTAACATCACTTTTACCTTCACTGAAGACTCTTGTTGGCATATGGAAGATGGAGGAGAGGTTATCTCTACCACCATCTACCACAATCACTACCACCATCACAACCACTACCACCCTCTACCACCATCACTACCAGCCTCTACCACCATCACTACCACCCTCTACCACCATCACTACCACCCTCTACCTTTGTAGAGGGTGGTAGTGATATTTCTCCACAAAACTTTGCAACTCATTCCACTTTCATACTTTGCTATGAGTTCTTTCTTGAATTCTATCGTGTTGCTCGCCTTCTTTATCAAAGAGCTGGCACGCGGAACTTTCTTTGGCCCCATGGTGGCTTATTTAGCAGTCGCACTCAATAAACAAGCACAAAAAATAATGGATTATTACAAAATGTTTTGTATGAATGCGCAGGGTAATGTTCACTCAATGAGAAACAAAGCCAGACTGAGTGGGAAGGAGCAGGCAGATGGGCACATTCTATACGGTGGATGAAAACTGAGGTGATGAACAAAAACTGGAATATTTTGATGATAAAAATTGCTGAAAACCGAATTCAACGAAAACCAAGATTCCACTGTACTTGTATTTAATTAGTTATAATTATTTGTTTATTTACTCATACAGTGGACCCCCGGTTTTCGGCCGGTGCTGAAATCGGCCAATTAGGAAACTGAGCACTTTTCTGGTGAAATTTCCCCCCGGATTTTGTGCATCCGCTCGGAAACCATTGGTACCAGACACGTTCACCTGGTCCTTCAAGAAAGATGCCAGTAAGCTCTTTATTCAAGGAACTGGACTTATGCTCTTCATTGCATTGAATCTGACTGCCTCCCATTCCCCACCCATTATATGACTGCTATGAGTTTAGTGCTTTTTTTATTTATTTTTAGTAAGACAACAACCATTTCCCACTGAGGCAGCATGACCTGAAACTGAAGAAACATTCTCATCATCCTTCACTCCATCACTGTCTTCCTCAACTATAATAATGATAATGTTGTGTGGAACAAGGGAAGTCTAAACATGTAAGAGGTGAATGAACAACCTGAGAGCCATGGCAAGTTCAAAGCGTTCCTTTTGCATGGCCAGCAAGGCAGAGTTCAGGTACTCCCCTTCCTCCTGCCTACTTGATATCTCTGAAGTCAACCTGTTAAATGATACAAGAGAAAAAACATTAGGGGCATCTCAAACAATAATAATGTTTCCAAGTTAGGATTACTTCCAGCTGCTTACTGAAGCTTCTCCACAAGTTCATAACTTATGTCTAGTTTTCAGTAACCTGTAAGCATTAGAATTAGCCTGCTCAAAATGCTCATGTATTCTAGCTTAAGAATATTTTATTACATGTACACTACACATTTTACTGTACAAAGAAGTAGATCATTTTTTTTATTTACAGAGGATGCCTACTGTTTTGGAGACCTACCTGGCTATGTGTTGGATGTGGGTATGAAATTTTGAAAGTGAATCTAACCCTAGACTTGTCTTATCTTGTCTAGAAAAATATACCTCGAGAAATAATCTTCACTCATTATACCCAGGTATGCTGTACCCAGAAAGGACAAATATTAATATACAATCTGATCAGAATTTGTTGATATTGAAGAACATACAAAGCAACAAACACTGAGGAGAATGCATGGTTTATAAGTAGGCAAATTCATTCAGGTATACACAAATATAGTTACACAGATTATCATACATAGCAGCATGTGTAGAGAACCTAGGATAATCCAAGAAAGTCAGACAAATTGACTTATTTCCATTGGGGTCCTTATCACAATAATATTTCATAACCCACACTCATGAAGACCTCACTAGAGCAATAACTGTTCTCATTATCAAGGAACTGTTCTTTCTTCCTCTAAAAATATTTACATGATGGAATATTATGGTACTACTATACATGTACTCCTGTCTTCCATGACCTCCTTCCCTGCCTACTATACATGTACTCCTGTCTTCCATGACCTCCTTCCCTGCAACAGATTAATGCTGTTGCTACAAATGTTGCACTTCTCAGACAGGAATAGGCCCAACAGAAATGACCTACACAAAATCCAGGAAGTGTTTATGTATATGAAGCAGATATTCACTGCTGTCGATGAGTCCTTGATTCTGTTCAAGGGACACCTGACATTCAAGCAATATATACCGAGCAAATGTAACTGCTTCAGCATAAAACTTTTTTTGTGTGCGACTGTGATAGTGGTCTTCTGTTGAATGTCGTTGTATACACTGGGAAAAACACACTCGATGATGACAAACTTGAATAACAGACTTGAATAGCTAGACCAATATCTAACGTACCTCTGCTCTCTAAAATCTTTGAAAAATTAATTCATATGCAGATCTATTCCTACCTTGTCTCACACGACATACTCAACCCCTCTCAGTTTGGATTCAGGACTAATAAAAGCACAAATGATGCTATTATACACATTCCAGAACTAATATACGTAAAGCTTTTGATACAGTCGACCATGATTTGCTGCACATTAAATTAACACACTGTGGTATAAGAGGGGACTCCCTCAACTACCAAAAGTCATACCTTAGTAATAGAAGCAAATATGTGTACACAAATGGAGCTAACTCTTCTACATAACCAATTACAGTCATGGTCCCACGAGGAAGTGTCCTTGGCCCTCTTCTCTTTCTCATTTACATCAATGACCTACTGAATGCATCACAACTACATATGTCTTCTCTCACTCAAATCCAGTCATACTGGCAAACACTGTTAATGCTGAATTGCAGAAAATATCTACCTGGATGATGACTAACAAGCTTACTCTCAATACTGACCAAACCTATTTCATTCAGTTTGGAAACAGAGCCACAAATGTTCCACTTAACATAATGCTAAATGGATCACCGATCACAAGACATACAGAGGGAAAATTTCTAGGAATCCACCTTGACAGTAGCCTCAAATTCCAGATACATATACAACAAATTTCCAAGAAAATCTCTAAGACAGTAGGCATACTATCAAAGTTATGGTACAATGTTTCACAATCAGCCCTCCTTGCACTGTAACACTCACTCATCTACCCTTATCTCATCTATGGAATTTGTGCAACATTAAATCACCTAAGACCACTAATAACCCAGCAAAAGGCTGCAGTCAGAATGATAACAAATTCCCACTCCAGACAGCATACTCCACCAATATTCAAAAGTCTAAAACTACTCACCGTAAAGAACATTCATACTTATTCTTGCGCCTACTACGTACATAGAACACTACACTCAAACATAAACCCTCCACTCAAACTTCTCCTCACCAACCTTAACAGGACATACTACCATAACACAAGACACAGAGCACTTTTTGATGTACTCCATGTCCACATCATACTGTGTAAGAATTCTATGCACATAAAAGGCCCCAAAATTTGGAATTCATTACCAGTAAATACTAAAGTAACCCAGTCTGAACATCAATTTAAGACTCTTCTCAAAAACCATCTATTCACCCTAAACTAAATACTCAATACTTAAATTTGCTAAAAAATTTCCCAATTACCTAAATCTTAACACTTCAAAATTTAGATACCCAAAGTTCATACATAACTTAATACTATATTGTAGTATAAATACCTGCACAAAACTATACTGCATTACACCAAATTGTAGCATTCTCATACTGTAAACTACTTTCACCAACACTCAATATTATATTCCAATAATATAATTTAAATACTTACTATTGATATACACAACCTACAAAATACATTCAACTTGTCCCACTGTAATATCCCCAGATTGTAATTTGAGTGAACTTTCTATCTGCTAGAAATAAAAACAGATGTACAACTTAAACAAACTATGATCAATTTCTCTAGTATTAAGTAGTCTGCCCATAATGCCAGGGCATGACAGTGGCTCTCTTTGCACTGCAACTCATTATTGTAATTACAGAATCTCAATGTAAACTTGCAAGGAAATAAAAATTGTATTGTATTGTACAGATGAATGTTGGGCATTTCTGGTGATGTTGTTCGCAAGATGATGGAACCATACCCTTGCAAGAGTCATATACTGTACACAGATAACTGGTATACAAGCCCTATGCTCATTTATTTCCTATGAGTGAACAATACTGATTTATGTGGAACAGTGAGAAGGAATAGAAAACATATGCCAAGGTTCAGTGGAGGCAGTGTTGATGATGGTGCAATGCAAATTTTTCATACCAACGACATCATGGTACTGATATGGCATGACAAACAGGATGTGACACTGCTGTCAACCATCCACAGAAACGAGATGGTGCAAACGGATAAAGTGAATCGGGACACCAATGAACGTACTGTCAAGCCAGCTGTTGTGGTCGACTATATAAACAATATGCGACTAGGCGACAAGTGTGACATGTTGTGCAAGAATGGTATATAATACCGACAAGATGAAATTAAGATACATGTGCATCATCTGGGTATCTTTATTGTAGACGTTTTGCCAACCAGTGGCTTTATCAATACAAATTCTAGGACATAACTTGAAGGTTGAGGGACTGATTACCTCCTCATCTGTATATAGTCCTACTGTCTTCAAGTTATGTCCTGGAATTTGTATTGATAAAGCCACTGGATGGCGAAACGTCTACAATAAAGATACCCAGATGTTGCACATGCGTCTTAATTTCATCTTGTCGGTATTATATACCATTCTTGCACAACTTGTCAGACACTGCAACATCATGGAATCTTGATTCTCAGGACATGTACATAACCTTCACGGCTACGACAACTACTACTACAACTAGCCCATCTCTTTGGGAAGGACCTACTTCCACTGGGAATCCCACCTACCAGTGACTATGCCCTCGTCTGCTACACCTGACGTTACTATATAAGCGCCAGGCTCCTTGCTTCTGCTTCAGATTCTCCACGACTACGGTGCTCTTCGCACCTACTCCTAGGTTGAGGGACTGATTACCTCATCTTCTGTATATAGTCCTACTGTCTTCAAGTTATGTCCTAGAATTTGTATTGATAAAGCCACTGGATGGCGAAACGTCTACAATAAGGATACCCAGATGCTGCACATGTGTCTTAATTTCATCAAGTGTGACATGTTGATAGGGTTCATTGACTGTGTGCATAGGAGTCACAAGTGGTATATAAAAGTGTTTTTCCACCTTGTAGACATTGCAGTCCTCAATGCATTCAATATGTACAAAATAAAGACTTGAAAAAGACAACGTTTTGCAGAATTCTCCCTGAATGTCATAAAACAGATAGCAAAATAGTATGGTATCACACTTGTACCTGCCCCTCAACAGTGACATGTCCCCCAACCACAACCAGTTGGGGAAGTGCCAGATTGAATCATCCTTAACTGTCACTACCTGATACCAATACCACCTACCCCAAAGAAGAAGTATTCGCAGAAAAAGTGTGTTGTGTGTTTTAGCACCACAAAACGACCCCAACAGTGGAAGGACACACGATTCATGTGTCACCAGTGTGGGGTGGCATTCTGTATGAATCCATGCTTCATGGAGTATCATACAATCGTAGAGTTCTAGAAACATAAGTGGGACATGTAAATATTTGTATATAGTTGTAGATAATAGAATGTGATTCAACCAGGTGTGAAAAATCACCTATCAGTGTGTATATGTGTTTGTGACAGTATGATTATAATTATGTATATAATATTTGTGTATAAACAACAATTGGCCATGAAATCAAAAGAATTACTGTAAAACATGATTATCATATCATAAAAACTAAGAAAAAAAAAAAAAAAAAAAAAAGATAAATATGTAGAATTTCTGCAAGCGGCAGAGCTCCACGTTGCCGTCAGGTGATCATCAAGTGCCAACTTCGCAGGCTCATATCTCAGTAAGTGCTGGCCCAATTTTTTTTTTATTCTATGACACGTAGAAAAATGTGCTCTTTATTTCTATAAAAGAAAAAAAGCATTATTTTTTTTCAAAATGTTCGTAGCGCTGGGCAAGAGAACATAAATCTATGTTTGGACAGTTAACAGGTTAATATGCAGAGCATTTTGGGCAAACTTAAGATTAATTAAGATTAATAAGGCAATGACAAACTGAGTGGTTTTTATATACAGTTTCTTAGGTTTGGTAAAAAAAAAAAAAAAAAAAAAAAAAAAAAAAAAAAAAAAAAAAAAAAAAAAAAAAAAAAAAGTTGGAATAAAACCAAGAAAGGTAAACTTATCATTGATAACATCTGCTACATAATATTTGGGAACTAAGCATGTAACTTTTAAATTAATATTAAGATAGTAGTAGGTTGGTAGACAGCAACCACCCAGGGAGGTACTACCGTCCTGCCAAGTGAGTGTAAAACGAAAGCCTGTAATTGTTTTACATGATGGTAGGATTGCTGATGTCTTTTGTCTGTCTCATAAATATGCAAGATTACAGGTATGTCTTGCTACTTCTACTTACACTTAGGTCACACTACACATACATTTTTTTTTTTTTTTTTTTTTCAACAAGTCGGCCGTCTCCCACCGAGGCAGGGTGACCCAAAAAAGAAAGAAAATCCCCAAAAAGAAAATACTTTCATCATCATTCAACACTTTCACCACACTCGCACATTATCACTGTTTTTGCAGAGGTGCTCAGAATACAACAGTCTAGAAGCATAAACATATAAAGATACACAACATATCCCTCCAAACTGCCAATATCCCAAACCCCTCCTTTAAAGTGCAGGCATTGTACTTCCCATTTCCAGGACTCAAGTCCGACTATATGAAAATAACCGGTTTCCCTGAATCCCTTCACTAAATATTACCCTGCTCACACTCCAACAGATCGTCAGGTCCCAAGTACCATTCGTCTCCATTCACTCCTATCTAACACGCTCACGCACGCTTGCTGGAAGTCCAAGCCCCTTACCCACAAAACCTCCTTTACCCCCTCTCTCCAACCCTTTCGAGGACGACCCCTACCCCGCCTTCCTTCCCCTATAGATTTATATGCTTTCCATGTCATTCTACTGTGATCCATTCTCTCTAAATGACCAAACCACCTCAACAACCCCTCTTCTGCCCTCTGACTAATACTTTTATTAACTCCACACCTTCTCCTAATTTCCACACTCCGAATTTTCTGCATAATATTTACACCACACATTGCCCTTAAACAGGACATCTCCGCTGCCTCCAACCGTCTCCTCGCTGCTGCATTTACCACCCAAGCTTCACACCCATATAAGAGTGTTGGTACTACTATACTTTCATACATTCCCTTCTTTGCCTCCATAGATAACGTTTTTTGACTCCACATATACCTCAACGCACCACTCACCTTTTTTCCCTCATCAATTCTATGATTAACCTCATCCTTCATAAATCCATCCGCCGACACGTCAACTCCCAAGTATCTGAAAACATTCACTTCTTCCATACTCCTCCTCCCCAATTTGATATCCAATTTTTCTTTATCTAAATCATTTGACACCCTCATCACCTTACTCTTTTCTATGTTCACTTTCAACTTTCTACCTTTACACACATTCCCAAACTCATCCACTAACCTTTGCAATTTTTCTTTAGAATCTCCCATAAGCACAGTATCATCAGCAAAAAGTAACTGTGTCAATTCCCATTTTGAATTTGATTCCCCATAATTTAATCCCACCCCTCTCCCAAACACCCTAGCATTTACTTCCTTTACAACCCCATCTATAAATATATTAAACAACCATGGTGACATTACACATCCCTGTCTAAGACCTACTTTTACCGGGAAGTAGTCTCCCTCTCTTCTACACACCCTAACCTGAGCCTCACTATCCTCATAAAAACTCTTTACAGCATTTAATAACTTACCACCTATTCCATATACTTGCAACATCTGCCACATTGCTCCTCTATCCACTCTATCATATGCCTTTTCTAAATCCATAAATGCAATAAAAACTTCCCTATCTTTATCTAAATACTGTTCACATATATGCTTCAATGTAAACACCTGATCTACACATCCCCTACCCACTCTAAAACCTCCTTGCTCATCCGCAATCCTACATTCTGTCTTACCTCTAATTCTTTCAATTATAACCCTACCGTACACTTTTCCTGGTATACTCAGTAAGCTTATTCCTCTATAATTTTTACAGTCTCTTTTGTCCCCTTTCCCTTTATATAAAGGGACTATACATGCTCTCTGCCAATCCCTAGGTACCTTCCCCTCTTTCATACATTTATTAAACAAAAGTACCAACCACTCCAACACTATATCCCCCCCTGCTTTTAACATTTCTGTCATGATCCCATCAGTTCCAGCTGCTTTACCCCCTTTCATTTTACGTAATGCCTCACGTACCTCCCCCACACTTACATTCTGCTCTTCTTCACTCCTAAAAGATGGTATACCTCCCTGACCAGTGCATGAAATTACTGCCTCTGTTTCTTCCTTAACATTTAAAAGTTCCTCAAAATATTCTCGCCATCTTCCCAATACCTCCATCTCCCCATCTACTAACTCCCCTACTCTGTTTTTAACTGACAAATCCATATTTTCCCTAGGCTTTCTTAACTTGTTTAACTCACTCCAAAATTTTTTCTTATTTTCATTAAAATTTCTTGACAGTGCCTCTCCCACTCTATCATCTGCTCTCCTTTTGCACTCTCTCACCACTCTCTTTACCTTTCTTTTACTCTCCATATACTCTGCTCTTCTTATAACACTTCTGCTTTGTAAAAACCTCTCATAAGCTACCTTTTTCTCTTTTATCACACCCTTTACTTCATCATTCCACCAATCACTCCTCTTTCCTCCTGCCCCCACCCTCCTATAACCACAAACTTCTGCCCCACATTCTAATACTGCATTTTTAAAACTATTCCAACCCTCTTCAACCCCCCCACTACTCATCTTTGCACTAGCCCACCTTTCTGCCAATAGTCGCTTATATCTCACCCGAACTTCCTCCTCCCTTAGTTTATACACTTTCACCTCCCTCTTACTTGTTGTTGCCACCTTCCTCTTTTCCCATCTACCTCTTACTCTAACTGTAGCTACAACTAAATAATGATCCGATATATCAGTTGCCCCTCTATAAACATGTACATCCTGGAGCCTACCCATCAACCTTTTATCCACCAATACATAATCTAATAAACTACTTTCATTACGTGCTACATCATACCTTGTATATTTATTTATCCTCTTTTTCATAAAATATGTATTACTTATTACCAAATTTCTTTCTACACATAGCTCAATTAAAGGCTCCCCATTTACATTTACCCCTGGCACCCCAAATTTACCTACTACTCCCTCCATAACATTTTTACCCACTTTAGCATTAAAATCCCCAACCACCATTACTCTCACACTTGATTCAAAACTCCCCACGCATTCACTCAACATTTCCCAAAATCTCTCTCTCTCCTCTACACTTCTCTCTTCTCCAGGTGCATACACGCTTATTATAACCCACTTTTCACATCCAATCTTTATTTTACTCCACATAATCCTTGAATTAATACATTTATAGTCCCTCTTTTCCTGCCATAGCTTATCCTTCAACATTATTGCTACTCCTTCTTTAGCTCTAACTCTATTTGAAACCCCTGACCTAATCCCATTTATTCCTCTCCACTGAAACTCTCCCACCCCCTTCAGCTTTGTTTCACTTAAAGCCAGGACATCCAGCTTCTTCTCATTCATAACATCCACAATCATCTCTTTCTTATCATCTGCACAACATCCACGCACATTCAGACTTCCCACTTTGACAATTTTCTTCTTCTTATTCTTTTTAGTAATCTTTACAGGAAAAGGGGTTACTAGCCCATTGTTCCCGGCATTTTAGTTGACTTTTACAACACGCATGGCTTACGGAGGAAAGATTCTTATTCCACTTCCCCATGGATATAAAAGGAAAATTAATAAGACCAAGAACTATTAAGATAAAATCAAAGAAAACTCAGATGAGTGTGTATAAATAAATGTGTACATGTATGTGTAGTGTGACCTAAGTGTAAGTAGAAGTAGCAAGACATGCCTGTAATCTTGCATATTTATGAGACAGACAAAAGACATCAGCAATCCTACCATCATGTAAAACAATCACAGGCTTCGTTTTACACTCACTTGGCAGGACGGTAGTACCTCCCTGGGTTTTCTTTGATTTTATCTTAATAGTTCTTGGTCTTATTACTTTTCCTTTTATATCCATGGGGAAGTGGAATAAGAATCTTTCCTCCGTAAGCCATGCGTGTTGTAAAAGTCAACTAAAATGCCGGGAACAATGGGCTAGTAACCCCTTTTCCTGTAAAGATTACTAAAAAGAATAAGAAGAAAATTGTCAAAGTGGGAAGTCTGAATGTGTGTGGATGTTGTGCAAATGATAAGAAAGAGATGATTGTGGATGTTATGAATGAGAAGAAGCTGGATGTCCTGGCTTTAAGTGAAATAAAGCTGAAGGGGGTGGGAGAGTTTCAATGGAGAGGAATAAATGGGATTAGGTCAGGGGTTTCAAATAGAGTTAGAGCTAAAGAAGGAGTAGCAATAATGTTGAAGGATAAGCTATGGCAGGAAAAGAGGGGATATAAATGTATTAACTCAAGGATTATGTGGAGTAAAATAAAGATTGGATGTGAAAAGTGGGTTATAATAAGCGTGTATGCACCTGGAGAAGAGAGAAGTGTAGAGAGAGACAGATTTTGGGAAATGTTGAGTGAATGCGTGGGGAGTTTTGAATCAAGTGTGAGAGTAATGGTGGTTGGGGATTTCAATGCTAAAGTGGGTAAAAATGTTATGGAGGGAGTAGATAAATTTGGGGTGCCAGGGGTAAGTGTAAATGGGGAGCCTTTAATTGAGCTATGTGTAGAAAGAGATTTGGTAATAAGTAATACATATTTTATGAAAAAGAGGATAAATATACAAGGTATGATGTAGCACGTAATGAAAGTAGTTTATTAGATTATGTATTGGTGGATAAAAGGTTGATGGGTAGGCTCCAGGATGTACATGTTTATAGAGGGGCAACTGATATATCGGATCATTATTTAGTTGTAGTTACAGTTAGAGTAAGAGGTAGATGGGAAAAGAGGAAGGTGGCAACAAGTAAGAGGGAGGTGAAAGTGTATAAACTAAGGGAGGAGGAAGTTCGGGTGAGATATAAGCAACTATTGGCAGAAAGGTGGGCTAGTGCAAAGATGAGTAGTGGGGGGGTTGAAGAGGGTTGGAATAGTTTTAAAAATGCAGTATTAGAATGTGGCAGAAGTTTGTGGTTATAGGAGGGTGGGGGCAAAAGGAAAGAGGAGTGACTGGTGGAATGATGAAGTAAAGGGTGTGATAAAAGAGAAAAAGGTAGCTTACGAGAGGTTTTTACAAAGCAGAAGTGTTATAAGAAGAGCAGAGTATATGGAGAGTAAAAGAAAGGTAAAGAGAGTGGTGAGAGAGTGCAAAAGGAGAGCAGATGATAGAGTGGAAGAGGCACTGTCAAGAAATTTTAATGAAAATAAGAAAAAATTTTGGAGTGAGTTAAACAAGTTAAGAAAGCCTAGGGAAAGTATGGATTTGTCAGTTAAAAACAGAGTAGGGGAGTTAGTAGATGGGGAGATGGAGGTATTAGGTAGATGGCGAGAATATTTTGAGGAACTTTTAAATGTTGAGGAAGAGAGGCAGTAATTTCATGCACTGGTCAGGGAGGTATACCATCTTTTAGGAGTGAAGAAGAGCAGAATGTAAGTGTGGGGGAGGTACGCGAGGCATTACGTAGAATGAAAGGGGGTAAAGCAGCTGGAACTGATGGGATCATGACAGAAATGTTAAAAGCAGGGGGGGATATAGTGTTGGAGTGGTTGGTACTTTTGTTTAATAAATGTATGAAAGAGGGGAAGGTACCTAGGGATTGGCAGAGAGCATGTATAGTCCCTTTATATAAAGGGAAAGGGGACAAAAGAGACTGTAAAAATTATAGAGGAATAAGTTTTGATGAATGGTTTGAAAAAACCGACAAGTTGAAGATTGAGACACTTATGCAGCATATGGAAATAAGTTTACTGAGTATACCAGGAAAAGTGTACGGTAGGGTTATAATTGAAAGAATTAGAGGAAAGACAGAATGTAGGATTGCAGATGATCAAGGAGGTTTCAGAGTGGGTAGGGGATGTGTAGATTAAGTGTTTACATTGAAGCATATATGTGAACAGTATTTAGATAAAGGTAGGGAAGTTTTTATTGCATTTATGGATTTAGAAAAGGCATATGATAGAGTGGATAGAGGAGCAATGTGGCAGATGTTGCAAGTATATGGAATAGGTGGTAAGTTATTAAATGCTGTAAAGAGTTTTTATGAGGATAGTGAGGCTCAGGTTAGGGTGTGTAGAAGAGAGGGAGACTACTTCCCCGTAAAAGTAGGTCTTAGACTGGGATGTGTAATGTCACCATGGCTGTTTAATATATTTATAGATGGGGTTGTAAAGGAAGTAAATGCTAGGGTGTTCGCGAGAGGAGTGGGATTAAATTTTGGGGAATCAAATTCAAAATGGGAATTGACACAGTTACTTTTTGTTGATGATACTATGCTTATTGGAGATTCTAAAGAAAAATTGCAAAGGTTAGTGGATGAGTTTGGGAATGTGTGTAAAGGTAGAAAGTTGAAAGTGAACGTAGAAAAGAGTAAGGTAATGAGGGTATCAAATGATTTAGATAAAGAAAAATTGGATATCAAATTGGGGAGGAGGAGTATGGAAGAAGTGAATGTTTTCAGATACTTGGGGGTTGACGTGTCGGTGGATGGATTATGAAGGATGAGGTTAATCATAGAATTGATGAGGGAAAAAAGGTGAGTGGTGCGTTGAGGTGTATGTGGAGTCAAAAAACGTTATCTATGGAGGCAAAGAAGGGAATGTATGAAAGTATAGTAGTACCAACACTCTTATATGGGTGTGAAGCTTGGGTGGTAAATGCAGCAGCGAGGAGACGGTTGGAGGCAGTGGAGATGTCCTGTTTAAGGGCAATGTGTGGTGTAAATATTATGCAGAAAATTCGGAGTGTTGAAATTAGGAAAAGGTGTGGAGTTAATAAAAGTACAGTGGACCCCCGGTTAACGATATTTTTTCACTCCAGAAGTATGTTCAGGTGCCAGTACTGACCGAATTTGTTCCCATAAGGAATATTGTGAAGTAGATTAGTCCATTTCAGACCCCCAAACATACACGTACAAACGCACTTACATAAATACACTTACATAATTGGTCGCATTCGGAGGTAATCATTATGAGGGGGTCCACTGTATTAGTCAGAGGGCAGAAGAGGGGTTGTTGAGGTGGTTTGGTCATTTAGAGAGAATGGATCAAAGTAGAATGACATGGAAAGCATATAAATCTATAGAGGAAGGAAGGAGGGGTAGGGGTCATCCTCGAAAGGGTTGGAGAGAGGGGGTAAAGGAGGTTTTGTGGGCAAGGGGCTTGGACTTCCAGCAAGCGTGCGCGAGCGTGTTAGATAGGAGTGAATGGAGACGAATGGTATTTGGGACCTGACGATGTGTTGGAGTGTGAGCAGGGTAATATTTAGTGAAGGGATTCAGGGAAACCGGTTATTTTCATATAGTCGGACTTGAGTCCTGGAAATGGGAAGTACAATGCCTGCACTTTAAAGGAGGGGTTTGGGATATTGGCAGTTTGGAGGGATATGTTGTGTATCTTTATATGTGTATGCTTCTAAACTGTTGTATTCTGAGCACCTCTGCAAAAACAGTGATAATGTTTGAGTGTGGTGAAAGTGTTGAATGATGATGAAAGTATTTTCTTTTTGGGGATTTTCTTTCTTTTTTGGGTCACCCTGCCTTGGTGGGAGACGGCCGACTTGTTGAGAAAAAAAAAAAAAAAAAAATTAAGATAAATATTATACATATGTAAAAACAAGCTGAAGAGGAAAAATTCCTGTCTTCATTTTCATAACATATAAATTTTAACTCAGCTAGCTGGTTCTAATAAGATTCATCCAACTAGGTATATTTCTATATGCCAGAGAAAGGTTAACATGGGGCCCTCCTGTTGGCATTCGTTCTAAAATACGTACATTACTCAGCTCACATACTGAGGTCCGTGGTTTGATCCCCAGTACATGAGGAAACATTAGGACACATTTCCTAAAGACACCTGCTGTCCCTCTTCACCTATTAGTAAAACAGGTACCTGGGAATTAGTCGCATCCTGGGGACAAAATTGACCCCAAAATGTTCTGTATAACAAAGGGTTTTCTATACAGCAGTATATACATTATACTTGAACTTGTAAAAATAAATATCATTATATTATTATTACTATACTCCTCAAAAACTTTGCTCCCTCAGTACTACTTGCTAATCCACACTCACCTTACTTACGATATGTGAATGAGGAACAAGAAGTTCCTACCCTCCTTCATGGAAACTATCTTCATGCTAGCAAAGGACTGATTCACAAATAGCCCATAGTTTTAAAATGAAACTTTTAAATGATGCTTCAGTTAGTCCTGGATCATTATCAAATCACACCCAAAATATCTAGTTTCCTCTCTAAAATTTGGATTACTTTTGAACTGTTCCATCCATAATACTGATTTTTTTATTGTTGGTTAACACAAGCCTATCCGATGTTATCCTGATGCCAAATGACTTCGAACAGGCGATAAATGGCATGCCCATGCACTCTGCCCCAGGGCCAGACTCATGGAACTCCGTGTTTGTCAAGAACTGCAAGAAGCCACTATCTCGAGCCTTTTCCATCCTATGGAGAGGGAGCATGGACACGGGGGTCGTCCCACAGTTACTAAAAACAACAGACATAGCCCCACTCCACAAAGGGGGCAGTAAAGCAACAGCAAAGAACTACAGACCGATAGCACTAACATCCCATATCATAAAAATCTTTGAAAGAGTCCTAAGAAGCAAGATCACCACCCATCTAGAAACCCATCAGTTACACAACCCAGGGCAACATGGGTTTAGAACAGGTCGCTCCTGTCTGTTTCAACTATTGGATCACTACGACAAGGTCCTAAATGCACTAGAAGACAAAAAGAATGCAGATGTAATATATACAGACTTTGCAAAAGCCTTCGACAAGTGTGACCATGGCATAATAGCGCACAAAATGCGTGCTAAAGGAATAACAGGAAAAGTCGGTCAATGGATCTATAATTTCCTCATTAACAGAACACAGAGTAGTCGTCAACAGAGTAAAGTCCGAGGCTGCTACGGTGAAAAGCTCTGTTCCACAAGGCACAGTACTCGCTCCCATCTTGTTCCTCATCCTCATATCCGACATAGACAAGGATGTCAGCCACAGCACCGTGTCTTCCTTTGCAGATGACACCTGAATCTGCATGACAGTGTCTTCCATTGCAGACACTGCAAGGCTCCAGGCGGACATCTACCGAATCTTTCAGTGGGCTGCAGAAAACAATATGAAGTTCAATGATGAGAAATTTCAATTACGTACTCAGATATGGTAAACACGAGGAAATTAAATCTTCATCAGAGTACAAAACAAATTCTGGCCACAAAATAGAGCAAAACACCAATGTCAAAGACCTGGGAGTGATCATGTCGGAGGATCTCACCTTCAAGGACCATAACATTGTATCAATCGCATCTGCTAGAAAAATGACAGGATGGATAATGAGAACCTTCAAAACTAGGGAGGCCAAGCCCATGATGACACTCTTCAGGTCACTTGTTCTATCTAGGCTGGAATATTGCTGCACACTAACAGCACCTTTCAAGGCAGGTGAAATTGCTGACCTAGAAAATGTACAGAGAACCTTCACGGCGCGCATAACGGAGATAAAACACCTCAATTACTGGGAGCGCTTGAGGTTCCTAAAACTGTATTCCCTGGAATGCAGGCGGGAGAGATACATGATTATATACACCTGGAAAATCCTAGAGGGACTAGTACCGAACTTGCACACGAAAATCACTCACTACGAAAGCAAAAGACTTGGCAGACGATGCAACATCCCCCCAATGAAAAGCAGGGGTGTCACTAGCACGTTAAGAGTCCATACAATAAGTGTCAGGGGCCCGAGACTGTTCAACTGCCTCCCAGCATACATAAGGGGGATTACCAACAGACCCCTGGCAGTCTTCAAGCTGGCACTGGACAAGCACCTAAAGTCGTTTCCTGACCAGCCGGGCTGTGGCTCGTACGTTGGTTTGCGTGCAGCCAGCAGCAACAGCCTGGTTGATCAGGCTCTGATCCACCAGGAGGCCTGGTCACAGACCGGGCCACGGGGGCGTTGACCCCCGGAACTCTCTCCAGGTAAGGACTCTTGATTTGATGACTGGAGCTACCCTCCACTTTTCCAAGTCAAACCTGATTACCACCCATTCCCCAGGCACTAACTCTTGTGGGTTCAGCACTTTCACCATGAATATAACAAAGAACAAAAAAGAAAAAACTAAATTTTAAAAAGAAAGAGAGAGAGAGAGAGAGAGAGAGAGAGGGTGGGGGGAGGGGGGGATGACTCGAGTATGGAACACATTCGTACAGCATAATGATGTCAACGAGATAAAGTCAGTTGATCAAATGAAAATGATGGCCCACAGATGGCTCCAACTTCATCCTGTTCCCTACTTGTATGTTATTTTATTATTTTTTATTATCACACTGGCCGATTCCCACCAAGGCAGGGTGGCCCAAAAAAGAAAAACTTTCACCATCATAACAATAAAAATGCTTTCAAATGAGCTGATGTAGGTAACAGCTCTTGGCTTGTCAATAAAGTTAGGAATCCTTAACCTGTAAATAGCTTGTCAGTAAAGCTAGGGATCCTTAACCTAACCTTGTTCAACCTAACCTACAGCAAACATTGTCCTATAAAAACGAAACAGATCACAAACAAACGACTTGATTGCCCATGGCTAACCAGCACCATTCTGAAATCCATTGACAAGAAATACCAATATGAAAAGCAATATAGACAGGGCTTAATACACAAAGATATTCTTAAACACTATTCATCAGTTCTCACCAAAGTGATAAAGAAAGCCAAACAACTATACTACTCCAGTAGATTCACAGACACTAGAGGAGATATAAAAAAGACCTGGAAAACACTCTCTCAGATTCTAGGGACCCACAAACTGAAAAAAAAACAAGAATGTTGTCCTAACTAAACCTAATGAAACACCACTACATCCCACTGACACAGCTAACAAGATAAACGACTTCTTCTCAACCATAGGATCTAATCTCGCTAATAAATTCCCACATACCATTGCCCATGCCAGGGAATTACTTAGATGGGAATTTCCCAAATTCCTTCTATCTTGCACCAACTGAGCCCACGGAAGCCACCGAGATTATAAAGTCACTTAAAAATAACTCAGGGAATCTGTCTCATGTCCCACCATTACTGTACAAGCGAGCGGCGGCCCATGTCCTTTCGCATGCTATTTCATTACTTTTTAACAAGTCACTAGAAACTAGCACCTTCCCAAAACTACTCAAGATGGCAAGGGTTACACCAAAACATAAAGGTGGTGACCCCACAGACTTAAACAACTATAGGCCAATATCAAACTTACCATTGCTATCCAAAATCTTTGAGAAACTCGTGCACAGGAGACTATATTCATTTATAACGGCACAAAACATACTCAACCCCTGCCAATTTGGATTCAGGAAAAATAAAAGCACTAATGATGCAATCATAAAAATGCTAGATCTGCTTTACACAGCATTGGAAAATAAGGAATATCCACTAGGAATTTTTATTGACCTAAGAAAAGCTTTTGACACAGTAGACCACGACATCCTACTCCACAAACTTGACCATTACGGTATAAGAGGTCATGCGCTTGCTTATTTCAAATCTTACCTTACTAATAGGTATCAGTATGTCACCATTAAAAACACAGCATCAACAACACGGCCACTTGATACTGGAGTTCCGCAGAGAAGTGTCCTTGGTCCCCTGCTCTTCCTCATATACATCAATGATCTTCCAAACGTATCCCAACACCTGAAACCCATTCTCTTTGCTGACGACACGACTTATGTCATCTCTCACCCTAATCTTGCCACCCTCAACACCATTGTTAACGAGGAGCTGATCAAAATATCGACTTGGATGACAGCCAATAAACTTACGCTTAACACTGACAAAAGCTACTATATTATGTTTGGTAGCAGAGCAGGAGATGCACAAATTAACAATAAGATCGACAACACTCTAATTACCAGACATAATGAGGGCAAATTCCTAGGCCTATACCTTGACAACAACCTGAATTTCAGCACCCATATCCAACACATAACCAAAAAAGTATCCAAAACGGTTGGGATCCTCTCCAAGATACGATACTACGTGCCGCAAAATGCCCTTCTCACACTATACCACTCACTTATTTATCCATACCTCACCTATGCTATTTGTGCTTGGGGATCAACTGCAGCAACACACCTAAAGCCAATAATAACCCAACAAAAAGCTGCAGTAAGAATAATCACCAAATCCCATCCCTGGCAACACACCCCCCCACTCTTCATAGATCTAAACTTACTCCCTGTTCAGTACATCCACACTTACTACTGTGCAATCTACATCTACAAGACCTTAAACTCCAATATCAACCTTGACCTAAAATGCTTTCTTGATAGTTGTGACAGAACCCACAGGCATAACACAGACACAAACATCTCTACGACATTCCCCGTGTCCGACTAAACCTTTACAAAAATTCAATGTATGTCAAAGGCCCTAAAATCTGGAACACCCTACCTGAGAACTCTAGAACTGCAGACACATTCATCACCTTCAAAACTACCTTTAGAAAACATCTTATCTCCCTGATACACCCCGTCAACTAACTACACGAATACCACCTGACGGTTCACACTTACACTCACTCACCCATTTGACCATAAACAGAAATATTAATCTCAATCTTAAAATAATGAATCCTGTGATACTCCAATACTGAAACTATGTACTGTGCCAAATCAAAAGCATTCACACTGCTAAACTCACAAACTAGTATTTAGTCACTTAGCCATAATACCAACTTACCTCATAATTTGTAATATTTTAAAATTAAGAATTAAACTAAGTCTGCCCGAAATGCCTAGCCATGCTAGGTGTTCTAGTGGTACACTCTGTAATTATTATTTTACTACATGTAAACCACACAATAACCAAATTCTGTAAACTAAGCATTGTAATCCTTGTAGAGAATAAACTTTGAATTGAATTGAATTTGAATTTGTCAAACCCTGTGTAAAAAAAAAAAAAAAAAAAAAAAAAAAAAAAAAAGAGGGAGAGTTAACAAGTTGCTATCTTTCAAGGGAATTTCTGTAAGCTGATGATCCAATTAATTGAAACTACTCTCTCTCTTCCATGAATCAAACCTGATTACCTCCCATTTCCCAGATGTTGCATGACCCTTTGAAATTTAGCTCTTCCCCATCATTATATTACTACTACCGTTTTATTGGTTGACTGTTGGGGTCCATGAGTTGGTCCCTCTCATGATGAGCTAACATGAGCTGGTTCCTGAGGTCTGGCTCCCAGTCATTCACAAATCTCTGTAGCTCATGTATGAGAGGTTGCAGCTCCTGCTTTGTTTTCTCAAGTGACTCTTCCTCTTTCTTGTTGTCCTCCAGCACTTTGATTTCTGGAAAAAAAAATTAGCAACTTGAATTAAATAACTGCTTAATTCTTTTTTAACCCTTTCAGGGTCAAGAGGCCAAATTTCAAAGTGTGCACCAGGATCCAAGAATTTTCAAAAAAAAGTTTTGTTATTTTTTCTGATGAAATGGCAGAGAATCTTTTTCTGAAGGTAATAAAACAAAAAGTGCAAAATTTGATGGAAAATTGATGAAATTATACTCTCACGAATTTTGATGTGTCAGCGATATTTACGCATCGGCAATTTTTTGACTTTGACTCCCATTTTAGGCCATTATATTATTCCGTCAACCAAATTCTTAGCTATTTCACTAGCATTACTTTTATTCTATCGACTAAGCACAAGAAATCGCCAAGTCAACTGTTTCAACTACAAAATAAAGTGATCGGAAATTGGTAATTTGGCCAATTTAACGCAAAGTTCAAAATACACCTACCATCCAACTTACGACCGAGTTCAGTTCCGAGAAACCGGTCGTAAGTCGAAATGGACATAAGTTGAACTTTACTACTGAATATCAACATCACATTTTTGTAATGACTTTATTGTTTTATTTTGGTATTTCATGTTTTACTTTACTTTTTATGCTGTTAGTACTGTATTTTATACTGTAAGGTTTAAGATAAACACTGTGCAACACAAATAGTTGTTTATTTCCCAAAAATTTGGCATAAAAAACACGGTCGTAAGTCGAGTGGTCGTATGTCGAGCAGGTTGTAAGTCGGATGGTAGGTGTATTCCAATTTCAAAATAGGGTCCAGAATAAACAATGCAGGCATTCCTGGCACTAAACTACCATTTCCTCTGTTCAGTAGTTACGTTTCCAGGCTTTACAAATGAATTCCATTTTGATTTTTTATTCCCATAATGAATTTTCATTCAAACCAAAAAATAGAAGATTTACTGTTATGCAATATTGTAAAACTTGTATAAATAACATCACCACAATTGTGAACATATATTAGACCCACCAGCTGGCATGTATTAGACGTTTGAGGTCATTTGTTTACTCTTGAACATCGGCAAAAATTTAACATTTCAGCTACATTGAGCTCAGTTTCAAGCCATTTCCAGTATTAAAACCAATCAAAATCATCTCTATTTCTGTAATATATCTTCCATTCTATCAAATGAGACCAAGAGATCGCAAATACAACTATAAAAAACATACAAAAAACACTGCAGTCGCTGTTTTAATCGAAAATTACGGTCTCTGTTTTTTTTCTCATCATGCACTGTGTGCTGCAGGATTTGTTTTATGTGGTGCACACATACCACATAGATGTATTCTCTCATATCTAGGCCCAAATTTACCACTCACAGCTTATCAGTGAGTGGAGCTCATAGTGTAGACCTACGGTTTGGACCCTCAACTCAAGGCCATAGAACTACGGCACAAACCCTGAAAGGGTTAAGAATAAAGAATGAAGATTATATTTCTTCGTAAAGGTTACAATGTGTAATTACAATTTTGGTTTGCTGAGTACAAAGAATGCCACTATCATGCCGGGGCATTTTGGGCAGACTAACTCTAGTACATAATAACTACATAAATCTAGACAAGATAAGAGTGGTTAACTTTTTATTAAATCTTTATTTAATCTTAATACTAATGCGAGGTAGTCAAGGTAGAGGTTTATAAGAATAATAATCATGAAGTTGCACATAATAAAAACAATATTACGTACAATTAATGGTTCAAGCAGTAATATTTTATAGATCGGCAGATGTTTAACAGCCTAGAGGTCATTTAATATAATATTTGGGAGAGTTAATAATAATAATAATAATATATCTTTATTTACTACAAGTACATGTACAAGGTATACAGTCCTAGCTGACAACAATGACATACTACTATATAGAAAGTCCCTTGTTATGCTCCGCATTTCGGGCAAATTAGGTCAGTGTCCCAGGATGCGACCCACACCAGTCGACTGACACCCAGGTACCCATTTTACTGATGGGAAACAGACAACAGGTGGAAAGAAACACGTCCAATGTTTCTACTC
Source organism: Cherax quadricarinatus (assembly GCF_038502225.1). Taxonomy (NCBI): domain Eukaryota; kingdom Metazoa; phylum Arthropoda; class Malacostraca; order Decapoda; family Parastacidae; genus Cherax; species Cherax quadricarinatus. The sequence continues at coordinate 5,414,687 of NC_091370.1, read as the reverse complement.
TGGCTGGGAATCGAACCCAGGCCCTCGCCGTGTGAAGCGAAAGCGTTAACCACCAGGCCACCAGAGCCCAGTTGCTCCAAACTGATTAGAAGTTGGTTAGTATTGAGAGATGAATTGATTTTTAAGCAAAGTCCTAAATTTATATGTAGTCAGGGGATCTTTTATCAGTTCAGGCAGTGAATTCAATTTCTTCGGGCCCTTTATGTGCACTGCATTTTTGCATGGTGTGAGACTGACACGAGGTATGTCGAATAGTGCCTTATGCCTTGTATTGTGACTGCATTCTGTTGTAGCTATTTTAAATATGCATCCTTCCCACCATGTCTTTAAAAGGGATATTTTGATGCCACTGAGGTCTCCTGAGGTGTCCTGTAGCTCAACTGGTAGTGCACTCAGGTCATACCCTGATGTCTCGGGGTCGATCCCCAGTACAGGTGGGAACATTAGTCCATGTTTACCAATCAGTAAAATAAGTACCTGGGTGTTAGTTGACTGGTGTGGGTTACATCCAGGGGACAAAACTGACCTAATTTGCCCGAAATGCTCTGCATAGTAGTGTCATTGCTGTCAGCTAGGCCTGTATACCTTGTACATGTACTTATAGAAATGAAGTTTTTTATTATTATTATTATTATTATTATTATAAGGAACTGGAGCTGCTCTACCCGTGGATCAAACCTGATTCCTCATTTCTCAGTCACTGATTCAGTGATGTAGAAAGAATAAAATATGTAATCCTCCCACCATTATCACCTGTCCCCACAAATCCTCTCACTATCTCTGCTTCCTTTCACATTTTAACTATTTTTTTTTTTAACCCTGGATGTTGCATTTGGGGGACTATCTGAATTGTAATGTCAGCACATACCTAAAAAGCCAGTGATTTAATTAATAATGGTGAATGTGTTTCCTCTTTCTTGAGACACCCCACCTCAGTGGGAGGCAGCCAGTGTGTTAAAAGACATGTGGTAATTAAGACATTTAATAAGGAAATGTTGAACCCAACAGGACTATCAATCCAGTGGAATGATAAAGCCCTTTGTCAATGTATTGGATTGAGAATGCTCCTGGTAGGCAAAGGATCATATGAAGCACCTTAATTATTGGATGTGTCATTTTCACATGCTTTTCAGTGTTAATCAGTTTAACATCTTTATTATGCACCCCATACTCATCCTGTTGGTCATAGTTAAAAACATTACAGAGGTACATAATGGGTCCAGGGGCTGGGCTGGGCTGCAAAAAAAAAAAAAAATCTGTGGTAATACATTATTTACAATGAGCACAGGCAGGGTATTTTTCCAGAATGGTTTGTAATATACCACTGTGGATAAAATACTCTGACATTTCTTGAACATTTCTGAGTGAGTTGTCTCTGATTTCATTAATCTGATCACATTCCAGTACATAATGACTCAAGGTGTGACAATAGTCCATCTGGCAAGTTTACATTTCATTTGGTCTACATCTGGTGGAGGTGATTTAACCTGCCAAAGATGCTTGTAACCCAGCTGGAGCCAGGCAGTGGTGACATCCAAGAGTCTGCTTATTTTGTTGGATGTACCATAGACATGATTTGTAAACTTTTTTTTTAACCCTGTCAAATACAAGGGCAAAACATTGTCCTACCTCAGCGTATTGCAAAGCCCATGCAGGAGGGCCCTGTATATACAGCACCCTCTATTTGGTGTTCCAGATTTTTGTTCGCTTTCAACTGAGCCATCGTTCATTATGTTTGGTGCTTTTACCGCTCTTCTGCTATTACTGTTGTTTTCATACAACCACTGCGTAAGGGAAGGACAACCCACGCCATATTTTACGATAAGTACTGTATGTACTGTGTATTTATTTTACTGTTTTTATCTTTTTTTATGCCTAGCTATACTGAGGATTTAATATGTGATAGTATAAACATGTTAGCAGGCATTTTAGATGCATATGACAATGAAACAATGACTCTTTTCCACTTGCTGGCAATTTTCATTTATTGTTTGGGGTCACGAACCTTAGAGCTGTACAAGCAGGGCCCTCCTGTACTTATCTATAGCGTACTACCACCCCCCTCCCTCTCCAGAATATCACCCACAATAGTTGGCTTACACTCAAGTAACTCAAATTCAAAATTTTATTTTGAATCTGAGTTACAGGCACCTAAATTGAATTTGAGTTGGACAGGCACCTAAAGTCAGTACCTGACCAGCCGGGTTGTGGTTTGTATGTCGGTTTGTGTACAGCCAGCAGTAACAGCCTGGTTAATCAGACCCTGATCACCAAAAGGCCTGGTCTCAGACCAGGCCATGAGGGTGTTGATTCCTGAAACCCCTCTCCAGGTACACTCCAGGTAATACATGTTATTTTTTGTAGTATACACAGAATTTACTTCTTGGATAACAGGGAAAGATGTAAGTAAACCTGCCCACATCTCCACTCATCCCAGGACTGAGCTCAGGCCCTTCACGTGTGAGGCAAAGGCTCAAGCTGTAGTGCTTTGGCTTGTACAGGAAGGACCCAAGAGTGATTCTAGGCATACATATTTCTTTACACTAATTGCCTCTGTTCACCCAGCAGTAAGTAGGTATATTAAGAATCTTCAGTGTTTTGTGAACAGTGCCAAACAGCATACTGTGACCATAAAGTGTGTACAGTATACGGAATTATCAACAGAAACAAAACATCACATAATAAGAAAATATGCATACAGTGAATTTGCATAAAGCAAGGGGACCTGTACATAGATGTTACCTGACTGTTGTGGGTTACGTCCTGGGAAAGAGGATCAAAGGACTCCAGTGGAAACAGGCTAGACAGAAGCTTTATTGGATTATCCTGGGTTACTAACCATTGTGGTTAATAAGCCAAATAAAATCTTTTGCCACTGAGCTATGAACTTCCTACTCAGGGCCAGCAACAGAAGTTTTATACAGGATTGGCATAGGGGTGGCAATCTGGTTGGAAGAGGATGATAGGGGACTTGTCTTAAAGCAGTATTATTAACATTATTATTTTTATTCAGGGGCTTGGGTAGCTGATGTAATTTTGGGGGGTTTCAGGTCTTTCTCTGAATTCAGCACTTCTACTGCTGAATTCAGGGGCAACTCACTCAGAAATGTTCAAGAAATGTCAAAGTATTTTATCCACAGTGGTATATAACCAACAATTCTGGAAAAATACCCGACTTTGCCCAGTGTAAAGAGTGAATTACCACCTAAACTTTTTTTCTATTGGTTGACCTAATTCACGTCTGCAAAAATAACCCATTACAATTCTAACTAATTCCTTACCACTGTAGCTTGTTCAGCTATCAAAACTTTGTGCACCAACTCATGAACCCATTATGTACTTCTGTAATCTTTTCACTACCACCCACAGGATTGGTATGGAGTGTATAATAAGGATATTAAACTACCTTGAGCTTAACTAAGCACTGGTAATACACAAGTTAACTGACCACAGAGAAGTCTGGTCTCCTCCAGGTGGAGATGCTGGTGCTCCTGCTTGATGGCTTTCTTCCTGTTGGGAATCTGTGGATTATCCAGCCTCACCTGGTTGTGAAACTCTGCAGCTTTCTTCACAAAATCCTCTACCATCTCCTCCCGGCTCATCTCCTCAGATTCCTGCAGTGCAATATATATATAGTTTGTTTGCCAGGGAAAGAGGGGGAGAGGGAGGGGGACAGATAGGGAGGGGGATAAAGGGAAGGGAGAAAGAAAAAAAAAGGAAGAGAGAAAGAGTGATAAGCAGCCTTAGAGTGTAAAGATACTGACCAGCTTCACATAAAACAATCACTAAGGTAGTACATCACAATTTAATAAACCTCAATTTAACAGACTATTGAAAAATTGGAAAAAATCACCAGCTCCACAATTTCATCTTCAGTAAAAGGACATAAATGAAACTAATGCGATATTTTATTGTGGCAACGTTTTGCTCTCCAGGAGCTTTGTCAAGCCACTACGGCTTGAAAGGAGCAAAACGTTGCCACACTAACATGTTGCATTAGTTGCATTTGTGTCCTTTTACTTAACATATTGTCAGTACTTCTACCAACATTAATACAATTTCATTTTTATCCACTACAATCACCATTATCAGCCACTCACTGATGGTTGACAGTATTTACAGCATGCCAGCTTCACTTTATTAACCCATTAAAACATATATTTACTCACTTACAGTATTATACTCATGGAGAGCCCCTATGCCTGTTGGGGTCATACATCTACTCTGGAATGGAAGGCAATTAGGTTTAATCCAAGTGGATGTTAAATCCAGATCTGTGGATCAGGAGCTTTTCACTGGCATCAAAACACATTCACTTTTGAAAGGATATTTAGGCACAAATAAGGATTAAGGATTTTATTCCTTTGCATAGTTTACAACGTGTAATTAGAATTTTGATTTGGTAAGTACAAAGAAAGCCACTATCATACCCAGGCATTTTGGGTAGACTAAACCTAATGTCTAACAGACTGCTTAATACTAGGTATATATAACATAGCTGGTTTGAATTGAACATCAGTTTTTATATATTTCAACAGAGGTAGTTAGTGGTTTACCAACAATTGAATTTATAATTGAGATGAATTGATTAACAGGTTACAGCATTATATTTTGGCACATTTTACATAATGAGATTGGAACCAATTAAATTTTGAAATAATTTTAAAATATTTAGGAATTTTTGAGTTGTTGGTGGCAATAATATACAGTGTTTGTGTGGTTAATTTTGGGAGATGATGTGATTTCTAAGCAGAGCCTTGAAATGGTGTGCAGGCAGGGCCCTTTTGTATGTTCAGGCAATGAATTCCAGATCTTAGGGCCCTTTATGTGCATAGCATTATTACATAGAGAGAGATGGGCATGAGGGCTATCAGAGTGTTTTGTGTCTTGTGTCATGCAAGCGTGTTCTGTTGTAGTTCTCGAGGAGTTTGAGAAGAGTGTTAATATTGAAGAATAATGTTCTGTGTATGTAGTAGGCACAATAATATGAGTTAGTATTTTGTATGTTAAGTAGGTTCAAGCTCTTAAATAGTGGTGGGGTGTGTTGCTTGGCGCAGGAGTTAGTAATCAATCTCACAGCAGCTTTTTGCTGGATTATTAAAGGTTTAAGGTGATTTGCTGTGGTTGAACCCCATACACAAATACCATAGGTGAGGTAAGGGTAGATGAAAGAGTGGTAAAGAGCAAGAAGTGCTGTTTGGGGTACATAGTACCATATCTTTGAAAGAATGCCTACTGTATTGGAGATTTTTATGGAAATATGCTGTATGTGGATCTGAAAATTAAGACAGCAGTCAATGTGGAGCCCTAGAAATTTGCTGTCAGTGCCTTGAAATGGGGGAACCATTTATCAATATGTTTAGTTGAATATTTGCAGCTCTGCTTCCAAATAGTATGAAGTAGGTTTTGTCAATATTGAGAGTAAGTTTGTTGGTCGTCATCCAAGTGGATATTTTTAGCAGATCATCATTTACAGTGTTTCTAAGTATGGTTTGGTTTGGGTGAGAGAAGACATATGTAGTGTCATCTTCAAAAAGAACAGGTTTAAGTAGTTTAGAAGCATTGGGGAGGTCAATGATATAAATGAGAAGGAATAGTGGTCCAAGGACACTACCCTGGGGACTCCAACAAGAACAGGTTGTGTGGTGGAGGCAAAATCATTTGTGTATACATACTGGTGACTATTGCTATGATTTTAGGTAATCTAGTGAGTGTCCTCTGACCCCATAATGTTCAAGTATTAGGTGCAAGAGATCGTGGTCGACTGTATCAAATGCTTTCCATAGGTCTATGAAGAGACCCAGTGGAATTTCCTTTTTTTCGAGTCATACAGAAGTTCAAGCACATGTATAATTGCATCATTTGTACTTTTGCTTAGCCTAAATCCAAACTGGTAAGGGTTAAGTATGTTGTGGGATACTAAGTAGGAGTAAACTTGCTTGTGACTTAATTTTTCAAAGATTCTGGATAGAAGGGGAAAGTTTGATATAGGTCTATAGTTGTTTAAATCAGTAGGATTACTTCCTTTGTGGATCGGAGTAATAATCCTGTGGCACTTGATCTTCAAGAATACCACTCATGCTAGAATGACCATGACATACGATCTACAAGAGTACAGTATTTCTTGTGGTACTAGAATGACAATGACATGTACTCCACAAGAGTACAGTATTTCTCGTGGTACTAGAATGAGTACATTATTTCTCGTGGTACTAGAATGAGTACAGTATTTCTCGTGGTACTAGAATGAGTACAGCATTTCTCGTACTAGAATGAGTACAGTATTTCTCGTGGTACTAGAATGAGTACAGTATTTCTCATGGTACTAGAATGAGTACAGCATTTCTCGTACTAGAATGAGTACAGTATTTCTCGTGGTACTAGAATGAGTACAGTATTTCTCGTGGTACTAGAATGAGTACAGTATTTCTCGTGGTATTAGAATGGCTCAAATACCAATAACAGGACGATCATGTCTGTCACAGCTGCTGAACCATTATGACAGAATTACGGAGGCACTGGAAGACAACCAAAACGCAGATGTGATTTACACAGATTTTGCAAAGGCGTTTGAACACAAAAAGTAGTAGTGAACAGGGCAAGATCCAGCATCAGTGAGGTCAAAAGCTCAGTGCCCCAAGGCACTGTCCTGGCACCTCTGCTGTTCCTCATCCTCATAGCAGACATAGACAAAAACACCCAGCACACTTTTGTATCATCATTTGCAGATGACACTAAAATAAGCATGAAAGTCAGTACGGTAGAGGACACTGAAAAAGTACAGGAAGACATAAACAGGGTTTTTCAGTGGGCAGTGGAAAACAACATGATATTCAATGGTGATAAGTTCCAGCTGCTTAGGTATGGAAAGAATGAAGAGCTCAAAAGGAACACCATAAACAAAACTCAAGAGGGTCACCAAATAGAACGTAAGGAACACGTAAAAGACCTAGGAATAATTATGTCAGCGGACCTTTCTTTTAAAGACCATAACAAGACAAAGATCATGACAGCCAGGAAGATGACTGGGTGGGTATTGAGAACTTTCAAAACAAGGGAAATAATGCCGATGGTGACACTCTTCAAATCGCTAGTGCTCCCTCACTTAGAATATTGCTCAGTGATGACGGCCCTGTTCAAGGCAGGAGAAATATCGGAGCTGGAACAAATACAGAGATCGTTTATGGTTCACATTGAGCCAGTAAAGCACCTAAACTACTGGGAACGCCTGCAAGTCTTGAACATGTACTCATTGGAGCGAAGGAGAGAGAGGTACATGATAATATATACCTGGAAGGTACTCGAGGGCTTGGTCCCAAATCTGCACACTGCCATAACAACATACTGGAGTGAGAGATATGGGAGGAAGTGTAAAATAAACCCAGTGAGGAGCAGGGGTGCGGTGGGGACAATAAGGGAACACTGTATCAACATGTGGGGTCCCAGACTTTTCAACATCTTACCAGAAGATATCAGAAACACTGCTGGAACAAGTGTAGAAGCCTTCAAGAGGAAACTAGAAAAGTATCTTCGCCAGGTGCCAGATCAACCAGGCTGTGATGGATATGTGGGGCAGTGGGCCTCCAGCAGCAACAGCCTGGTTGACCAGGCAAGCACCAGACAAGCCTGGCCCATGGCCAGGCTCAGAGTAGATATACTCTCGAAATTCTTCAAAGGTATATCAAAGGTAAAGGTAAAATGCTACCTTCAAGAGGGATGTGCCTAGATGTTAGTGAAGGACTAGACTCAATGAACTGGATCTACTCTCCAATTCCTTCAATCACACATAATTATGTAATAATGTGCCATTTCCCAAGAATTGTGATCCATACAGAAAGACACAGCCCCAGACATTTTATACAAGAGGAGCTTAGGGTGTAGAAATCAGGTTGACAGAGGGGGTATAGGGGACTTGTCTTGAAGCAGCATTTTTACTGTTTTTATTTGGGTGGGCCTGAGGGAATTTGGGGGGGGTCATCCCCCCCATTGCCTCCCTATGGTACCAGTACTGCAGAGAGGTTTATAACAATATAGGCAGCTAAGCAAGTCAAGCTGTTTGAGTTACAAGGCAACACAAAGACTATCTTTGGTGTAACTTCCCAGTGAATGCAACGAAAATGTGCTTCCAATTTTTGTGCATAATATATAGTAACTTTCCTGAAGCAGATTATAGAACTCCAATGGAAATAAAACAGACAATCCTTGCTAACATCCCAACTTCACTGAATTATCTGGGTTACTAACCCTGTGGCTTAATAATTCAAACAAAATCTTCTTACCTCCCAATCTTCAGGCACTGTATGACCTCTCTGGGTTTGCCACTACCCCAAGTACTACCATTGCTACCAATAATCATAATTAAATAATAATAATAATTAGTGAAGACAATAAATGGAATTTGAAGCACAAACTAGAAAGCTCACCAAGCTCTGGAGTTGATCCTCCAGCTCAGAGTCATTCAGCTTGATATGGTGAAGGAATCTGTGATGGAGGAGGAGGTCAGTGTCGAGCTGCTCCTCCAGTGTGTACAGCTGCAGTTTGGTGGCCTTCAGCTCCTCCTGCAGCTGACTGATTTCCTTCTTAACCTTGGCACCCACTGTGCACTGAAGTGCTATCTTCTCTTCCACTGTGGAAAGAAAAGGTTTTGTTTAGACTTTGCATGCTCCTCCACTGTGGAAAGGCAAGTTTTTAGACTTTGCATGCTCCTAAACTGTGGAAAGATAAGTTTTAATTTAATAACAACAACAATAATAATAATAATAATAATAATAATAATAATAATAATAATAATAATAATAATAATAATAATAATAATAATAATAATAATATCTATTTCTACAAGTACATGTACAAGGTATACAAGCCTAGCTGATGTCAATGACACTACTATATATAAAGCTGCTTTTTATGCAGAATATTTTGGGCAAATTAGGTCAGTTTTGTTCCAGGATGAGACCCACACCAGTCAACTAACACCCAGGTACCCAGTTTTCACTGATGGGTGAACATGGACAACCAGTGTAAGGAAACACATCCAGTGTTTCAACCCTCACTTCGAATCGAACCAAGACCCTTACTGTATGAAGCGAGAGCTTTTGCCACCAGGCCACGGGGAATTGTGGCTTCATATTTTATATTTGAAGGTCTTTGTACCATCAATGCATCCTTGAAGCTATTTGCACCATATTACATAATAAAAAATACCTTTATGCACACTTAGAAAAGATGGGGTATTATCCAAATGGCTTCAAGAAAAAATCCAAATATTTTTTCTGAAGTCCTTTTTATATCTACAATACAGCAGAACCCCTGTATCCACTGATTCGGTATCTGCGTTTTCAGTTATCCACGGTTTACTGTGGCCCAAAAATGCCTCTTAATTTTGCATAATAATGGCCCCAGAGTGCAAAAGTAGAAAAGCTGGCAATTCTTCAAGCCTAAGAGAAGCCATGAAGTGCTTCCCATTAGTGAAAAAGCAATAATTCTCCACTTATTGTGTATAATTTATCAATTAAACTTTGTAATATGTATGCATTGAACTTATTTATACATGTATAGGGTTTTCTACTATCCGCGATTTGAGTATCCACGGCAAGTCCTTAAAAGATAAAGATAACACACCCCATCATCAGCTAACCAAATGAAAACCCCCCAATTCTCTTTTTTGTATCCTGAACACATCCAAAACAATATAGACTTACTCTTGTTATCTGTAATTCCCCCATAACTTACACCTACACCCACCCAAATGATTGTAAACATACAATTCCAAATACAGTGGACCCTCGACCAACGATATTAATCAGTTCCAGAGAGCTTATCCTTAGGTGAATTTATTGTTAGTCAAATTAATTTTCCCCATAAGAAATAATGGAAATCCAATTAATAATCCGTTCCAGACACCCAAAAGTACGGAAAAAAACTTTTTTCACATGAAATATACATTTTCCTACACGGAAAAACAAGGATACATGCACAATAAATACTGTACTAAATGAAGAATAAGTGACACTTACCTTTATTGAAGATGTTTGAAGATGTAGTGATGAGTGATGAGATGGGAGGAGGGGAGATGGAGATGTATTATTGTTTGGAAGGGGAATCCCCTTCCATAAGGACTTTAGGTACCAAGTCCTTTTCGAGGGTTATTTCCCTTCTATTTTTAATGCCACTTGGAACAACTTGAGAGTCACTGGACCTCTGTCGCACCAAAAATCTGTCCATAGAGCTTTGTACCTCTTGTCCCTTTAAGATTTTCCTAAAATGGGGCACAACATTGTCATTGTAAAAGTCACCAGCACGGCTTGCAATACCCGTGTCAGAGTGATTTTCATCTATAAAGGTTTGCACCTTTGTCCACATTGTACAAATTTCCTTAATCATTGAAGAAGGCAACTTCCTCAATTTCTCTCTCCCCTCCTCTGAAGCAATTTCCTCAGTTGTGGCCTCTTGCTGTTGCAGATGCTCTTGCAGCTCATCAGTGGTTAGTTCTTCATCGTCGTCCTCCACCAACTCTTCCACATCCTCCCCACTAACCTCCAACCCCCAAGGACTTCCCCAATGCCAAAATAGACTCCACAACTGGCATAGGCTTCTCAGGGTTAGCCCCAAACCCTTCAAAATCCCTCTCTTGTACACATTCTGGCCACAATTTCCTCCAAGCAGAGTTCAAGGTCCTGTCAGTCACTCCCTCCCAAGCCTTACCTATAAGGTTTATGCAAGTGAGGATACTAAAGTGATCTTTCCAAAAGTCTCTTTGGGTCAATTGAGTGTCTGAGGTCACTTCAAAGCACTTTTGAAATTGCTTTGGTGTACAGTTTTTTTGAAATCTGAAATGATCTGCCAGTCCATGGGCTGGAGGAGAGGAGTGGTATTAGGAGGCAAGAACTTCACTTTGATAAAACTCAACTCCCCCGAAATTCGCTCTGGCAACTCTTGAGGATGAGCAGGAGCATTGTCTAATACCAGCAGGTACTTGAGGCTAAATTTATTTTCCAGGAGGTAATTTTTCACAGTTGGGCCAAACACATGATAAAACCAATCAGAAAATGTCCCTAGTGACCCATGCTTTACTGTTTGCCCTCCATATCACACACAAATTAGCCTTGACGACATTGTTTTTCTTGAACACTCTGGGAGTTTCAGAGTGATACATGAGTAGAGGCTTCACTTGCAAACCCCACTAGCATTACTACACAACATGAGAGTTACCCTGTCTTTCACAGGCTTGTGTCCTGGCAGTGCCTTTTCCTCCTGTGAAATATAGGTCCTGTTTGGCATTTTCTTCCAAAAGAGGCCCGTTTCATCACAATTAAACACTTGTTGGGGTTTTAATTTTTCAGTGTCTATGTACTCCTTGAATTCCTCCACATATTTTTCCAGCTGCTTTTTGGTCCGAACTGGCAGCCTCATCATGCCTTACCACACTGTGTATGCCACTACAATTCTTAAATCTCTCAAACCAACCTTTGCTGGCCTTAAATTCAATAACATCACCACTAGTTGCAGGCATTTTTTTAATTAAATCGTCATGCAACTGCCTTGCCTTTTCATATATAACTGATTGAGAGATACTATCTCCTGATATCTGTTTCTTGTTTATCCACAACAACAACAGTCTCTCAACATCTTCGAGTACTTGCGATCTCTGTTTTGAAAACATACTTGCACCTTTCACAACAATAGCTTCCTTGACTGCCTTTCTGTTGGCCAAGATAGTAGCGAGGGTTGATTGGGGTTTGTTATACAACCTGGCGAGCTCGGAGACACACACTCCACTTTCATACTTTGTGATTATCTCCTTCTTCATTTCGATTGTAATTCTCACCCTTTTTACCACAGGGTTGGCACTAGAAGCTTTCTTTGGGCCCATGGTGGCTTATTTAGCAGTTGCAAGCACTAAAAACACTGGAATATAAAATGTACTGAATGTATGTGTGGAAGCGACCGCACTGGCTTGTAAACACTGGCACACTAACTGAGGGCATGGCAGCTAAGGCGTGCTCAGGCCAGACGGACACGTGGACGTGTTCGGGACAAATGTTGTTAGTCGAGTTTTTCATCGTTGGTCAGGCCAAAATTTTTACATTAAAAAGCTTCGTTAGGCAATTTTTCGTTAGACGATGCCTTCAGTGGTCAGGAGTCTACTGTATAGCTATTGCCTACCATATCTTAAATTAGCCCTATTAAATCTTAAGTTAATCCAAAGTTTGTCTATGATACTCTCCCATTATGGCTTTAATAGAAACAATGTATCATGCCAAGAAAATTCGAATCCTATTACTAAATCTACCATTTGTAATAGTAAATGATTTCAACTACCTAACTTTTTTAAACCTAATAATGTATGTACCTAACTGAGAAGGTATCTAATTATAGACCTATTAATATGCTCAAATGTACTGATCAAATATAACCTATATCAAAATAGCGTAAGAATTGGTATCAGTCTGCCTGAAGTGCCTAGGCATGTTAGTGGCCATCTTTTCCATTAAAATCTCATAACATGTAAACCTAACATTGTAAACTTTACAAGGAAATAAATGTTTATATCTGTATTTATATAAAGAAAAAGATTTATTTCTTTGTAAAGGCTACAATGTGTAATTACAATTTTGGTTTGCCAAGTACAAAGAAAGCCACTATCATGCTGGGGCATATTGGGCAGACTAATCCTAGTACATAGTAACTACTTAAAACTAGACAAGATAATAGTGCTTAACTTTATTACAATCTTACTGAATCTTAATACCAGTGCAAGGTAGTCAAGGTGGAGGTTTATAATACTGTAATAATAATCTTGATGTTGCACATAATAAAAAACAATATTACAATTAATGGTTCAGGCAGTAATATATCATGGATTGGCAGATGTTTAAAAGTCTAGAGTTCACATAATATAACTAATTAGAAGTTGTATTGAGAGATAAGATGATTTTTTAGTAAAGTTCGAATTGGAATGTATCCCTTGCAGATACGGGAGTCTTTTGTACAATGGGTTCAAGGACACAAAAAAGTCCTGGAACCAATCCCCACAGGGAGGGATTGGTTCCAGGACACCCCCCACCCCCACCCACCCTGAGGATACCAAAATCTGCAGATGTTCAAGTCCCTTATATGAAAATGGCATAGTATCTGCACATAACCTACACACATCCTCCCTTATACATGTACTGTATTTTAAATCACCTCTACATTGTATATAATACCTAATACAATGTAAATATTATGTAAATAGTTATATGGTATTGTTTCGGTTGAGGACTGAGGATCTTCAAGTACTGAAGGTCGAGGCTTCACAACTGCAGATGCTTTAGTTAGAAACATTTTTATAGGAAGCTGTTTCTTCTTTTTCTTTGTATCATCAAATAAATCTTGCAGTGTTGTAGGCATGTTGTTATCCCTCCTCGGATGACATGGAGGCTTCGTTCCATTGAAGGATTGAACTTGAGAATCATATCCTTTAATGGATTGAATATTTTCGACCCACAGTTGGTTGAATCTGCAGAAGTGGAATCCGCGGATATGGAGGGCAGTTGAAGAAGTGGAGATCTGAAGTGTTCAGTCCCTCAGTCTTGAAAGTGACAGGCTGAAGGACTGAATGCCTCAAAATCTCCACTACTTCAACTGTCACCAATACAATAGTCACCTCTGCATTTGTATTGTAACATCACTGGTATACAACACCAACAAGTTGAAGAATTAGATACATGTGCAATAAGTAGATGAGTAAGACATATGCCACACTCTTACTCTCACAATAATTGACCTTACCTACCCACAAGTAGAAGAGTATGATTTATGCAACACTCCCTGGTCTCACAAATCCCTGACCTTTTCTACTGTAAAGTAGATGAGTAAGACATGCAACAGTTTGGTACCTTCTTTTCCACGACTTGGCAGGCAGTGCAACACCTGGAACGCCCTCTGGGTGTTCCAGGTGCTGCACTGATTGATTCAACTTAGAGGTAAAGACTATGTGATCAGTCTTGAAGTAGTTTCGAGGTAATCAGTCTCTTATACTGGACACTTTTCAAGGCTGATACACTGATCACATCATCTCTACATCTAAATTGCTGCAGCTATCTCCAGTTTTAGCTACTTTGTATTCAATTGAAGAAACCACCTGGTAGATGGCAGTGCAATGCCTGGAACACCCTCTGGGTGTCCTGACTACTGAACCACTATGACAAGGTCCTGGATGCTCTAGAAGACAAACAAAACACAGATGTACTATACACAGACTTTGCAAAAAGCCTTTGACAAGTGTGACCATGGCATAATAGCGCACAAAATGCGCGATAAAGGAGAAGTTGGTAGATGGCTCTATAATTTCCTAACAAATAGAACACAAATAGTAGAAAACAGAGTAAAGTCTTAGGTGGCTACTGCGAAAAGCTTTCTTCCACAAAGCATAGTACTCCCTCCCATTCTGCTCCTCATCCTCATATGTGACACAAACAGGGATGTAAGCCACAGCACCATGTCTTCCTTTGCAGATGACACCCGAATTTGCATGATAGTGTCCTCCATTGAAGACACCTGGAGTTTACCTGGAGAGGGTTTCAGGGGTCAATGCACCCACAGCTTGGTCTGAGACCAGGTCTCATGGCGGATCAGGGTCTGATCAACCAGGCTGTTACTGCTGGCTGCACGCAAACTAACGTACGAACCACAGCCCGGTTGGTCAGGTACTGACTTTAGGTGCCTGTCCAGTGCCTTCTTGAAGACAGCCAGGGGTCTACTGGTAATCCCCTTTATGTATGCTGGGAGGCAGTTGAACAGCCTTGGGCCCCGGACTCTTATTGTGTTGCCTCTCAGTGTAACATGGCACCCCTCCTTTTCAGTGGGGAAATGTTGCATCTCCTGCCGAGTCTTTTGCTTTTGTAGGGAGTGATTTTCATGTGCAAGTTTGGTACTAATCCCTCTAGGATTTTCCAAGTGTATATTACCATGTATCTCTCTTGTCTGCTCTCCAGGGAAAACAAATCAAGGGCCTTCAACCGCTCCCAGTAATTTAGGTACCTTATTGTACTTATGTGTGCCGTAAAAGTTCTTTGTACACTTTCCAGGTCAGCAATTTCACCTGCCTTGAAAGGGGCAGTTAGTGTACAACAGTATTCCAGCCTAGAGAGAACAAGCAATTTGAAGAGAATCATCATGGGCTTGGCATCCCTAGTTTTGAAGGTTCTCATTATCCATCCTATCATTTTCCTAGCAGATGCGATTGATACATTGTTGTGGTCTTTGAAGGCAAGATCCTCTGGCATTATCACTCCCAGGTCCTTCACATTACTTTTTTGCTCTATTGTATGATTAGAATTTGTTGTATATCCTGATACAGTTTTAATTTCCTCAAGTTTTCCATATCTGAGTAGTTGAAATCTCCATTCACTGAGCTTCATAGTTTTGAATGGCCCATTTGAAGATTTGGTTTGTCTGTTTGGAGTCTTGCAGTGTCTTCGATGGTCACTGTCATGTCAATCTGGGTGTCATCCACAAAGGAAGACACAGAGCTATGGCTTACATCTCTGTCTAAGTCAGATATGAGGATGAGGAATAGAATGGGAGTGAGCACTGTGCCTTGTTGAAGAGCTTTTCACCGTAGCTGCCTCAGACTTTACTGTTTACTATTATTCTTTGTGTTCTATTTGTCAGGAAGTTGTAGATCCATCTACCAACTTTTCCTGTTATTCCTTATCACGCATTTTGTGCGCTATTACACTATGGTCACACTTGTCAAAAGCTTTTGCAAAGTCTGTGTATACTACATCTCTATTTTGTTTATCCTCTACAGCATCCAGGACCTTGTCATAGTGGTCCAGTAATTGAGACAGGCAGGAGCGACCTGCTCTAAACCCATGTTGCCCTGGGTTGTGTAACTCATGGGTATCCAGGTGATTGGCGATCTTACAATAATCCAGGCGGACATCAACCAAATCTTCAAATGGACCGCAGAAAAAAATATGAAGTTCAATGATGAAAAATTTCAACTACTCTGATATGAAAAAGTGAGAAAATTAAAACTAAATAAGAGTATAAAACAAATTCCAACCACACAATAGAGCCAAATCCTAATGTAAAAGTCCTGGAAGTGATAATGTCAGAGAATCTCACCTTCAAGGACCATAACATTGTATCAATCGCATCTGCTAGAAAAATGACAGGATGGATAATGAGAACGTTCAAAACTAGGGAGGCCAAGCCCATGATGACACTCTTCAGGTCACTTGTTCTATCTAGGCTGGAATATTGCTGCACACTAACAGCACCTTACAAGGCAGGTGAAATTGCTGACCTAGAAAATGTACAGAGAACCTTCACGGCGCGCATAACGGAGATAAAACACCTCAATTACTGGGAGCACTGGAGGTTCCTAAACCTGTATTCCCTGGAATGCAGGCGGGAGAGATACATGATTATATACATGTGGAAAGTCCTAGAGGGACTAGTACCGAACTTGCACACGAAAATCACTCACTACGAAAGCAAAAGACTTGGCAGACGATGCAACATCCCCTCAATGAAAAGCAGGGGTGTCACTAGCACGTTAAGAGACCATACAATAAGTGTCAAGGGCCCGAGACTGTTCAACTGCCTCCCAGCATACATAAGGAGGATTACCAACAGATCCCTGGCAGTCTTCAAGCTGGCACTGGACAAGCACTTAAAGTTGGTTCCTGACCAGCCAGGCTGTGGCTCGTACGTTGGTTTGCGTGCAGCCAGCAGTAACAGCCTGGTTGATCTGGCTCTGATCCACCAGGAGGCCTGGTCACAGACCGGGCAGCGGGGGCGTTGACCCCCGGAACCCTCACCAGGTATACATATTTTCCAAGGACGCCATCAGCATGTTGAAGCCTCGTGAAAAAAATATAACAATTTCACATTATATTTTATCAATGCTCAATTATTTAACTCCAATATCACACATAGTGCCAATAAGTGTTTAGAAATAGTATACTAAAAAATGGAAAAAAAACTAGTTTTAAAAAATATAACAACTTCCATATTTTCTGCTACGATTGACAAAACTTGAATTATTATTATTATTATAATCAAGGGGGAAGCGCTAAACCCGGAGGATTATACAGCGTCTGGGGGGGAGGATGTGGAAGGCATTCAGGCTTAATTCGGGGAACTGGAGGACAGATCCAATTCCCTAAATCAAGAGCCCCTCACCAACATCAAGGAACCTTCCTTGAGGGGACAAAACTTGAAACAGGTTCAGTTGTACTAACCTTGATTTATCTTCCTCTTCTTCTGCAGCAGGTAATCCTCAGACTGACGGATACCCTCCAATATAACATCAAGCTTAGAGCCTACCTCATTCATGACCACAGAAATCTGAAATAAGACGTGAGGAACAACTTTCATGGCGGCGTGGAGGACGCCAGGTGCTGCACCATCACCACTACAACATTAACACAAGTACAATACTTGGGTATCTTTATTGATGTAACGTTTCACCTACACGGTAGACTTCTTCAGTCAAATACAGATGTAGTAGTAAAAATAAAGATGTAATCAGTCCATCAGCCCTGGAGAAAAAGTATTTGAGGTGGTCATCAAACTGACGGACTGACCACCTCAAATACCTTTTCTCCAAAGTTAATGGCCTGATTACATCATCTTCATTTCACTACTACATCTGCTGCCTCTGTATTTGACTGAAGGAGCCTACTGTGTAGGTGAAACATTTCACCAATAAAGTTACCAACTGTTGCACATGTGTCGTTACCTTCACCTTGACGGTATTTTACACCATTTTCAACAGTACTAATACCTCGTACACTCTCTACACAAGTTGTTGTACACTACAACCATTGACTCAGAGGCAGTAAATAAGTAAGTCAAACAAGCAAACAAGAGTAGGCGAATAACTTAGTAAGTCAAACAAGTAATAGTAGGTGAATAAATACCTGGAGTTTACCTGGAGAGAGTTCCGGGGGTCAACGCCCCCGCTGCCCGGTCTGTGACCAGGCCTCCTGGTGGATCAGAACCTGATCAACCAGGCTGTTACTGCTGGCTGCACGCAATCCAACGTATGAGCCACAGCCCAGCTGGTCAGGTACCGACTTTAGGTGCTTGTCCAGTGCCAGCTTGAAGACAGCCAGGGGTCTGCTGGTAATTCCCCTTATGTATGCTGGGAGGCAGTTGAACAGTCTCGGGCCCCTGACACTTATTGTATTGTCTCTTAACGTGCTAGTGACACCCCTGTGTTTCATTGGGGGGATGTTGCATCGTCTGCCAAGTCTTTTGCTTTCGTTGTGAGTTATTTTCGTGTGCAAGTTCGGTACTAGTCCCTCTAGGATTTTCCAGGTGTATATAATCATATTTCTCTCCCTCCTGTGTTCTACGTAATACAGGTTCAGGAACTTCAAGTGTTCCCAGTAATTGAGGTGTTTTATGTCAGTTATGCGCGCCGTGAAGGTTCTCTGTACATTTTCTAGGTCAGCAATTTCACCTGCCTTGAAAGGTGCTGTTAGTGTGCAGCAATATTCCAGCCTAGATAAAACAAGTGACCTGAAGAGTATCATGGGCTTGGCCTCCTTAGTTTTGAAGGTTCTCATTATCCATCCTGTCATGTGGTTCCTACGTCGGTTTGCGTGCGGCCAACAGTAACAGCCTGGTTGATCAGGCCCTGATCCCCCATGAGGTCTGGTCACAGACCGGGCCGCGGGGGCGTTGACCCCCGAAACCCTCTCCAGATATAGTCACTGTGACTTACTTCCATTGGCGTCTCTGTTAAATCATAAAAATACATACATACATCTCTTCATTTATACTAAAATTAACACAGATCAATAAATCAGTTATGAAAAATTTAAAACTGCAAGAAATCATTATTATCCCTAAAATCTTCATTTTAATTCTTTATCCTCCATTGCTTTAAACAAGGTATAAATCTCCAAGCTTCAGATAAAAATATAATCTTTTCAATGGTTGGTCAATGGAGTTTGAAGCCTATCTACCACACGAGGGTCACTAAGGTTGCTGGTAATTATGAGACAAGATTTTGATGGGATTTTTAACCTGGAGTGTTAGTCACCCTGAATAACCCAAGACAGTCAGTGCATCATCGAAGACTGTTTTATTTCCATTGTGGACTAACACCCAGGTACCTACATACTGCTAGGTGAACAGGTACAGCAGATATAAGAAAACATGCCCAATGTGTTCACCCGTGCCGGGGATTGAACCACGGACACTCAGTGTGTGAGGCGAGAGCGTCTCAGATATAGATGATGAGAGAAATACACTTTTCGGTGTATATATATCCTGTATGAGGAACATTAAATTACTGAGCAGTATTCAATATAAATCACTCTTCGATTTATACCATAAAAAAAATTTTCGTACATGTACGATAATTATCGTACGGCTGGAAACCTTGTCTTCAGTGATCCCATGTTTTCCAAAATTCAAACTTTTGGTTTTAATTTTTTTTTTTTTTTTTTTTTTTTTTTTTTTTTGCTCATTAGTTTGTGGCTTAGCGCTTCTTTTTGATTATAATAATAATAATAATGCTCATTAGTTTATTGAGAATCCTGATCATGGAGCCACGTTTGGGAAAATTATTAATCATGGAAAACGCCTACCATAGTAACTTCTTCCATGGCGGCCGGTGCCTGGATACTGGGGATGGATTTTGATCACAGGAACTGGAGCATTCCTTTCCTTCCTCGGATTAAACTTGATTTTCTCCCCACTCCCATTTTCCGGGAGTTGTATAGCCCCTATGGATAAAGCACTTATCTATATAATAATAATAATAATAATAATAATCTTTCTAGAAAAAAATACAAAAAGGCACAATACCGTGACTGGAGTTTAGTTTAGTTTACTTACTTAATATGTTTATTATGCATCCCATACCCATCCTGTGGGTGGTAGTCAAAAGATTAGAGGTACATAATGGGTCCAGGGACTGGACCCCAAAGTTTTGATAGCTGAACAAGCTACAAAGGTAATGAACTAGATCTGGTTACAATCATGACCAAGTTACAAAGGTAACGAGCTCCAGGTAAAGCTGCTCACACTCATGACAGGTTACAAAGGTAATGAATCATAAACACGCCCGTACATGGTTACAATCATAAACAAATTACAGAGTAATGAGCAATTAACAAACATTCTAGGGAATGTATCATTGCCCCAACAACAGATGTTGCTAGGTGCCTACCCCTCCTCGGCAGAACAGCCAGACAGCCATTGCAAACATCAGCAGGTTGCGTCAGGATCTGCTGCTTGCAGGAGCGCCAACGACCCTCCCCAAGAGGTCAGCGACTCCGCTAGCAGCCCGAGGAAGAGCTGCCCTGGGGACGTGTCAAAGTCCTGGTGGACGCCAATTTGATTGCAGATTCCAGGCCCTCTGTAAAGGTGAAGGCGCGCCAGTTACCTCTGTCTGCTGGGAGGGTGGCTGTTGGTTGTTCCCACCTGGAGCCCTCCGGGTGCCCAGGCATCCACCGTGCGCACGGATGTTGAAACTTAAGAACTGAGTGGACACTGTCTGTGGCACACCTGATAGCTGCCTCGCGGTCGAACTCCACGGCGCTGTCCCTGTAGTGGAAGGTGAGGTGAGGTTCTGACCAGATGAGGGAGGAAGAAGGATGGAATGTTGGAAAGGTTTGGGAGGGTGGTGGGGTTTTAAAGGTGAGTGGCCTATCCACTTTGGTGCAATTTAAATACGCGTATGTGTATGTTGTGTAATTCGTAGTAAAGTTGAATTCATGAGATAGGTATACTTCCTGCCCGTCAATTGCACACCGCTATATCAGCTGTATACCGGTGTGTCACTGAATTGGAAGGATGCATACTGTTTGCTATTGCCTTTTTTTTCTGCAGTGGAAGTTCCTGTGAGCCGACACACCCTTTGCTATCGCTGACATCGTGGGCTGGGAGGGAAAAAGTACCCTCTACATTTGGGGTGGCGCTGAAAGTTGGGTGGGTAAGGTGGGAGAGTTGTATGGCTGAGGCGCAGGGGTGAGGGGTTATGAGAGGGTCAGTGTTTACTACACATGGAGCATGCCCGGGGGAGAGGGGTGAGGGGCACTTCCCTACACACTGATTGTACACTGTTGGTCACACTGTCCTGCCTACAACAAACAACATTTATTTGTGTCATCAGTTTTTTTTTTATCGAGGCGGCAGGTGACAAGCGATGACCGGGAGCAACATGGAGGAGCCTAAGACTGTTCAGCTGCCTCCCAGCATACATAAGGAGGATTACCAATAGACCCCTGGCTATCTTCAAGAAGGCGCTAGACAGGCATCTAAAATCAGTACCTGACCAGCCGGGCTGTGGTTCGTACGTCGGGTTGTGTGCGGCCAACAGTAACAGCCTGGTTGATCAGGCCCTGATCCACCATGAGGCCTGGTCACAGACCGGGCCACGGGGGCGTTGACCCCCGAAGCCCTCTCCTGGTATACTCCAAATTCTTGACCCCTCAAGGAAGGTTCCTTGATGTTGGTGAGGGGCTCTTGATTTAGGGAATTGGATCTGTCCTCCAGTTCCCCGAATTAAGCCTGAATGCCTTCCACATCCCCCCCCAGGCGCTGTATAATCCTCCGGGTTTAGCGCTTCCCCTTGATTATAATAATAATAATAATCCAAATTCTTGACTACAAGATACACAAGGTGCGAGTCCCTGTCTTTCCGGGTCTGTCCGGCAGTCTGCTGTGGGAGGAAGAGGAGGTTGCGTCGAGGCGTCGTGGCAGGACAGCCCACCAGGTAATGCACAGATGGGAACTCAACCATCTGCTAGGGTCCAGTCCCTGGACCCATTATGTACCTCTGTAATCTTTTGACTACCTCCCACAGGATGGGTATTGGGTGCATAATAAAGATATTAATTAAACTAACTGATGTTCACAGTGGGCACACCACTCGCTGCTTCGTTGCTCGACGATATGCGCTGAGGTCATGAATCCAAATAGTAGTCAGTGAACGGCAACACGTTGCTCCCTAGTCCGTGTATGCATTGAGAGAAGGTTTCCGGCATTACCTCTGATCAGGTGTAGACGCGTGAATGGTTCATTACCTTTGTAATTTGTTCAACTATCAAAACTTCGCGGCCCAGCCCCTGATACCACATAAAAAATGATTAAAACTCTGACCATAACTCCTTGCGGGAGAGTCATAAATACAACCACTAGCAACTTACACTGAAAGACGAGGCACGATGAGCATACTTCTGCTCCTCTAACTACACCAAATCAAATCAGGGAACGGGTGGGATTTGAACCCATGGCACGTGAGTCCTAAAAGTCACAGGCCATAGGTTCGAACCCCACCCATTCTGTGATTTGTTTGCAAACGTTTATTACGATTTTGTTAGTCATGAATACAACGAAGTAATGCATGCCATCCACACGCCAGACACCGTTTTATACATGCAGACTGGTGCCTGAGGCGAGGGATCAACCTACGAGGAGAGAATCACAAATTTGATGTCTGGTCCGTGCAGGAACGCACAACAGAAGGGGACGTTGTGCAAATTTCTCCAGGGTAAAAACAAACAGGCAAGAACAGTCTTTATTGCCCAAAAAAATCTAAACATGCTCTTAAGGACCCAGAATTGAAATAGTCTAGATATTCTAATATGTCTATATTGTTTATTCTGGGTTACTAACCCTTCGGGTTGTTAATTCTAACAAAATAATCTTCAACACGTTGTTTCAAGCTGTTATTTATGCTCAGTAATATTAATAACAAGGTCAGTTATGGCCGGCAAAATGGAATCCTCCGTAACATTAAATGTGCGCATGTAGCTCAGTGGTGGAGAAGCGATAAACCCATAAGGGTCATTTAGTGCCTGGGGGAAAGGAAGGCAATCAGATTTAAGCCGAGGAGGGGAAGAGTAGTTCTAGGACAGTGGATCTTAAAGAACTTCACAGGGATCAAATGTGGAATGAAAATCCCAGATTATGAACCTTACATCCTCTTCCTAGGAAGAGGTCCAACCAGCAGTAACAGCCTGGTTGATCAGACCCTCATCCACCGGGAGACCTGGTCAAGGACTGGATCGCGGAGGTGTTGACCCTCGGGAGGACCTCCAGGTATACTCCAGGTAGAAAGGTAGGTAGCGACCTCCAGGTAGGCAGGTAGCAACCTTCAAGTAGACTCCTGGTAGGTAGGTACCTTCAGGTAGACTCCAGGTAGGTAGCGACCTTCAGGTAGACTCCAGGAAGGTAGCGACCTACAGGTAGACTCCAGATAGGTAGCGACCTTCAGGTAGACTCCAGGTAGGTAGCGACCTTCAGGTAGACTCCGGGTAGGTAGCGACCTTCAGATAGACTCCAGATAGGTAGCGACCTTCAGGTAGACTCCAGGTAGGTAGCGACCTTCGGGTAGACTCCAGGAAGGTAGCGACCTTCAGGTAGACTCCAGGAAGGTAGCGACCTTCAGGTAGACTCCAGGTAGGTAGCGACCTTCAGGTAGACTCCAGGTAGGTAGCGACCTTCAGGTAGACTCCGGGTAGGTAGCGACCTTCAGGTAGACCCCGGGTAGGTAGTAGCGACCTTCAGGTAGACTCCGGGTAGGTAGCGACCTTCAGGTAGATTCCAGGTAGGTAGCAACCTTCAGATAGACTCCAGGAAGGTAGCGACCTTCAGGTAGACTCCAGTAAGGTAGCGACCTTCAGGTAGACTCCAGGCAGGTAGTGACCTTCATGTAGACTCCAGGTAGGTAGTGACCTTCAGGTAGACTCCAGGTAGGTAGCGACCTTCAGATAGACTCCAGGAAGGTAGCGACCTTCAGGTAGACTCCAAGTAGGCAGCGACCTCCAGGTAGACTCCAGGTAGGTAGGTAGCGACTTTCAGGTAGACTCCAGGAAGGTAGCGACCTTCAGGTAGACTCCAGGTAGGTAGCGACCTTCAGGTAGACTCCAGGTAGGTAGCGACCTTCAGGTAGACTCCAGGTAGGTAGCGACCTTCAGGTAGACTCCAGGTAGGTAGCGACTTTCAGGTAGACTCCAGGTAGGTAGGTAGCGACCTCCAGGTAGGTAGGTAACGACCTCCAGGTAGACTCCAGGTAGGTAGGTAGCGACCTCCAGGTAGACTCCATGTAGGTAGGTAGGTAGCGACCTCCAGGTAGGTAGCGACCTCCAGGTAGACTCCAGGTAGGTAGCGACCTCCAGGTAGACTCCAGGTAGGTAGCGACCTCCAGGTAGACTCCAGGTAGGTAGCGACCTCCAGGTAGACTCCAGGTAGGTAGCGACCTCCTGGTAGACTCCAGGTAGGTAGGTAGATAGCGACCTCCAGGTTCCTCTCATCTGGTAATCGAATCCCGACCTCTGAATGTATGAACTGAAGCCGCTACCAGTTGAGCCACGAGTTGTAGCTACAGGAGCACAGTTGTGTCCACTGGAAATAAGTCACTTTGTCTGGCCATTTTTTCAGCTAACTTAAGTAATTTACACACATATATTACTATATATGATAACTGTATTTACGTGTACCTGTACACTCCCATTTTCATTAAATTGTCCATCTAGTTATTTTTAATTTGTTATTCGTATTGAAATATAGGTAAAAAACGCTTTGGTTAGAAAATAATTGCTGAAATTAATAGTGTTTTAAGAAACCATATGTATGTAAATCTGGTTAAAAATCCTTTGATATTTGCTAAGTGGTATCATACATAGGTTAATTATCGTACACCATGAACGTAAGTTAATATATATCTTGAAAATATATATATATATATACCTGCTTGAAATTGTATATGTAAAGTTGATATTTTCATATTTTTAATTTAAAGGTACATTTATGTATGTAGATGTGAGTGAATAAATAAGAGGGACTGACGTAAATGGAAATAAGAAAAAGTGTTCGAATTTATGGCTTTATTCTAGTTTAAATTCATATAATGTATTAAATATATATGCTTATAAAGTGTATGGGCGTTGAAGGCCACTGTCAAAATTAAAATCTAATTGAAATTAGTCAGCTTGACTGACTTTTTTTGAGGGTTATCCTAGGTAATTCACACACACGTTACTATATATGATAATTTGCGTTAACAGCATTTATGTGTACATATACCTAAATAAACAAACTTAATTAGTTACTTATATAAAAGGCTTGTAAAAAGTTTGAGATAGGAGTATAGTAAGTGCCACGGAGGCTCATTTGGCCAGCAGGCTGAGTGTGTGTGTGTGAGTGTGTGAGAGTGAGGTGCTCAGGGCTCACCATGGCTGGCATGAAGTTTGAGTACGATGAATCAGGCTCTACCTTCTTCTACTTCCTCACTAGCTTCCTAGGATTAGTGCTTCTACCTTGTACCTTCTACTTCTGGCCTGCCGTAGAGGGTGAAGGTAAGTGTGGCAAGTCTGAGCCGGGGGTAAATACAGTGTTGGTGTCTTGGGGGAAGGTTTTCTGGCAGATTTTGGGTTGTGGTGGGTGTGTGGTAGGGGTGGTGGGTGTGTGGGGTTGTGGGTTAGGGTGAGATGGAGGTGTGACAGGGTGTAGGGTGGTGAGGAGGAGGATGTAAGGGTGACAGGCCGAGTAACGGGATCTTCAGCCAGCCAGCTGCACCAGATGCTTACACCTCTACTGCTCTTCCTTCTTACCTTACCTTCCTTCTTACCTTAGTTCTTTCTTACCTTAGTTCTTTCTTACCTTAGTTCTTTCTTACCTCGCCCCCTTCCTTCTTACCTTAGTTCTTTCTTACCTCGCCCCCTTCCTTCTTACCTTAGTTCTTCCTTA
This sequence comes from Cherax quadricarinatus, assembly GCF_038502225.1. Classification (NCBI taxonomy): domain Eukaryota; kingdom Metazoa; phylum Arthropoda; class Malacostraca; order Decapoda; family Parastacidae; genus Cherax; species Cherax quadricarinatus. The sequence goes on along the minus strand of NC_091370.1, from coordinate 5,388,980 downwards.
CCTCGCCCCCTTCCTTCTTACCTTAGTTCTTTCTTACCTCGCCCCCTTCCTTCTTACCTTAGTTCTTTCTTACCTCGCCCCCTTCCTTCTTACCTTAGTTCTTCCTTACCTCGCCCCCATCCTTCTTACCTTAGTTCTTCCTTACCTCGCCCCCTTCCTTCTTACCTTAGTTCTTTCTTACCTCGCCCCCTTCTTCCTTACCTTACTTCCTCCATACCTCGCCCCCTTCTTCCTTACCTTACTTCTTCCTTTCCTCACTTCCTTCTTCCTTACCATACTTCCTTCTTTCCTTGCCCCATCTTCCTTATCTTACTTCTTTACCTCGCCTCCTTCCTCCTTACCTTACTGCACTCCTTCCTTACCTCTCACCTTCCTTACCTCTCACCTTCCTTACCTCTCACCTTCCGTACCTCTCACCTTCCGTACCTCTCACCTTCCGTACCTCTCACCTTCCGTACCTCTCACCTTCCGTACCTCTCACCTTCCGTACCTCTCACCTTCCGTACCTCTCACCTTCCGTACCTCTCACCTTCCGTACCTCTCACCTTCCGTACCTCTCACCTTCCGTACCTCTCACCTTCCGTACCTCTCACCTTCCGTACCTCTCACCTTCCGTACCTCTCACCTTCCGTACCTCTCACCTTCCGTACCTCTCACCTTCCGTACCTCTCACCTTCCGTACCTCTCACCTTCCGTACCTCTCACCTTCTGTACCTCTCACCTTCCGTACCTCTCACCTTCCGTACCTCTCACCTTCCGTACCTCTCACCTTCCGTACCTCTCACCTTCCGTACCTCTCACCTTCCTTACCTCTCACCTTCCGTACCTCTCACCTTCCGTACCTCTCACCTTCCGTACCTCTCACCTTCCGTACCTCTCACCTTCCTTACCTCTCACCTTCCTTACCTCTCACCTTCCGTACCTCTCACCTTCCGTACCTCACTCCTTCCTTGCCTCACTCACTCCTTGCCTCACTCACTCCTTCCTTATCTCTGGTGGCTGAGGAGCCCGGTGGTCTGGTGGCTAAAACTCCCACTTCACACACTGAGGGCCCGGGTTCGATTCCCGGCGGGTGGAAATTCCGACACGTTTCCTTACACCTGTTGTCCTGTTCACCTAGCAGCAAATAGGTACCTGGGTGTTAGTCGACTGGTGTGGGTCACATCCTGGGGGACAAGATTAAGGACCCCAATGGAAATAAGTTAGACAGTCCTCGATGACGCACTGACTTTCTTGGGTTATCCTGGGTGGCTAACCCTCCGGGGTTAAAAATCCGAACGAAATCTTATCTTATCTTATCCCCTTCCCTACCTCACTCCTTTGTTACCTCACTTCTTCCTTACCTCACTCACTCCTTCCTTACCTCACTCACTCCTTCCTTACCTCACTCACTCCTTCCTTGCCTCACTCACTCCTTCCTTGCCTCACTCACTCCTTCCTTGCCTCACTCACTCCTTCCTTGCCTCACTCACTCCTTCCTTGCCTCACTCACTCCTTCCTTGCCTCACTCACTCCTTCCTTACCTCATTCACTCCTTCCTTACCTCATTCACTCCTTCCTTACCTCATTCACTCCTTCCTTACCTCACTCACTCCTTCCTTACCTCACTCATTCCTTCCTTACCTCACTCACTCCTTAATTCTTCCCTTCCTTCTTACCTCTCCCCTTCTTCCTAACCCCACTTCCTCCTTACCTCTCCCCTTCCTCATTACCTCACTACTTAACCCCCTTACTTTACTTTTTTACTTTTCTCTTTCCTCCTTAGCGCACTCCCCTTCCTCCTTATTTCTCCCCTTCCCCTTCCACTTTCTCCTTCCTTTTGCCTTTCCATTTCCCCCTTCTTCCTCTTCCTTTTTCCGTTCCTCTTCTTCCTTTTTCCCTTCCTCTTCTTCCTTTTTCCCTTCCTCTTCTTCCTTTTTCCCTTCCTCTTCTTCCTTTTTCCCTTCCTCTTCTTCCTTTTTCCCTTCCTCTTCTTCCTTTTTCCCTTCCTCTTCTTCCTTTTTCCCTTCCTCTTCTTCCTTTTTCCCTTCCCCTTCTTCCTTTTTCCCTTCCTCTTCTTCCTTTTTCCCTTCCTCTTCTTCCTTTTTCCCTTCCTCCTCTTCCTTTTTCCCTTCCTCTTCTTCCTTTTTCCCTTCCTCTTCTTCCTGTTTCCTTTCCTTTTCTTCCTCTTTCCTTTCCTCCTCTTCCTTTTCCCCCTCCTCTCTTGTTCCTTACCCCTTTCCTTCTTTCTTGCCAGTTTGCTATTTGCTAATTATGGTAATGATTATTACAGTGGACCTCCATGAATTCGCGGTTCTGAATTTGCAGCTTCAGTAATTCGTGGATTTTTCCATAGAACCAGACTAATAATTGTTCATAGAAATTCCCACAAATTCGCTGATTTTTTTTTTTTTTTTTGTGGCAATATATAATTTTTTATGCATTTTAACACTAAATATTAAGAAAATTAAATTTTGTAACATAAATTCAGCAAAATTTCCATATGAAATATAATACTTTTACTAAATTAAATTATTACCGTATATTTAACATATGAATACCAAAGAAACCGGGCTTGCATGAATTACAGTACACTACACAATACACAAATAACCCACACATAGAAGAGAGGAGCTTATGACGACATTTCGGTCCGACTTGGCAGGAGGTGGTGGTAGTAGTAGTAGTAGTGGTAGTAGTGGAGGGAAGGAAGTAGTAGTGGGGAGGTAGTAAGAGTAGGAGGGGCCAGTCAAATACTAAGAAAGAGGAGCACTGCAAGGGAGCTGGTGCCCAAAGAGGGTAAGAGCAAGAGCACCGAGGGGGGGGAACAAATAAATAAATAAAAAAAGGAACAAATACATAGGGCAGAAGAAAGACAACCCAAAGGAGAAAAAGGAAAGAGGAAAGGGGAAGAGGGAGAAGAAAAAAGGAGGAATCAGGTTAGGTCACGAGTGTTCTGAAGTTTGGAGCATTTTACAATGTAGTGGGAGAGGAAGGCATCTACAGAGACGAAGCCAGGGCTAAGATTCATACAAGGAAAGTTGCGTATTAGGGAGGATTCAACCAGATGGTGACTGTTAAAGTTGGAAGTAGGGAAGACAGTTTTAGCAGAAGACCAGTCAATAGGATGGCTGTGATCTCTGATGTGACAGAAAAGAGCATTGTTAGTGTCAGCAAGCCTAACGCTATTTTTGTGCTCCCTAAGTCTGTCAGAAAGAGATCGACCAGTTTCTCCAAAGTATTAAAGAGGACAGGAGGAACAAGAAATAAGAGTAGATACCAGGAGCATCAGTAAAGGGAGGAGAGGTATGAATGAGATTAGTGCGAAGAGTGTTAGCCTGGCGGAAAGTAAGTTTGATGTTAGTTATTTTACAGTACACATGGGGGTAACATCGGGATTTTACATTCTATCACTGCGGGAGACATAGCAGTACAGTACTGTATACAGATTTATTTAATTTTTTTTTTTTTTGAAGGGTGATGTATGAAGCTGAGTTTGAAATTAAATTCAAGTGTTTTGGGGCATATTCAGGGTTTATACTATAAAAATAGGCATTTATAGGCATTTTTTAACTGCCTCCAGAATTTGCGGTTTTTCCAAATTCATGGGTGGTCTTAGAATGTAGCCCCTGTGAATTTGGGGGGACTATGGTATTAATGTTGGGTACACCAGTACTGTGCACAGTATATAATTCATATTGTTTTATGTACTGTAGTTGTAGGTTCTCCATTTTTATATTCAGCTTCTGTATTCAGTGCACAGTACATATATTTTATTAGGTTACAATTGTGAATGGCTATTTATCCAGGTTTTTAATGATGAATTTATCTGTTAAGAGTATGAATGAAAATATAACACTGAAAATTTCTAGTAGAGCATAGATATTGTCATTGTTGAGGATTTTTGAATAGTGTTGTTATTATTTCTAAAGATATTTTTAAGAAGTTTGCTGTATTGTACTTTATTGTAAATTTTGGTCAAGGTATTGGCTGGTATAAAGAAAGTACAGCATTTGATAGTAGGTTATGTTAAGGATCATTGTAATCATGCATGAATATTACTTGTAGGAAGATAAAATGTTAGACAAGTAGGCTAATACAGTATGTAATATACTGTATTTAAAGTTCTTTTGAAGGAATTTGCAAGACTCCTCAGAATAAAGGTCTGTTGGTAATTTCCAGTACAGTATACAGTATTTGATGGAAGGTCACTAAAAAGCCTTTGGATCTTTTGTACATAGGTTTGCTATTAATTTATGCAAGTTTCTGTATATCTTATTTTTCACAGAAGACCAAGAAAAAGATCGGTGTGAAATTTTCCAAAGAAAACACTCCAGGCTCAAGAAGCCAGAAAAATGGAAAGGACTCCGAAAAACTACTCAGTAAGTCAAGCCTTGTTATATTTAGAAGTCAGTGTTTGTGTGATAGGTGTTTATTGGAAAATCAAAAGTTAGGCAAAAAGCAATACAAGGAAAGAGTTTATGGCTTTGAATTTATTTACACATTGCAGTCAAGTTTGCAAAAATACAGTAAATCATCGACTTAATAGATCTCAGTTTAAAGGACTTTGGAAATACAGAACAAAATATTCTCAGGTCTATTACGATAGTGCTAAATAGTGTTTAACACTTAATTAAGTTTATTATTATTATTTTTTTTTTTTAAGACAACGGCCATCTCCCACCGAGATGTAAAGTTTTTCTTCTTTTTACATGTAGCAACTTATACAAGAGAAAGGGTTACTAGCTCCTTGCTCCCAGCATTAAATTTTATGACATGCATGGCTTACGGAGGAAGGATTATTTATTATTTATTTATACAGGTCTCCCTCAACATTCGCGTTTTCAACTTTCGCGGGCTTCACACATTCGCGAATTCCCAACCGCTAAATTCCCAGCCACCAAATTCCCAGCCGCCAAATCATATTTAAGTTCCCCACCACCTGCGAGTCCCTACTTCCCTCCCTCCAACCCCCACAACTGGCAGCCAGCCCTCCCACCACTGTGTGGTGAGTGTTTTGTTTGTTCATTATTTGCTATTAAACTACAGTATAAATAATGTAAACCCATTCATGACTGCATATTGGAATGGCTATTTGGACAGGTATTGGACGGTGACATCATGTGTTTACTCTTGAACACAGCAAAGAATCAAACATTTTTGCTACTGCTAATAATAACAATAGTAATAATAACAATAATAATAATAGTAATAATAATAATAATAATAATAATAATAATAATAAATACAATAGAATTGAAGAAGGAAATTGTACAAAAATACGAGGGTTGAAGCAGTAGTGGAGTGTTACGCGCCCCTACTTCACTCCATTATATACAAAAGTAAAAGGCCTGGTTAAAATAAGTTCTGTAATAATATATCGCAAACCACTTTATTACTAGCTAGATAAAGCAGGTTCGACTATATATTATTATCGGGTACAGTATGAATCATCAAAAGTACTCTCATTGTATTATACTGTATTATATTATATCTTTCCCCATGATTATTATAATTATAATATTATATATTATTATTAGGTTAGGTATTACGAATGTGTAACCACTACTGTAGTGACCAATTGGTGGTTCTAGAATTGACGCCACGCGTCGCCTTCTGGCCGAGCTGAAGTCATACTATGAAGTAGTTGAGTGAGTCAGTCAGCTCCTAGCTCTGACTCGGTATGGGTCTTCAACCCAAAGCTCCTAGCTTAAACTAAAACTTTATACCAAGTCTATTGTCTTGCCTTTGCCATTAGTTTCCTGAAGTCTGGTAATTCATGTCACTTATGAAAGATAACTATTTCATTACCCTAGACCTTTCTAAAAGAGTTAAATGGTGAGATTAGTAGATTATTAATGGAAATTATTGTATCATGCTCTGTTAATGAGAATTTGAACGTAAGATTGGGTTTCTTGCTGTATAGTATTTCATTTATAATTGCTTGTGGTTATTTTAATTCACTAACCAAATACCAATGAAGCTAAACGATTGGTAATAAAATAAAACTAACAAAAAATTGGAGTTATTTGTGCCCCTATTGTTACGGTGAAGATTAAGTCGTAACAAATGGGTTGTCTGTCCGGGAGCTACTTACCCTGAAATACATATTTGTTTTGCATTAAAATTAAGCTCCCTTGCGAGAATTAAGAAAATGGATCCAGAAATTAAGTCATTATTAGATGAATTAACAGAGGCTACTCTTGACACTTCAAAATTACAGACGTGTTGGCAAATAGCTAGACAGTTAGATATACCTTATAATAGATACCATAGTGCAGAGACTCTTAGGTCCCTAATTAAGGATAGATTATTTCCGAAATCCCAAGCATTGCCAGAATTAGATTTGGAAGATAGTTTTATTTCTCAGTTCGAGGAAGTAGAAATCCCACGGACGGGAACTGCCTTAAATAATGAAGTAGAGCCAGGGTTTACAAGGCCTTACTACTCAGTCCAGTCTCAAAGCTCTCCCCCGTTCATTTCCCCGGAGTATGTATCGGTGGTTGGAACGAACCCTCAGTCAAATGACGGGGATAATTTTAGGACTGGTGCTCGTCCCAAAATACTTCCGGAGAAGACGCCCGAATTCCCCTCGGTGTCATTACCTCTTGGGAATTTCACGTCCGAACAACTAGAGAGAATAGAACGCATATTACTATTACAAAACTCTCAAATCGAAGCTAGAAGACGTCTAAACGAGGAAGAATTTAGGCGTGAAAGGTTTCGTTTTGAAACAAAGCAGAAGGGAGTTCCGGAAGAAAGAGACGTGAAGAGCACGGTAACCGGGTTTGACTTGCATAAAGCAGCTCTGATGGTACCTAAGTTTAACGAAACAGACTTAGATGAATTCTTTGAAATTTTTGAGAATCAGGCACGTTCAATGGGCTGGCCCAAAGACAAATGGGCCACATTACTGCACACGTCTCTATATGGAAAGGCGCAGTCTTGTGTCGCCTCCTTACCATATGAGTTTTATGTCCAGTACGACGTAGTAAAGAGAACTATTTTAGAAGCATATGACATGCTCCCTATTAGTTACCAAATAGCTTTTCGTTCCATGAAACGGCAAACAGGACAAACTTATTTAGATTTTGCCCGAGGGAAAGCAGTGAACGTTGGTGTCGAGCTTCTCGGGTCACGACTTTAAAAGATCTATCACAATTAATGTTACTAGAAGATTTGTATGCAAATTTTCCAGAGGGAGTTCACCAGTATCTTGTTGGCCATCCGCAAACGACGTTGTTAGAGACTGCTGCGCTGGCAGACAACTTTGAGATTTCCCAGAGGTTGGTACAATCTGAAAGCAGCCAGGTTATCAAATCAGCAACGAGACCCGAACCTGCGAAGCCTTTCGGTAAGCGACCTACCCAACCCGTTCACTCCCGTGTAACAAGTAAACCCGAAGTAAAACACCAAATTCAATCGAGCCCATCCTATAGACCAGATAGGTCATGGGAAAAAATTAAATGTTCATACTGTTCGAAGCTGGGACATTTCAAATCACAATGCTTTAAGCGTGATAGGGACCAGGGAAGGAGTCCATCATATAGATTGCCCACACAAATAATATCCTCTACGACTCGTCCAAGGAAGTCCGAGCCAAGAGTAGACGCTCTGTCCCAAGGAAAAGGAACAGATCCTCCTAGTTGACTAAGCAGAATATGGGTATCATCGTCAAACTTGTCAAGGGCTATGAGTCCTTACTTTTCCAAAAGCAAAGTAGGAATTACCGATAGCCAGTTGTTGCAAGTAAATTCCTTTAGGGATACGGGGTCCTACTTAACATTATTAAGAGAAGGACTGTTATCATTCCCCGCCGGATCATATACAGGTTTCGACGCTCTGTTGGAAGCTTATGGTGGCTCCACTACACGAGTACCCCTGTACAAGTTATATGTTGAAACTTCTATTTTTACAGGCTGGACGTCAATCGGAGTGTCTCCAACTAACTTCCCCATAAAAGACGTAGACCTATTGATTGGGAACGACTTAGCGGAAGAAGGAATATGGAAAGAGCCCATAGTTATGGAAAATCCAACCGAGGAAAATTACGTCATCGAAGCCCGACGAACGGAACCTACCCTCTTTCCTCTGAGCATAGTAACCCGGGCAATGACCAAACAGTCGCGTTCTCCGTTGGTATCGGAGGAAGTCATGGACGACATCGACGTAGGAGTAGGAGACATATTCAATGAAAGCTTGAGTGTCGAGCCAACAATCCACCCAGAACCGATACCAGTTCCTAAGTCGGTGGTTTCCGAAATAGATTTATTCTCGAAGGAGGATCTAGTAAGAGAACTCCAAATAGACCTCTCCTTAAGTGACATCAGGAAGCTTGCTGTGTCGGGAGAAGAAGCCCTTAAAAGCGACAGCTCTTACTATTGGGAGAAGGACTTACTGAAAAAGAAACTAGGATCTCTTAAAAGTGATCATCTAGTGGTCTTGCCTACCCCGTTTGGAAATTTAGCATGTAAGTTTGCTCATGACAGTCCTCAAGGCGGACATCTGGGACAAAAGAAGACTTTTAGAAAAATTGCTAAGCACTTCACATGGCCAAAAATGAAGGAAGAAGTGGAACGGTATGTAAGAAGCTGTTCCGTGTGTCAACTAGTAGGCAAACCTGCTCATAATCCACCACCTGCGCCGTTGAACCCTATACAAGTAAGAGGCGAACCCTTTTCACGTCTGGTGATAGACTGTGTCGGCCCGCTACCCAAGACTCGGCAGGGCAACCAATTCCTGTTCACTATCATGGACACCGTCACCAGGTACCCGGAAGCAGTTCCTCTCAGGAGGATTAATGCTCGCCTAATAGTGAGAGCACTGATTAAGTTCTTCTCTCACTTCGGATTTCCAAGAGAAGTTCAATCGGATCAAGGGTCGAATTTTACTTCAAAATTTTTCCGTGAAGCCTTGGCTCAGTTAGGGGTCAAGACGGTTTACGCGACGGCCTATCGACCCCAATCACAAGGCGTGGTGGAAAGGTTCCATCAAACTTTGAAGATTATGATGAGGTCCTATTGTTTACAGTATTCCAAAGATTGGGATGAAGGTATTCCACTACTCTTGTTTGCCCTAAGAGAAAGCGAACAAGACAACTTGAAGTTTTCGCCATTTGAGTTAATATATGGGCATCAAATTAGAGGACCATTACAGGTTCTCAAAGAAGCTTGGACCGGGAAAGAAACGCCGACTTTTAGGAGCTCTCCTACCTTAATGAAAGAACGCCTGAGCCTAGCTAGAGAATTGGCCGCCAAAAACTTACGACAAGCACAGAGTAAGATGAAGGAGGAATACGATCGTCGAACTAAACTTCGTTCATTTGAACCAAAAGATCAAGTTCTGGTTCAACGATTTCATCAGGGACATGCTCTACAGCCCAAATTTGAAGGTCCTTTAGAAATCGTGAAGCGCCTAAGTGACGTGAACTACTTGGTAAGGATGCCGAAGAAGAGGAACTCACAACGGACGTATCACGTTAACCAACTTAAACCCTATTCAGGAATCTTTTCACCAGTTTCTACTATAACTCCTCTGAACCAAGAACGGGTTCCAGTAAGTTCGGATGAAATGATAGGAATACCAGTTCTTCTGAACAATTCGACAGCCTTAAAGAATTTAAATTCTCTATTGATAAATTTGGAAGTGGACAAAGGACATGAAATAAAATCCCTGATTAAGGCAAATCTCCACCTATTCAACGACGTCCCAAAACCGTGTATGTTGGGTGTGCACGATGTTACTCTCAGAGAACCTACTCCAATCAAGCAATCTCCCTACAGAGTGAGTCCCAAAAAACAAGGTGAGCTAGAGGCAGAGGTGAACTTCTTACTCTCACACGGGTTGATAAAACCAAGTAACAGTCCTTGGGCATCCCCGTGCATTCTAGTCCCCAAACCAGACGGGACCTCCCGTATGTGTACGGATTTTAGAAAAGTCAATGCTGTAACAGTACCTGATGGGTTTCCAATACCCAGAATTGACGACTTAATAGACAAGGTCTCCAGAGCTAAGTATATCAGTAAATTGGACTTGTTAAGAGGGTATTACCAAGTCCCGTTGTCACCAAAAGCTCAAGAGATATCGGCTTTTACGATACCTGGTGGCCTATACAAGTATTGCGTTATGCCCTTCGGCTTCTGTAACGCGGCTTCTACGTTCCAGCGTATTATGAACATACGGGCGGATTGGACGGATTTGAAGCTTACTTAGACGACTTAGTCGTATACAGCGACAGTTGGCCCCAACACCTTAGACAGCTTAAAGCCTTGTTTGACGCCTTAAGTAAACATAATTTTACAGTGAATTTGTCCAAGTGTGAGTTTGGCCAGACGAAAATTAAATACTTAGGATTTATGATTGGACAAGGTGAAGTCGCTCCTTTGAACGCCAAAGTAAAGGCCCTCTTAGAATTTCCTACCCCTAAGGATAGGAAAAGCGTATCAAGATTTTTAGGAGTTGCTGGTTACTACCGTCGGTTCTGTCCGAATTTTGCACAGGTAGCTTTTCCCCTAACTGAATTAACTAGTCCAAAAACAAAGTTTTCATGGACCCAGGACTGTGAAATTGCTTTTAATCGTTTAAAAAGATTACTATCCTCTTCCCCAGTATTGCTAAGTCCTGATTTTAATAAACCATTCCACTTACAAATAGATGCCAGTGCGTATGCTTTGGGAGCCGCATTGTTACAGAAGGCTCCAAATTCTGACCTATTACAACCTGTTTCTTATTTTTCTTCTAAGTTAAAGAAACACCAAATTAATTATTCAACTATAGAAAAAGAAGCCTTAGCTCTCGTTGTATGCCTAGAGAATTTTGATGTATATTTAGGATCCTCTACCCATCAGATATCGGTGTACTCCGATCATAATCCTTTGACCTTCATAAATTCTATGAAATCGAAGAACGCCAGAATACTTCGTTGGGCTTTGAGAATTCAACCCTTCTCTATTACCATTTCCCATATAAAAGGAAAACATAATCTCATTGCTGATGCCCTCTGTAGGCCTTGAAATTTTTATTAATATACCTTTATTTTTAACAGTATGAGTCGGTACTTTTATGACCATCTATGTTGTGGAGAAAGCTGGAGATGATGTAGGACTGCTGTCTATGTTACAACCTCTGCTACTATGACAGATGCTACCCACCACAGAGAGTACAAGTCAATGGCGACCGTCAGTCGCGAGGGAGGAGGTGTTACGCGCCCCTACTTCACTCCATTATATACAAAAATAAAAGGCCTGGTTAAAATAAGTTCTGTAATAATATATCGCGAACCACTTTATTACTAGCTAGATAAAGCAGGTTCAACTATATATTATTATCGGGTACAGTATGAATCATCAAAAGTACTCTCATTGTATTATACTGTATTATATTATATCTTTCCCCATGATTATTATAATTATAATATTATATTATATTATTATTAGGTTAGGTATTACGAATGTGTAACCACTACTGTAGTGACCAATTGGTGGTTCTAGAATTGACGCCACGCGTCGCCTTCTGGCCGAGCTGAAGTCATACTATGAAGTAGTTGAGTGAGTCAGTCAGCTCCTAGCTCTGACTCGGTACGGGTCTTCAACCCAAAGCTCCTAGCTTAAACTAAAACTTTATACCAAGTCTATTGTCTTGCCTTTGCCATTAGTTTCCTGAAGTCTGGTAATTCATGTCACTTATGAAAGATAACTATTTTGTTACCCTAGACCTTTCTAAAATGGTGAGATTAGTAGATTATTAATGGAAATTATTGTATCATACTCTGTTAATGAGAATTTGAACATAAGATTGGGTTTCTTGCTGTATAGTATTTCATTTATAATTGCTTGTGGTTATTTTAATTCACTAACCAAATACCAATGAAGCTAAACGATTGGTAATAAAATAAAACTAACAAAAAATTGGAGTTATTTGTACCCCTATTGTTACGGTGAAGATTAAGTCGTAACATGGAGGAAGTGGTTGACAAATTGCCAGTGTGGCTTTGTTTATGCTGGAGTGAGCATTAGTTTACATGCTGTTCCAAACATTTCACAATAATTCATTGTGTTTGGTGCTTGTAGATTGAGTGTGACTGGAGTGGTTGAGGCTTGAGGCAGCGGTTGAGGCAGCGGTAGAGGCAGTAATTGAGGCAGTGGTATTTAATAACACATGTTGTTAATAATAATAGTACATGTTATTATTAATAACATGTATGTTATTAAATACCACTGCCTCAACCACTGCAGTAGCAGAAATGTTTTGATTCTTTGCTGTGTTCAAGAGTAAACATATGATGTCACTGTCCAATATCTGTCCGAATAGCCATTCCAATATGCAGTCATGAATGGGTTTACATTATTTATACTGTAGTTTAATAGCAAATAATGAACAAACAAAGCACACCACACAGTGGTGGGAGGGCTGGCTGCCAGTTGTGGGGGTCGGAGGGAGGGTAGTAGGGACTCGCAGTGGTTGAGGCAGTGGTGGAGGCAGTGGTATTTAATAACATTCATGTTATTAAACCATAACATGTATGTATTTAGTACAATTTATGACATTTTCATGTATTTTATGATTGTTCATGGTTCAACAAGTTAGGAAGCAGTATTGTATTATATTTCCCTACAATACATTGGGGCACCAAACATTCGCGATTTTTCAACATTAGCGATGCTCTTGATCCCCTAACCCTCGCAAATGTTGAGAGAGACCTGTATTACTATTATTACAGTCACAGTAACACAATCTGATCTCTATCACCATTACTAGGCACCTTCATTTCCCTATTAGTTCAATAAATCAAAGGTTTACTGTACCATGATTTTTTGTAGAGAGTAATGCAATATTCTCAGGTTTCATTTAGTTGCAAAGAAGAAAGTGCAGAGCAGGCATTTATGATAATGTTATTTTATCAATTCACTGTATAGAGCTGTGTCAAGTCAATGACTTGATAAAAGTTTGCCCTGCAACTGTATCTTTTCTCCAAGGATGTTGGCAATATGCCTTTGTCCAGAAATTTAGTAAATCAGTTCCTTTAGGTTTCTTCAAGTGGAATACAGTTTGTTTTGCCATTGTTATATTTGTAGTTGAATAACAAATGGGGAGTTAAGAGTTGAAGTGGGAGATGCCAGTTTTTTTTTTTTTTTTTTTTTTTTTTTTTTTTTTTTTTTTTTTTTTTAACTTTTCTGCAGAGCTGTTTGACCCTTAGAGGTTTAGCACTTTCATTGATAATTAAAAAAAGAAATATAAGTAAAATGCTACAGTATACATTCATGAATTTTTCCCTGTATGATTTTATGTGTGTGTATTAATTTTCATACATAGTGTTTAAACACTTAGTTTTTTTTTTTTCTAAAGTTCACAAAATAACTTCTCTCCTAACTACTCACAGCACATCATTTAATTTGCAAAAATTTCTAATGTATGTTTTGCTCTACAGGCGTCTCTTAATCTTGACAGGCTGGGTGGTAATGGCCTTCCTCGTGTACAAGCTACAGCAGTTTGATTACGAATACGCTAACTTTGACCCTTACGATATTCTGGGGATTGGAGTGGTAAGTTTTATTTTTTAATTTGTTCATCAATATTTGTAAAATAATTAAAAAATAAGTGTATAATAAATAAATTGAGTTATTTGTTGCAAATTATTAGATTTTTACTATTAAAATTAAAAATCTATTTTACAGTAAGGTTACATTTGATATAATTGTTTCTTACTAACATTACTATTGTTTGGCAATGTTTTTATGTAATTATATTTCCTCTCTGTTACTGTACATAGGAACATGTTTTTAATGATTAATATCACATATAACTTACGCTAAGCATTACCTTCCTCAGGGATCATCTATTGCCGAAATAAAAAAGGCCTACAGAAAGCAGTCTCTTGTATACCATCCTGATAAGCCCACAGGCGATGAACGCAAATTTATGAGACTAAATAAAGGTAAATAAACTTTTCAAAATCCTTAACCTACTAAATATACGAGGTATACACTCGTATTATTGTGCCTTTTATATAGACAGAACATTAAACTCCAATATAAACCCTCCACTTAAACTTCTCCTTGATAGCTACAGCAGAACGCACAGTCACAATACAAAGCACAAAGCAGTCTTTAACATCCTTTGTATCAGTCTCACACTATGCAAAAATGCAATGCACATAAAGGGCCCGAAGATCAGGAATTTACTACCTGAACTGGTAAAGGATCCCCTGACTACATACAAATTTAGGGTTATGCTTAAATATCATCTCATCTCTCAGTGTGACCTCTAGTGTATTAAAACATCTGCCAATCCATAAAATATTACTGTTTGAGCCATTAATTGTAATATTGTTTTTAATAGGTGCAACTTCAAGATTATTCTTCTTATAAACCTCCACCTTGACTACCTCACATTAGTGTTAAGATAAAATAGATTTATTAAAAAGTTAATCACTCATATCTTGTCTAGACTTAAGTAGTTATTATGTACCAGGATTAGTCTGTCCGAAATGCCCCGGCATGATAGTGGCTTTCTTTGTACTTAACAAATCAAAATTGTAGTTGCACATAGTAACCTTAGGAAAGAAATAAAATTTTTAATCTTTTATTTTATTTTAATACTGATGAATTTGTGTGAATTGACGGTACTCTACATCAGTAAGCATTGATAGGCGTGAAAATTAAAAATGGAATTGCTGCACACAGTATTTTGGAAGTTATACTTCAAATTGTGTGAAATAGCAATTGCATATAATGCACCTTTCCTGAAAGTTGGCACAGGCACTAGCTCAATGCCTCTCTTCTGCATTTTATCTTTCCTATTCTTATAAAAAATTGAATTAAATGTTTTGAGAATTTAACCCTTTGACTGTTTCAGGCCCCTCTCTGAAACTCATTCTGTCACTCAATTTTTGAAAAAAAAAAATTATTTTTTCTTATGAAATGATAGAGAATCTTTTCCCGATGGTAATGACACCAAAAGTTCGAAATTTGGTCGAAAACTCGTGGAATTATGCTCCCGCGAATTTAGCGGTCTCGGCGACATAAGCATATCGGCGATTTTGCCGACTTTGAGCCCTATTTTCAGCCAATTCTATTGTTCCAGTTGACCAAACTCATAGCTATTTCTTTAGAACTCCATTTTATCTATCAGCTGAGTACAAGAAACCTCCCATTTACTAATATGGACTACCCAATATGGTGGTCAGAAATTGGCAATTTGGCCAATTTCACGCAAACTAAAAAAGATGCCAATTTCAAAATAGGGTCCAGAATAAACAAGGTAGACATTCGTGGCACTAAAATAACATATGCTCTGTTCATTAGTCACATCTCTAGGCTCCTCTTATATTATTATTGCTTTCTATTTTGATTTTTTATTCATACAAAAAAATACAAAATTTACTGTTATGCAGACTACTGCATTATTGTAAAAATGGTATAAATAATATCAGTGCACTAGTGAAAGAATATTAGACTCCCCAGTTGACATGTATTGGACGTGTGGTGTGATTTATTTACTCCTGAACATTGGTAAAAATCGAACATTTCCGCTACTTTGAGCTCAGTTTCAAGGTCGTTTTCATCGTCAAAGTAATGAAAATCATCTCTATTTCTGTAATATGTTTTCCATTTTATCACCTAAGACCATGAAAACGCGAATACAACGATAAATACTATACGAAAATACGCCTCAAAGTCTGCGTTTTATTCCAAAAAAACGATCAGTTTTTTTTTTCTCATTACGCAATGTGTGCTGCAGGATTTTTTTTATGTGGTGCACACTGACCACACAGACCCATTCTCTCACATGTGGGCCTACCAGCTTTCTCCCGCTTGATTTGAAGCCGCTAGAATTATTGAGTATATATACGTCAGAAACATTGGCTCGTATGACGTATTTATACGTCGAAAACAGTCAAAGGGTTAAATAGTGTTCATGTTGAGAAAATTCATATTTAAAGAAAAATTCAATATCCAAAATCTTTTAATAATAATAATAATGATAATAATATTGTTCAAGCCAGTTTGTCACAAATATTGGTTTACAATACAGTATACTACAGTGGACCCCCGCCTTGCGAACGCATCGCTTTACGTTAAATCTGCCATACGAAGCATTTGAACGCAAAAATTTTGCCTCGCCTCACGATAAAAAGCTTGCCTTACGTGATTCGTCTGGGACGCATCCCACGTGTGGCCTCAGTGCCAGTGTTTACAAGCCAGCCAGTGCGGTCACATCTACGCATACATTCGGTACATTTCACATTATCCCAGTGTTTTTAGTGCTTGTAACTGCAAAATAAGTCACCATGGACCTCAAGAAAGCTTCTAGTGCCATCCCTGTGGTAAAAAGGGTGAGAATTAGCATGAAATTGAAAAAAGAGATTAAGGAAATGTGTGCAAAGTGGGTTGAACTGCAAACCTTTACAGATGAAAATCACCCTGACACAGCTACTGCAAGCCGTGTTGGCAACCTGTACAATGACAATGTTATGGCCCATTTTAGGAAAGCCTTAAAGGAACGGGAGGTACGGAGCTCTATGGACAGATTTGTTGTGCGACAGAGGTCCAGTGACTCTCAAGCTGGTTCTAGTGGCATTAAAAGAAGAAGGGAAGTAACCCCGGAAAAGGACTTGCTACCTCATGCTTCCTAAAGGAAGGGGATTCCCCTTCTAAACAATAACTTCCACACACTCCCCTCCTCCCATCCCATCAATCATCACCAGATCTTCAATAAAGGTAAGTGTCATGTATTCTATTCTTAGTAGAGTAGTAATTGTGCATGTCTTCTTCAGTTTGTGTGTATTAAAATTAATATTTCATGTGGTAAAAAACATTTTTTTTCATACTTTGGGGTGTCAGGAACAGATTAATTTGATTTCCATTATTTCTTATGGGGAAAATTAATTTGGCTAATGATAATTTCGGCTTACGATGAGCTCTCAGGAACAGATTAATATTGTATGGCGGGGGTCCACTGTACGTATTTGTTTCTTATATAGGAAAGCCCATATTTGTGTATTGTAATATAGTTCTGATTTTTTTTTTTTTTTAACTGGCCATATCCCATCAAGGCAGTTCTGAATGGCAGTTATTATTAGAGTTACAGTGGATCTCCGGATATTGGCCAGTGCAGATATCGGCCAAATCGGATTTCGGCCGCTTTTTTTTTGGGGCCGAAATTCCATCCTGGATTTTGGCAGGCAACTCAGAAATTGGTCGTATTAGACATGTCCGCCTGTCACGCCGCATGCGTGAGTCAGTTTGGCTGTGTGTCTCAGTGAGTGAGCAACACTCTGAGCATTCATCCAAACATTTTTTTATAATCCATTGTTTTTTGTGGTTGTTTATTGAGTGCGACTGCGAAATAAGCCACCATGGGCCCAAAGAAAGTTCCTAGTGCCAGCCCTTTGGTAAAGAAAGTGAGAAACACGATAGAATTCAAGAAAGAAATTATAGCAAAGTACGAAAGTGGTGTACGTGTGCTCGAGCTTGCCAGGATGTATGGCATATCCATATCAACAGTCACTTCCATCCTGGCAAAGAAAGTAGAAATCAAGGAAGCTAATGTTGCAACAGGGGTAAATATGCTATTGAAACAAAGATCACAAACAATCGAAGATGTGGAGAAGTTATTGTTGTTGTGGATTAACGATAACAGTTTTTTTGTGCGACGGGTGCAGTGACTAAAGCTGGTCCAAGTGCCAGTAAAAGACAAAGAAGGGAAGTAACCCTGGATAGGGACTTGATAACTGAAGTCCTTATGGAGGGGGATTTCCCTTCCAAACAATAATCAGTCCTCCCTCTCTCCTTGTCTTCCATACGCCAACAAGAATCATCAATAAAGGTAAATGTGATGTTAAATGTTCATTTATCCACTTTATTTGTTATTTTATTTAGTTCTCATTGTTTTGTGTATGTAAAACTGTAGTTAGTCTTTAAAAATGTATTTTTGTTAATATATTTGGGTGTCTGGAACGGATTAATTGTATTTACATTCATTCTTATGGGAAATATTACTTCGGTTTTCGGATTTAGACTGACCTTCCGGAACGGATTACAACTGAAATACGGGGTTCCACTGTACTTAACACCTGTTTATCTTTAATTTTCTGTTCCAGTTTAGAAGTGTAAATTTTTATATTTTGTTTTTCAGCTTACCTGGCTCTGACCGATGATGATGCCAGACGGAACTATGAGCGTTATGGTCACCCAGATGGCCCGGGAGCTATGCATTTTGGAATTGCCCTTCCATCATGGATTGTCGAGAAAGAAAATTCTCTGTGGGTGCTTGGGCTGTATGGCCTCGTGTTTATGATTGCGCTACCGACGGTTGTTGCCATATGGTGGTACAGGTCTTCCAAGTTCTCCAATGATCAGGTATCTGTGATTTGTTTAGGTTTTCCTTAATATCTGGACACAGGTATTTTGATGTCAGTGAGGTGGCTCTTAGTCTAAGGAATTTGAACTGTGTTCCCTTTCCTTGGAGTGATCCTGAGTACCTCCTATTCTTCTAGGTGCTTTATGACCTACCTTCCTCATCCTTGGATCAAAATTACTTCCCATTGAGCATGCACTGTATGACCCCTTTGGGTTTAGCATTTGTTCATGAAATATTTAATGTACACTGTATAGTGTTTTAACCCTTTGAGGGTCCATCCCATAGTTCTGCGGCTTTGAAGCCAAGGTCCAAGCCATAGTAATACGTAATGAGCTCATCTCGCTCATATAAGCTGTGAGCGGTAAATTTGGGCATAGATATGAGAGAATGCATCTCTGTGGTAAGTGTGCATCATACAAAACAAATCCTGCAGCACACTGTGCATAATGAGGAAAAAAAAACTGCGACCGTGTTTTTGGATTAAAGCAGCAACTTTGTGGCGTATTTTCCTATGTTTTTTTATGGTTGTGTTTGCAGTCACCCTGCCTCGGTGGGAGATGGCCAACTTGTTGAAAAAAAAAAAAAAAAAATTGCAGTTTCTTGGTCTCATTTGATAGAATGGAGGATATATTACAGATTGGTTTTTAGTACTGAAAATAGCTTGAAATAGAGCTCCAAGTAGTGGAAATGCTTAGTTTTTGCCAATGTTCAAGAATAAACAAATCATATCACAATTCCAAGACACACAGGCTGGTGGGTTTACTGTGTGTTCACGAATGCTCTGATATTATTTATACAATTATTATAATACAGGTCCGCCATCACAAATCCGGCAATCAGTTATTCGGTTCCTTCAGTTATTCGGCACTAATTTCGGCTAGCATAATTTCAAATTTCAAGGGTCGCCAACCTACTGGTGCTGTTTGGTAGTGCTACTTGCTGCATAAGTCATTCCAATTTCTTTTTCTCCATTTATTGTTATAACCTGCTTACTTTTAGCCCTTGCCATGGTTCCAATGAATAAAAGAAATGCTTCTCATTATGTAAAGCACCAACACAGTACATTGTCCATTAAAGATAAGGTGGCTTTGAAGCCACTGTTGGTTGCCATGAGCTCAATATCATGATGCAGGAGAATATGCTTTATTATTATGCTAATATCAACACTACCACTTATTTGCCTATCACAATTGATCTAATATGACATAATAAACAATATAAATAACATAAAACATGTTAAATACTCCAGAATAAATATTTGGCATAATACTGAGCAGTTCAACGGAGGTATGAAGAGGATATGGTATACAAATACCATTCTCCTATCCCTGTCATGGGGCTTATATTAGAAAAAATGGAGTATACCACAGGGCTAACTGTGATATACACTCATACTCTGCCATAAACCTGAAACAAAAAAGTTATTTTCTCTATATAGATTATCACACTTAGCAGCATACGTGTAGAGAACCTAGGATAACCCAAAAAATTCAACGTGGCTTATTTCTAGTACCTGGCTTGGGTTAGCCATATATGATTTTTGGTAAATATTCGATTCCCAGCCAGGGTAGAAACATTAGGTGTCTCTCTTTACACCTGTTGTCTATGTTTACCCATCAGTAAATGGGCACCTGGGCATTAGTGGACTAGTGTGGGTGTTATCCTGGGACACTGACCTAATTTTCTTGAAATACTCTGCATAACAAGCAGCTTTCTATACAGTAATATGTCACTGACGTCAGCTAGGCCTGTATACCTTGTACATGTACGTATAGTAAATAAAGATATTATTATTATTATTATTATTATTATTATTTATTATTTTCTCAATTGTTTGTTGGGTTATCTTATTGAAACTTGGGCAATGTATGATGGAAAGATGCTTTATCTTTTAACTCCACGCCTCTTGTCAAGACCCTCGCATTTACTTCTCTTACAACCCCATCTATAAATATATTAAACAACCACGGTGACATCACACATCCTTGTCTAAGGCCTACTTTTACTGGGAAATAATTTCCCTCTTTCCTACATACTCTAACTTGAGCCTCACTATCCTCGTAAAAACTCTTCACTGCTTTCAGTAACCTACCTCCTACACCATACACTTGCAACATCTGCCACATTGCCCCTCTATCCACCCTGTCATACGCCTTTTCCAAATCCATAAATGCCACAAAGACCTCTTTAGCCTTATCTAAATACTGTTCACTTATATGTTTCACTGTAAACACCTGGTCCACACACCCCCTACCTTTCCTAAAGCCTCCTTGTTCATCTGCTATCCTATTCTCCGTCTTACTCTTAATTCTTTCAATAATAACTCTACCATACACTTTACCAGGTATACTCAGCAGACTTATCCCCCTATAATTTTTGCACTCTCTTTTATACCCTTTGCCTTTATACAAAGGAACTATGCATGCTCTCTGCCAATCCCTAGGTACCTTACCCTCTTCCATACATTTATTAAATAATTGCATCAAGCACTCCAAAACTATATCCCCACCTGCTTTTAACATTTCTATCTTTATCCCATCAATCCCAGCTGCCTTACCCCCTTTCATTTTACCTACTGCCTCACGAATTTCCCCCACACTCACAACTGGCTCTTCCTCACTCCTACAAGATGTTATTCCTCCTTGCCCTATACACGAAATCACAGCTTCCCTATCTTCATCAACATTTAACAATTCCTCAAAATATTCCCTCCATCTTCCCAGTACCTCTAACTCTCCATTTAATAACTCTCCTCTCCTATTTTTAACTGACAAATCCATTTGTTCTCTAGGCTTTCTTAACTTGTTAATCTCACTCCAAAACTTTTTCTTATTTTCAACAAAATTTGTTGATAACATCTCACCCACTCTCTCGTTTGCTCTCTTTTTACATTGCTTCACCACTCTCTTAACCTCTCTCTTTTTCTCCATATACTCTTCCCTCCTTGCATCACTTCTACTTTGTAAAAACTTCTCATATGCTAACTTTTTCTCCCTTACTACTCTCTTTACATCATCATTCCACCAATCGCTCCTCTTCCCTCCTGCACCCACTTTCCTGTAACCACAAACTTCTGCTGAACACTCTAACACTACATTTTTAAACCTACCCCATACCTCTTTGACCCCATTGCCTATGTTCTCATTAGCCCATCTATCCTCCAATAGCTGTTTATATCTTACCCTAACTGCCTCCTCTTTTAGTTTATAAACCTTCACCTCTCTCTTCCCTGATGCTTCTATTCTCCTTGTATCCCATCTACCTTTTACTCTCAGTGTAGCTACAACTAGAAAGTGATCTGATATATCTGTGGCCCCTCTATAAACATGTACATCCTGAAGTCTACTCAACAGTCTTTTATCTACCAATACATAATCCAACAAACTACTGTCATTTCGCCCTACATCATATCTTGTATACTTATTTATCCTCTTTTTCTTAAAATATGTATTACCTATAACTAAACCCCTTTCTATACAAAGTTCAATCAAAGGGCTCCCATTATCATTTACACCTGGCACCCCAAACTTACCTACCACACCCTCTCTAAAAGTTTCTCCTACTTTAGCATTCAGGTCCCCTACCACAATTACTCTCTCACTTGGTTCAAAGGCTCCTATACATTCACTTAAAATCTCCCAGAATCTCTCTCTCTCCTCTGCATTCCTCTCTTCTCCAGGTGCATACACGCTTATTATGACCCACTTCTCGCATCCAACCTTTACTTTAATCCACATAATTCTTGAATTTACACATTCATATTCTCTTTTCTCCTTCCATAACTGATCATAAAACATAAAAAGATGATAAATACACCCCACAATAGAATAAATAAACATAAATATGAGATGTGGTAGCAGACGACTTGCACAAGTGACGCCATATTAGAAATGATAATAATAATAATAATCACCGAGTCTCATTAAATGTTGTATATTACGTTAATATACACATTTTCATTAATCCATCCATGATATTTTTTTCAAAATTATATAACAAGCACGATACATAACATTAAAAGATGATAAATACACCCTACAGTAGAATAAATAAACATAAATATGAGATGTGGTAGCCAGATAACTTGTACAAGTGACGCCAAGAATAACATTTTCTCTAATCTAACATAAGAGAAAATGTGTTACTGGGGGTAACTGTAGAAAATTATTCCTTTCGTATGTATGTAAGTAAGTTTATTCAGGTATACACAAATACAGTTACATAGATTATCATACATAACAACATATGTGTAGAGAACCTAGGATAACCCAAAAAAGTCAGAGTGACTTATTTCCATTGCCTTCACCCAGAGCATCATTTCTTCTCAAAATGATGTTATATGAGAATGGGAGTGTTCTTCTTTATTTATTCTACCGTATCAATGTAGAGACAACCTGTACACAATGTAACTTGTACACAAACCAGACGTGTACACTTCGTTTACAAAACTTACCTTCGCCTGGTTTGTTTACATAACTCTGCGCCTGTCCTCTCTCATGCACTCATTCTTTCTCTCTCTCATTTATTCGTTTTATCTCATTTACTTACTCCTGACCCTATATTAAGACTACAAATATTTTAAGGTAAGTAATGAGTGAACTGTATATACATTTTATCGCTCTGGGATGCTTAAATGTAATAGAATATTATGTGTAGGTGGGTTGGCCTGGTATGGTAGCCCGGCTGACTACCATACATACCACACTTGATTTTTTACAATAAATACTACTTATCTCACCCTATATTTTAAGGTAAGTAATGAGTGAACTGTTTATACATTTTATCGCTCTGGGATGCTTAAATATCATAGAATTGTATGTGTGGGTGGGGTGGCCTGGTATGGTAGCCTGGCTGACTACCATACATACCACACTTGATTTCTTACAATAAATACTACTTGTCTCACCCTAGATTAAGACTATAAATATTTTAAGGTAAGTAATGAGTGCACCATGTGTGTATTGTACTTTTTTATTGTTTTTTGATGCCTGGTTCTATTGCTAACTTAATATATGTTAGTGTAAACTTGTTATCTAGTGTTTGTATGCATTTGTAAGTGGAAAAAAAGGGTGTTCCACTTTACGGCGGTAGCCTGGAACCTAACCAGCCGTATAAGTGGGGCCCTACTGTACCAGGTAACAACACCTGCTATACAACGAGGTCCTCGAATTCCTCAGGATATACCCAAGCGTTTGAGGAGGGAAGGTGATCATTTCATAATACAGCTTCTTTCAACTCAGAAGAAATTTGCTGAGAAGAGATGCATCGTCTGTGCACAAACAAAACGATGGCAACAAACACGCAAAGACACTCGGTTTATGTGTGAGGAATGTAAGGTACCTCTGTGCATGGTGCCTTGTTTCAAGGAGTTTCACAAGCTCCAGCAGTTCTAAAACCATGTCCAGTGATTGTAAATATGTAAGTATATGATAGAACATTAGTATTATACAAGACTTGTGCATGTTTATTGTAATAAACAACAGTGGTAAACAATAATATGATAATAACTTTAGTGCGGTTATTGTGTTCAATACAGTGAGATTATATTTATACATTATATACAGTATTGGTCTCTTATGCCCCAAATGTTAGTAGGAAAAGAAAAAAATTGGAAAAGAAAAGAAAAAACTACAAAAACTGCTAAATAAAGTAATGCGCATATGTGGAATTCGTCAATGTTGACGCCACCATGTCAATTTGGACAAACTTCTCGGCACTGTATCTCGGTAAGTACTGATCAGAAATTTTTTTTTGTCTTATTACCTTCACAAAAATATGCTCTTTAATTCTGTAAGAATTTTTTTTTTTTTTTCTCAAAATTTCTTGGACACTGGAGCACCACTTCAGATTTTGGCCTTGGACCCTGAAAGGGTTAACTATTGTCTTCTTATTTAATAGATTTTTTGTCTACAGATTTATTAATATACCAAATTAATTTTGCAGGTTCTTCTAGATACAACTCAGTTGTATTACTATTTCTTCCATAAGACGCCACATATGGTATTCAAGAGGGCACTGATGGTTCTTGCAGCATCGCTGGAATTTGAAAAAGGACATAATCCTGAGATTGTGGTAAGTTATTGATCAACCTCTGTCATTGTGGTAGGTCAGTGATCAAACCCTGTGATTGTGGTAGGCTGATGATCAATCAGTCGAGTCCTTCACTAATGGGACAGCATTCTTGTTAGTGCTTCAGTACAATGGAACCCCAAATATTGGCCACTGCACTTATTGGCCGAATCGTTTTTGGGCCGAAATTTTGTTCAGTTTTTCGGCTGGTGCCTCGCAAATTGGCCGTATTAGACGCGTCAACCCGCCTCCTGCCGGGATGCCATGTGTAGGTGAGTCAGTCTCCCTGTCTCTCGCTGTGAATGAGTATGTACTCCGTGCATTCATCCAAACACTTCCTTAAAATCCATTGGTTTTTGTGCTTGTTTATTAAGTGCGACTGTGAAATAAGCCACCATGGGCCCCAAGAAAGTTCCTAGTAAAGTTCCTTTGGTAAAGAAAATGAGAAACATGATGGAATTTAAGAAAGAAGTTGTTGAAAAATATGAGAGTGGTGTGTGTGCGCTCCAGCTTGTCATGATGTATGGCAAAAACAAATCAACAATCACTTCTATTCTGGGAAAGAAAGAACAAATCGAGGAAGCTGATGTGGCGAAAGGGGTAAACATGTTAAGGAAAAAGAGATTACCAACGATGGAAGATGTGGAGAAGTTGCTGTGGATCAGCGAAAAACAATTAGTGGGAGATAGTGTTTCAGAGATAATCATTTGTGAAAAGGCAAGGTAGTTCCATGCGGATCTCGTAAAGAAAATGCCTGGAACTAGTGATGATGTTAATGAATTTAAGGCCGGCAGAGGCTGGTTTGACAGATTTAAGAAGCGTAGTGGCACACAGTATTGTAAGGCATGTTGAGGCTGCAAGTTCAGACAAACATGCGGCTGAAAAATTTGTGCAGGAATTCAGGGGGTACGTAGAGAGTGAAGAATTCCACCCCAACAAGTGTTCAGTTGTGACGAAACAGGCCTCTTTTGGAAGAAAATGCCAAAGAGGACCTACATCACGCAGGAGGAAAAGGAACCGCCAGGACACAAGCCTATGAAGGATAGGCTAAATCTTTTGTTCTGTGCTAATGCTAGTGGGGATTTCAAAGTTAAGCTTTTACTGGTGTATCACTCTGAAAATCCCAGTGTGTTCAAGAAAAACAATGTCGTCAACAGTAAATTGTGTGATGTGGAAAGCTAGTCATAAGGCATGGGTCATGAGGCAAATTTTCATTGACTGGGTCCATGAAGTGTTTGGCCCAAGTGTGAAAAAATGCCCCCAGGAAAATAAATTGCCTCTTAAGTGCCTCCTGGTAATGGACAATGCTCCTGCTCATCCTCCAAACTTGGTAGACCAATTGTCTAGGGATTTAACAGTGAAGTTCTTGCCTCCTAACACCACTCCTCTTATCCAGCTCATGGACCAGCAGGTCATTTCTAACTTCAAAAAACTCTACACACAAAAGCAGTGTTTCAAAGGTACTTTGAAGTGACCTCGGACACTGAATTGACCCTAAGAGAGTTCTGGAGGAATCACTTCAATCACTACAAGAGTGATGGACTGAGCACATCGATTCCAGGCTGAGGGACTGATTACCTCAATCTCCTCTTTTTACCCGTTTCTCCTTTGTATTGGACTGATGAAGCCATTGTGTGGTGAAACGTTTCTTCAATAAAGATTCCCATATGTTGCATAAGTGTCTCAATTCTTCAGTTAACCACTGAAGAGCTGCAAGACCTTCAACTGAACAGCAACAGACCACATCTAAGGAACTTACTTCAGAGGAGGAGGAAAAGAGAGGGAAGGAGGTGCCTTCTTCAGAGATTAAGGAGAATTGTGGAATGTGGAGTAGGATGCAAGCTTTTGCTGAGAAATATCACCCTAACCAAGCTGAAACAAACCATATCTGCAACATGTTCATTGACAAAACCTTGGCCCACTTCAGGCAAATCATAGAGGCGCCAGAAACAGACCTCTCTGGACAGCTTTTTTGTGTGACAGGGGTCCAGTGACTCACAAGCTGGTCATAGTGCCATTAAAAGACAAAGAAGGGAAGTAACTCCAGAGAGGGACTTGATACATGAAGTCATTATGGTGGGGGAGTCCCCTTCCAAACAGTAACCTCTCCTCCTCCCTCTCCCTTCCTCCCTGTCTTCCATATGCCAACAAGTCTTCAATACAGATATGTAATAATGATTTAAATATTCATTTATATGTAATTGTAATTGTTTTGTGTATGTAAAACTATAGGTAAGGTTTACGAAATGTATTTTCTTTTATTATTTTTGGGTGTCTGGAACGGATTATTTATTTTTTTTTTTTCAACAAGTCGGCCGTCCCCCACCGAGGCAGGGTGACCCAAAAAGAAAGAAAATCCCCAAAAAGAAAATACTTTCATCATCATTCAACACTCTCACCTCACTCACACGTAATCACTTTTTGCAGAGGTGCCCAGAATACAACAGCTTAGAAGTATATACATATAAAAATACACAATATATCCCTCCAAACTTCCAATATCCCAAACCCCTCCTTTAGAGTGCAGGCATTGTACTTCCCATTTCCAGGACTCAAGTCCGGTTATATAAAATAACCGGTTTCCCTGAATCCCTTCACTAAATATTACCCTGCTTCAAATTTAAGCCTTTTTGAATTTAGGCTGACCTGGAACGGATTATGGCTGATATTCAGGGTAGGTGGTAAGTTATTAAATGCTGTAAAGAGTTTTTATGAGGATAGTGAGGCTCAGGTTAGGGTGTGTAGAAGAGAGGGAGACTACTTCCCGGTAAAAGTAGGTCTTAGACAGGGATGTGTAATGTCACCATGGTTGTTTAATATATTTATAGATGGGGTTGTAAAGGAAGTAAATGTTAGGGTGTTCGGGAGAGGGGTGGGATTAAATTTTGGGGAATCAAATTCAAAATGGGAATTGACAGTTACTTTTTGCTGATGATACTGTGCTTATGGGAGATTCTAAAGAAAAATTGCAAAGGTTAGTGGATGAGTTTGGGAATGTGTGTAAAGGTAGAAAGTTGAAAGTGAACATAGAAAAGAGTAAGGTGATGAGGGTGTCAAATGATTCAGATAAAGAAAAATTGGATATCAAATTGGGGAGGAGGAGTATGGAAGAAGTGAATGTTTTCAGATACTTGGGAGTTGACGTGTCGGCGGATGGATTTATGAAGGATGAGGTTAATCATAGAATTGATGAGGGAAAAAGGTGAGTGGTGCGTTGAGGTATATGTGGAGTCAAAAAACGTTATATATGGAGGCAAAGAAGGGAATGTATGAAAGTATAGTAGTACCAACACTCTTACATGGGTGTGAAGCTTGGGTGGTAAATGCAGCAGCGAGGAGACGGTTGGAGGCAGTGGAGATGTCCTGTTTAAGGGCAATGTGTGGTGTAAATATTATGCAGAAAATTCGGAGTGTGGAAATTAGGAAAAGGTGTGGAGTTAATAAAAGTATTAGTCAGAGGGCAGAAGAGGGGTTGTTGAGGTGGTTTGGTCATTTAGAGAGAATGGATCAAAGTAGAATGACATGGAAAGCATATAAATCTATAGGGGAAGGAAGGCGGGGTAGGGGTCGTCCTCGAAAGGGTTGGAGAGAGGGGGTAAAGGAGGTTTTGTGGGCAAGGGGCTTGGACTTCCAGCAAGTGTGCGTGAGCGTGTTAGATAGGAGTGAATGGAGACGAATGGTACTTGGGACCTGACGATCTGTTGGAGTGTGAGCAGGGTAATATTTAGTGAAGGGATTCAGGGAAACCGGTTATTTTCATATAGTCGGACTT
Organism: Cherax quadricarinatus; assembly: GCF_038502225.1. Taxonomy (NCBI): domain Eukaryota; kingdom Metazoa; phylum Arthropoda; class Malacostraca; order Decapoda; family Parastacidae; genus Cherax; species Cherax quadricarinatus. The sequence continues at coordinate 5,360,800 of NC_091370.1, read as the reverse complement.
GAGTCCTGGAAATGGGAAGTACAATGCCTGCACTTTAAAGGAGGGGTTTGGGATATTGGCAGTTTGGAGGGATATGTTGTGTATCTTTATGTGTATGCTTCTAAACTGTTGTATTCCGAGCACCTCTGCAAAAACAGTGATAATGTGCGAGTGTGGTGAAAGTGTTGAATGATGATGAAAGTATTTTCTTTTTGGGGATTTTCTTTCTTTTTTGGGTCACCCTGCCTTGGTGGGAGATGGCCGACTTGTTTAAAAAAAAAAAAAAAAAAAAAAAATTCAGGGTTCCACTGTATTTTTTTTTTTTGGATTTTTGAATTTGTAAGTTTTAATTATAAAAAAAAATCCTAGTAAAGTATTCATTGATGTGGGTTGTGAAGTGGAATTGTATTAAGGCTCTCATTCACCTCAGTGATTGTTATATGTTCCACAGTATTGAAAATAAGGCTTTAGTATCATTTGTATTCCCTTTGAGGAGGTGTCTTGATGCTAGAAAAGGTTTTCTTGATCCTAGGAATTGGATCTACTCATCTCTTGGATAAAGCCTTGTTATACCAACATTCCTCAAGCACTCTAACTCCTACAGGATTAGTGTTTCCCCATGAATGTGCATAATAATAATAATTTTATTATTATTGTAAAATTACCACAGTGAAAATAGGAAATAAAACCTGAGTGCTTCTCTTGCCTCTTCCTATTCCTTGGAAGATATATGTATAAGAACATTAAAATGCTCAGGTTTTATTTTCTATTTTCACTTTTTTTTTTCTCTCCTCAACAAACCGGCTGTATCCCGCCAAGGCAGGGTGGCCCAAAAAGGGAAACAAAAGTTTCTCCTTTTAAATTTAGTAATTTATACAGGAGAAGAGGTTACTAGCCCCTTGCTCCTGGTATTTTAGTCTCCTCTTATAACACGCATGGCTTACAGAGGAAGAATTCTGTTCCCCTTCCCGTGGAGAGAAGAGGAAATAAACAAGAATAAGAACTAGAAAGAAATTATAAGAAAACCCAGAGGGGTGTGTATGTATATGCTTGTACATGTATGTGTAGTGTGACCTAGGTGTAAGTAGAAGTAGCAAGATGTACCTGAAATCTTGCATGTTTATGAGACAGAAAAAAGGACACCATCAATCCTACCATCATGTAAAACAATTACAGGCTTTCGTTTTACACTCACTTGGCAGGAAGGTAGTACCTCCTTGGGTGGTTGCTGTCTACCAACCTACTACCTTTTTCACTGTGGTCTTTCTTCTTTCAACACATCGGCCGTATCCCACCGAGGCGGGGTGGCCCAAAAGGAAGAACGAAAGCTTCTCCTTTTACATTTAGTAATACAGTGGACCCTCGACCAGCGATATTAATCCGTTCCTGAGAGCTCATCGTTAATCGAAATTATCGTTAGTCGAGTTAGTTTTCCCCATAAGAAATAATGGAAATCACATTAATTCGTGCAAGACACCCAAAAGTATTGAAAAAAAAAAATTTTACCACATGAAATATTAATTTTAATACACACAAACTGAAGAAGACATGCAGTTAGTGTTTAGAAGGGGAATCCCCTTCCATTAGGACTTGAGGTGGCAAGTCCTTTTTTGGGGTTACTTCCCTTCTTCTTTTAATGCCACTAGGACCAGCTTGAGAGTCACTGGACCTCTGTTGCACAACATATCTGTCCATAGAGGCCTGTACCTCCCGTTCCTTTATGACATTCCTAAAGTGTTTCACAACATTGTCAGTGTCACAATTAAACACTTGTTCAGGTTTCAATTCTTCACTGTCTATGTACTCCTTGAATTCCTGCACATATTTTCCAGCTGCTTTTAGGTCCAAACTGGCAGCCTCACCATGCCTTATCACACTATGTATGCCACTACGATTCTTAAATCTCTCAAACCAACCTTTGCTGGCCTTAAATTCACTCACATCACCACTAGTTGCTGGCATTTTTCTAATTAAATCCTCATGCAACTTCCTAGCCTTTTCACATATGATCGCTTGAGAGATGCTATCTCCTGCTATCTGTTTTTTGTTTATCCACACCAATAACAGTCTCTCAACATCTTCTATCACTTGCGATCTCAGTTTCGAAAACATAGTTGCACCTTTGGCAAGAACAGCTTCCTTGATTGCCGTTTTCTTGGCCACAATAGCAGCGATGGTTGATTGGGGTTTTGTGTACAACCTGGCCAGCTCGGAGACATGCACTCCACTTACATACTTAGCAATGATCTCTTTCTTCATATCCATAGTAATTCTCACCCTTTTTGCTGTAGGGTTGGCACTAGAAGCTTTCTTGGGGCCCATGGTGACTTATTTTGCAGGTGCAATCACTAAAAAGGCTGTGATAACATGAAATGTTCCAATTGTATGCTTGGAAGCGACTGCGGTGGCTGGCTGGCTTGTAAACACTGGCCAGAAGTGGATGCTTCTCAGACGGAACGAATAGTGTTGGTCGAGTTTTTTAGCGCTAGTCGAGGCAAAATTTTTGCGTTAAAATGTATCGCTAGTCGGATTTATCGTTAATCAATGCCATCGTTGGTCGAGGGTCCACTGTATATACAGGAGAAGGGGTTACTAGCCCCTTGCCCCCGGCATTTTAGTTGCCTCTTACAACACGCATGGCTTATGGAGGAAGAATTCTGTTCCACTTCCCTATGGAGATGAGGAAGTAAACAAGAACAAGAACTAGAAAGAAAATAGAAGAAAACCCAGAGGGATATGTATGTATATATATTCTTGTACATGTATGTGAATGTTTTCAGATACTTGGGAGTAGGTGAGGCAGTAGGTAAAATGAAAGGGGGTAAGGCAGCCGGGATTGATGGGATAAAGATAGAAATGTTAAAAGCAGGTGGGGATATAGTTTTGGAGTGGTTGGTGCAATTATTTAATAAATGTATGGAAGAGGGTAAGGTACCTAGGGATTGGCAGAGAGCATGCATAGTTCCTTTGTATAAAGGCAAAGGGGATAAAAGAGAGTGCAAAAATTATAGGGGGATAAGTCTGTTGAGTGTACCTGGTAAAGTGTATGGTAGAGTTATAATTGAAAGAATTAAGAGTAAGACGGAGAATAGGATAGCAGATGAACAAGGAGGCTTGAGGAAAGGTAGGGGGTGTGTGGACCAGGTGTTTACAGTGAAACATATAAGTGAACAGTATTTAGATAAGGCTAAAGAGGTCTTTGTGGCATTTATGGATTTGGAAAAGGCGTATGACAGGGTGGATAGGGGGGCAATGTGGCAGATGTTGCAAGTGTATGGTGTAGGAGGTAGGTTACTGAAAGCAGTGAAGAGTTTTTACGAGGATAGTGAGGCTCAAGTTAGAGTATGTAGGAAAGAGGGAAATTTTTTCCCAGTAAAAGTAGGCCTTAGACAAGGATGTGTGATGTCACCGTGGTTGTTTAATATATTTATAGATGGGGTTGTAAGAGAAGTAAATGCGAGGGTCTTGGCAAGAGGCGTGGAGTTAAAAGATAAAGAATCACACACAAAGTGGGAGTTGTCACAGCTGCTCTTTGCTGATGACACTGTGCTCTTGGGAGATTCTGAAGAGAAGCTGCAGAGATTGGTGGATGAATTTGGTAGGGTGTGCAAAAGAAGAAAATTAAAGGTGAGTACAGGAAAGAGTAAGGTTATGAGGATAACAAAAAGATTGGGTGATGAAAGATTGAATATCAGATTGGAGGGAGAGAGTATGGAGGAGGTGAACGTATTCAGATATTTGGGAGTGGACGTGTCAGCAGATGGGTCTATGAAAGATGAGGTGAATCATAGAATTGATGAGGGAAAAAGAGTGAGTGGTGCACTTAGGAGTCTGTGGAGACAAAGAACTTTGTCCCTGGAGGCAAAGAGGGGAATGTATGAGAGTATAGTTTTACCAACGCTCTTATATGGGTGTGAAGCGTGGGTGATGAATGTTGCAGCGAGGAGAAGGCTGGAGGCAGTGGAGATGTCATGTCTGAGGGCAATGTGTGGTGTGAATATAATGCAGAGAATTCGTAGTTTGGAAGTTAGGAGGAGGTGCGGGATTACCAAAACTGTTGTCCAGAGGGCTGAGGAAGGGTTGTTGAGGTGGTTCGGACATGTAGAGAGAATGGAGCGAAACAGAATGACTTCAAGAGTGTATCAGTCTGTAGTGGAAGGAAGGCGGGGTAGGGGTCGGCCTAGGAAGGGTTGGAGGGAGGGGGTAAAGGAGGTTTTGTGTGCGAGGGGCTTGGACTTCCAGCAGGCATGCGTGAGCGTGTTTGATAGGAGTGAATGGAGACAAATGGTTTTTAATACTTGACGTGCTGTTGGAGTGTGAGCAAAGTAACATTTATGAAGGGATTCAGGGAAACCGGCAGGCCGGACTTGAGTCCTGGAGATGGGAAGTACAGTGCCTGCACTCTGAAGGAGGGGTGTTAATGTTGCAGTTTAAAAACTGTAGTGTAAAGCACCCTTCTGGCAAGACAGTGATGGAGTGAATGATGGTGAAAGTTTTTCTTTTTCGGGCCACCCTGCCTTGGTGGGAATCGGCCAGTGTGATAATAAAATAATAAATAACTTGGGAGTTGACGTGTCGGCGGATGGATTTATGAAGGATGAGGTTAATCATAGAATTGATGAGGGAAAAAAGGTGAGTGGTGCGTTGAGGTATATGTGGAGTCAAAAAACGTTATCTATGGAGGCAAAGAAGGGAATGTATGAAAGTATAGTAGTACCAACACTCTTATATGGATGTGAAGCTTGGGTGGTAAATGCAGCAGCGAGGAGACGGTTGGAGGCAGTGGAGATGTCCTGTCTAAGGGCAATGTGTGGTGTAAATATTATGCAGAAAATTCGGAGTGTGGAAATTAGGAGAAGATGTGGAGTTAATAAAAGCATTAGTCAGAGGGCAGAAGAGGGGTTGTTGAGGTGGTTTGGTCATTTAGAGAGAATGGATCAAAGTAGAATGACATGGAAAGCATATAAATCTATAGGGGAAGGAAGGAGGGGTAGGGGCCGTCCTCGAAAGGGTTGGAGAGAGGGGGTAAAGGAGGTTTTGTGGGCGAGGGGCTTGGACTTCCAGCAAGCGTGCGTGAGCGTGTTAGATAGGAGTGAATGGAGATGAATGATACTTGGGACCTGACGATCTGTTGGAGTGTGAGCAGGGTAATATTTAGTGAAGGGATTCAGGGAAACCGGTTATTTTCATATAGTCGGACTTGAGTCCTGGAAATGGGAAGTACAATGCCTGCACTTTAAAGGAGGGGTTTGGGATATTGGCAGTTTGGAGGGATATGTTGTGTATCTTTTTACGTATATGCTTCTAAACTGTTGTATTCTGAGCACCTCTGCAAAAACAGTGATAATGTGTGAGTGTGGTGAAAGTGTTGAATGAGATGAAAGTATTTTCTTTTTGGGGATTTTCTTTCTTTTTTGGGTCACCCTGCCTCGGTGGGAGATGGCCGACTTGTTGAAAAAAAAAAAAATGTGTAATGTGACCTAAGTGTAAGTAGAAGTAGCAGGATGTACCTGAAACCTTGCATGTTCATGAGACAGAAAAATGGACACCAGCAATTCTACCATCATGTAAAACAATTACAGGCTTTCATTTTACACTCACTTGGCAGGACGGTAGTACCTCCCTGGGCGGTTGCTGTCTACCAACCTATTACCTTTTTCACTGTGGTATTTTTACATATTTGCAATCACTCTTTTTATTGTGATTTCTTCCATTATTATTATTTCCTCTTACAGTGGATGGATTTCATTTTAAGGTAATTTTACCCTGCAGGAGCGCCCAACTGACAATATTGAACTACCACAGTTAATCAAACAGCTACCTAATCTTGGAGAGAAGAACAAGGAGCGTCCCCTGTGCTTTGCTTATTCCATGAAGGCTCGCTCATTGTTGCACGCACACCTCTCTCGCATGAAGCTGCCAGATGCCACACTGGATCAAGATCGTCTCTACATTGTAAAGTTGGTGTCATGTATTTGTTACCTCAACTGTGCCTCATAATGCTAGCTAGTCAGGGATGGCTGTAGTAGAAGTTTCATATAGGAGTGACAGCCTGGTTGGAAGATGGGGCTAGGGCCTTTATTATTATTATTTAAATTTTATTATTACTATTATTTTTTATACATCATACTTCCATTCTTTGATAGTCACACAGTGAGAACAAAAGCCAGTTAGGTGTGTGTCATTTTCTATCGTATAGGATGAGGGGTCATACGTGGTATTGAAATCTGTCAGCCAGAGATGGTAGGCTTAAGTTGAGCAGTGAGGATATTGTCAGGTATCCCTTTAAAGGCTTTTAAGTAAATTTGCTGATAAAATTGAGTGGATCAAGGCCTGATCAACCAGGCTGTTACTGCTAGCCATAATCCATCCAATGTACAAGCCACAACCTGGCTGGTCAGGCAAGCCTTGGTGTGGCCTCTGTATTAATTAACATTATTTTAGAATATTAGCTTCAAATTTGCATGGTCGTTCACAAAACGTTGCAAGCTTTCCCATTACTGTCTTTACAAGTGCATGAATTATTTAATTTTTTTTTTGTTTAGTAAATGATTTAGAGGAGGATTATAATAATTCATTTTATTTTATATTGACATGAACGTACTCTACTTGATATTATAAAAGTGCATTATTTGATATTACTGAAAGTTATCATACTGTACCACAGATAATACACATGCGAGTGATAATGTTAATGATAGTGGCAGGAAAAGGTAAACAATGTAGTTTTGTTTAACCCTTAAACTGTCCAAACAGATCTACGTTCACATGTGTAGCGCTCCAAAAGTAGATCTACTTTTTTTTACATATTTTCAAATATAACAAAAAAACGTAGATCAAGTTTTTTACATGTTTTCAAATGTAAAAAAAAAAGTTGTTTTTTTTACATACTTTCAAACGTTGAAAAAACGTAGATCTACGTTTGGACAGTTTTAGGGTTAAAGGTTTTATTATGTATCCAACAAACAATTGTGTGGTTGATAGTCGGTGACTGAGGCCCCAAGTTTTGATAGTTAAGCAAGCTACAGTAGTAACAAACTACAGTGGAACCTTGACTTAAGAGTTTAATCCGTTCCGTGACCTAGCTCATAACTCAATTTACTCGTATATCAAATCGATTTTCCTCATTTAAATTAATTGAAAAGCCATTAATCTGTACCTGCACTCTGGAGACAAGACAAAATACAGTGGACCCCCGCATAACGATCACCTCCGAATGCGACCAATTATGTAAGTGTATTTATGTAAGTGCGTTTGTACGTGTATGTTTGGGGGTCTGAAATGGACTAATCTACTTCACAATATTCCTTATGGGAACAAATTCGGTCAGTACTGGCACCTGAACATACTTCTGGAGTGAAAAAATATCGTTAACCGGGGGTCCACTGTACTTGAATATGATGATAATATCAACTGTACGGCTTATTTATCTATCACAGTTCATCTAATATGATATAATAAACAATATAATTAACGCAGAAACATGATATATACTCTAGAATGAATAAAACAGGCCATAATATGGTGGCAGAGGCAGCGGCAGAAGCGTCCGCCATTTTCTGTCCAAGTTTGACTATACAGTGGACCCCCGGTTTGCGATATTAATCCGTTCCTGAGAGCTCATCGTAAACCAAAATTATCGAAAAGCGAATCAATTTTCCCCATAAGAAATAATGGAAATCAAATTAATCCGTGCAAGACACCCAAAAGTATGAAAAAAATTTTTTACCACATGAAATATTAAGTTTAATGCACACAAACTGAAGAAGACATGCACAGTTTGTAGTACTCTACTAACAATAGAATACATGACACTTACCTTTAATGAAGATCTGGTGATGATTGATGGGATGGGAGGAGGGGAGAGTCAAACTTATTGTTTAGAAGGGGAATCCCCTTCCAATAGGACTTGAGGTAGCAAGTCCTTTTCTGGGGTTACTTCCCTTCTTTTAATGCCACTAGGACCAGCTTGAGTCACTGGCAGCCTCACCATGCCTAATCACACTATGTATGCCACTACGATTCTTAAATCTTTCAAACCAACCTTTGCTGGCCTTAAATTCACTCACATCACCACTAGTTGCAGGCAATTTCTTTACCAAATCATCATGCAACTGCCTAGCCTTTTCACAAATGATCGCTTGAGAGATGCTATCTCCTGCTATCTGTTTTTCATTTATTCACACCAATAACAGTCTCAACATCTTCTAACACTTGCGGTCGCTGTTTTGTAATCACAGTTGCACCTTTTGCAACAACAGCTTCCTTGATTGCCGTTTTCCTGGTCACTATAGTAGAGATGGTTGATTGGGGTTTTGTGTACAACCTGGCCAGCTCCGACATAGTACTTTTCAGTTATCTCTTTCTTCATTTCAATAGTCATTAGCACCCTTTTTCTCGAAGGGTTGGCACTAGAAGCTTTCTTGGGGCCCATGGTGACTTATTTTGCAGAAACAAGCACCAAAAACACTGATAATATGGAATGTACCGAATGTATCCTTAGATGCGAGCACACTGGCTGGCTTGTAAACACTGGCACACACGTGGACACGTCTCGGATGAATCATATACCGGGTTTTTTAATGGGAACCGAGGCAAAAATTTTGCGTTAAAATGTATCGAATACCGGATTTATTGGATACCGATGGCATCGCAAACCGGGGGTCCACTGTAATATCTTCCCATGCTTTTATTGTAAGAGAAAGTGGAGTATTTGTGAGGCTAACTGCAGACATATCGTATATAAAAACATAAAACATAATACAGTGGACCCCCGCATACCGTTGGCCTTGCATAACGTTAAATCCGCATACCGCTACATTTTATCGCCAAGATTTTGCCTCGCATACCGCTAAAAAACCCGCTCAACGCTGTTCGTCCGAGACGCGTCTAATGTGCGCCCTTAGCCAGCCTCACATGTTCCGCCGGTGGCATTGTTTACCAGCCAGCCTCCGCGGTAACATCCAAGCATACAATCGGAACATTTCGTATTACAGTGGACCCCCGCATACCGTTGGCATCACATAACGATTAATCCGCATACCGCTTGCTTTAATCGCAAAAATTTTGCCTCGCATACCGCTTAAAAACCCGCTCACCGCTGTTCATCCGAGACGCATCCAATGTGCGCCTTAGCTAGCCTCACATGTTCCGCCGGTGGCATTGTTTACCAGCCAGCCTCCGCGGTAGCATCCAAGCATACAATCGTAACATTTCGTATTATTACAGTGTTTTTGGTGATTTTATCTGGAAAATAAGTGACCATGGGCCCCAAGAAAGCTTCTAGTGCCAACCCTACAGCAATAAGGGTGAGAATTACTATAGAGATGAAGAAAAAGATCATTGATAAGTATGAAAGTGGAGTGCGTGTCTCCAAGCTGGCCAGGTTGTATAATAAACCCCAATCAACCATCGCTACTATTGGTGGTACAGCTGCTGCTGCTGCTGTAGCATCGTCTGCTGCTGCTGTAGCATCGTCTGCTGCTGCTGTAGCACTGTCAGCTGCTGCTGCTGCTGTAGCATCGTCTGCTGCTGCTGTAGCATCGTCTGCTGCTGCTGTAGCACTGTCAGCTGCTGCTACTGCTGTAGCATCGTCTCCTGCTGCTGTAGCATCGTCTGCTGCTGCTGCTGCTGTAGCATCGTCTGCTGCTGCTGCTGTAGCATCGTCTGCTGCTGCTGTAGCATCGTCTGCTGCTGCTGCTGCTGTAGCATCGTCTGCTGCTGCTGCTGCTGTAGCATTGTCTGCTGCTGCTGCTGCTGTAGCATCGTCTGCTGCTGCTGTAGCATCGTCTGCTGCTGCTGTAGCACTGTCAGCTGCTGCTGCTGCTGTAGCACTGTCAGCTGCTGCTGCTGCTGTAGCATCGTCTGCTGCTGCTGCTGCTGCTGTAGCATCGTCTGCTGCTGCTGCTGCTGTAGCATCGTCTGCTGCTGCTGCTGTAGCATCGTCTGCTGCTGCTGTAGCATCGTCTGCTGCTGCTGTAGCATCGTCTGCTGCTGCTGTAGCATCATCTGCTGCTGCTGTAGCATCATCTGCTGCTGCTGTAGCATCGTCTGCTGCTGCTGTAGCACTGTCAGCTGCTGCTGCTGCTGTAGCATCGTCTGCTGCTGCTGTAGCACCGTCTGCTGCTGCTGTAGCACCGTCTGCTGCTGCTGTAGCACCGTCTGCTGCTGCTGTAGCACTGTCAGCTGCTGCTGCTGCTGCTGTAGCACTGTTGTTGGTGTGGCTTATTGAGAATACCAAGAAACAATTAACCCCAGAGGATTTGCCACCCAGGATAACCCAAAAAAGTCAGTGTCATCGAAGACTGTCTAACTTATTTCCATTGGGGTCCTTAATCTTGTCTCCCAGGATGCAACCCACACCAGTCGACTAACACCCAGGTGAACAGGGAAAAATGCCTGGAACTAGTGCTCATATTGGTGAATTTAAAGCCAGCAAAGGTTGGTTTGAGAGATTTAAGAATCGTAGTGACATACACAGTGTGATAAGGCATGTTCTGGAAGAAAATACCAAACAGGACCTACAGTACTCAGGAGGAAAAGGCACTCCCAGGACACAGTGTCTCATCAGTCATTGCTGCATCTTCAATAAAGGTAAGTGTCATTTATTCTTCATTTAGTAGACTAGTACATGCACAATATATACTGTGCATGTACTACTCTACTATTGTGCATGTATCCTTCTCTTTGTGTGTAGGAAAATGTATATTTCACGTGGTAAAATTTTTTTTTTCATACTTTTGGGTGTCTTGCACGGATTAATTTGATTTCCATTATTTCTTATGGGGAAAATTCATTCGCATTCCGATTATTTCGCATACCAATGAGCCCTCTTGCACGGATTAAAATCGGTATGCGGGGGTCCACTGTATTACAGTGTTTTTGGTGATTTTATCTGCAAAATAAGTGACCATGGGCCCCAAGAAAGCTTCTAGTGCCAACCCTACAGCAATAAGGGTGAGAATTACTATAGAGATGAAGAAAAAGATCATTGATAAGTATGAAAGTGGAGTGCGTGTCTCTGAGCTGGCCAGGTTGTATAATAAACCCCAATCAACCATCGCTACTATTGGTGGTACAGCTGCTGCTGCTGTACTACCGTCAGCTGCTGCTGTAGTACCGTCTGCTGCTGCTGTAGCATCGTCTGCTGCTGTTGTACCACTGTCAGCTGCTGCTGCTGCTGCTGTTGTAGTACCGTCTGCTGCTGCTGTAGTACCGTCTTCTGCTGCTGTAGTACCGTCTGCTGCTGCTGTAGCATCGTCTGCTGCTGCTGTAGCATCGTCTGCTGCTGCTGTAGCATCGTCTGCTGCTGCTGTAGCATCGTCTGCTGCTGCTGTAGCATCGTCTGCTGCTGCTGTAGCACCGTCAGCTGCTGCTGCTGATGCTGTACCACCGTCAGCTGCTGCTGCTGCTGTAGCACCGTCTGCTGCTGCTGTAGCATCGTCTGCTGCTGCTGTAGCATCGTCTGCTGCTGCTGTAGCATCGTCTGCTGCTGCTGTAGCATCGTCTGCTGCTGCTGTAGCACTGTCAGCTGCTGCTGCTGCTGCTGCTGTACCACCGTCAGCTGCTGCTGCTGCTGTAGCATCGTCTGCTGCTGCTGCTGTATCATCGTCTGCTGCTGCTGTAGCATCGTCTGCTGCTGCTGTAGCATCGTCTGCTGCTGCTGTAGCACTGTCAGCTGCTGCTGCTGCTGTACCACCGTCAGCTGCTGCTGCTGCTGTAGCATTGTCTGCTGCTGCTGTAGCACTGTCAGCTGCTGCTGCTGCTGCTGTACCACCGTCAGCTGCTGCTGTAGCATCGTCTGCTGCTGCTGTAGCACTGTCAGCTGCTGCTGCTGCTGCTGTAGCACCATTGTTGGTGTGGCTTATTGAGAATACCAAGAAACAATTAACCCCAGAGGATTTGCCACCCAGGATAACCCAAAAAAGCCAGTGTCATCGAAGACTGTCTAACTTATTTCCATTGGGGTCCTTAATCTTGTCTCCCAGGATGCAACCCACACCAGTCGACTAACACCCAGGTGAACAGGGAAAAATGCCTGGAACTAGTGCTCATATTGGTGAATTTAAAGCCAGCAAAGGTTGGTTTGAGAGATTTAAGAATCGTAATGACATACACAGTGTGATAAGGCCTGTTCTGGAAGAAAATGCCAAACAGGATCTACAGTACTCAGGAGGAAAAGGCACTCCCAGGACACAGTGTCTCATCAGTCATTGCTGCATCTTCAATAAAGGTAAGTGTCATTTATTCTTCATTTAGTAGAGTAGTACATGCACAATATATATTGTGCATGTACTACTCTACTATTGTGCATGTATCCTTCTCTTTGTGTGTAGGAAAATGTATATTTCATGTGGTAAAATTTTTTTTTTCATACTTTCGGGTGTCTTGCCCGGATTAATTTGATTTCCATTATTTCTTATGGGGAAAATTCATTCGCATAACGATAATTTCGCATAACAATGAGCTCTCTTGCATGTTTCATACTTTCGGGTGTCTTGCCCGGATTAATTTGATTTCCATTATTTCTTATGGGGAAAATTCATTCGCATAACGATAATTTCGCATAACAATGAGCTCTCTTGCATGGATTAATATCGCTATGCGGGGGTCCACTGTACACTACAGAATGTAAAGAAATACTAAACTTTATATAAAGTGTGTATGTATTTACACACTTGGAGCAGAGATGGTGGGGGATGTTATGTTGAGGGTGTAGCATATGATGTCAGTGGCCTTGTAAACCAACAACATTGTTTTGTTTGATCGCTGAACTAAACTGATACAACGTTTTGTTTAATCACTGAACATAACTGATACAACTTTAGTATCTATGTATCGTAGATATACTAAGCTGGTATTGCATGGCTAAGTTCATGAAAATCATCCTCATTTTCTTCTCAGCACTGTCCTTTGCACTTATTTTCTTAGGACCCATGGTTAGAAAAAAGAAATTTGGCTAAATGACTGTGAAAAAATGCAAGCAAGTATGAGAGAACTGCTCCCACAGTGATGTAAACATATGTACTGCTTACCAGATGATTTGGCATCAGCTGTGCCAACTAGCAGCAGCATTCTAAATTATTATGTTTTATTATTATTAATTTAGAAAACTGAAGCTATGTCATTATAATAATTATTATTATTATTAATTTAGGAAACTGTAGCTCTTATCATTGTTATTATTATTATAATAATATTATTATCATAAATTTAGTGAACTGGAGCACAGATTCAATTCCCTAGATCAAGAACCCCTAACCAGCGTCACGGAACCTTGATGCTGGTGAGGGGCTCTTGATCTAGGGAATTGGATCTGTGCTCTAGTTACCTAAATTAATAAAAATAATAATACTAATAAAAACAATAAAAATACTAGTAGTAATAATAATTATTAATCTTATTATTATTATAGGTAGTAGGTTGGTAGACAGCAACCGCCCAGGGAGGTACTACCGTCCTGCCAAGTGAGTGTAAAACGAAAACCTGTAATTGTTTTACATGATGGTAGGATTGCTGGTGTCCTTTTTTCTGTTTCATAAACATGCAAGATTTCAGGTACTACTTGCTACTTCTTCTTACACTTAGGTCACACTGCACATACATGTATAAGCATATACGTATATACATACCCCTCTGGGTTTTCTTCTGTTTTCTTTCTAGTTCTTGTTCTTGTCTATTTCCTCTTAACTCCATGGGGAAGTGGAATAGAACTCCTTCCCGTAAGCCATGCGTGTCGTAAGAGGCGTCTAAAATGCTGGGAGCAAGGGGCTAGTAACCCCTTCTCCTGTATGTATTACTAAATTTAAAAGGCGAAACTTTCGTTTTTCCTTTTGGGCCACCCCACCTCAGTGGGATATGGCAGGTGCGTTGAAAGAAAGAAGATTATTATTATTTTAGGTAGTAGGTTGGTAGACAGCAACCACCCAGGAAGGTACTACCGTCCTGCCAAGCGAGTGTAAAACGAAAGCCTGTGATTGTATTACATGATGGTAGGATTGCTGGTGTCTTTTGTCTGTCTCATAAATATGCAAGATTACAGGTACGTCTTGCTACTACATCTTACACTTAGGTCAAACTACACATACATGTACAAGCATATATATACACACCCCTCTGGGTTTTCTTCTATTTTCTTTCTAGTTCTTGTTCTTGTTTATTTCCTCTTATCTCCATGGGGAAGTGGAACAGAATTCTTCCTCCGTAAGCCATGCATGTAGTAAGAGGTGACTAAAATGCTGGGAGCAAGGGGCTAGTAACCCCTTCTCCCGTATAAATTACTAAATTTAAAAGGAGAAACTTTTGTTTTTCTTTTTGGGCCAACCTGCCTTGGTGGGATATGGGCGGTTTGTTGAAAAAAAATATTATTATTATAACGAATGCTACCAACTCAATGCACTGTTTACCTTGCTGTGGGAGCAGTTCTCTCATGCTTTGCTTACATTTTTGACAGCCATTTGGCCAAATTTTGTTTTTCTTAGCATGGGTCCTAAGAAAGTAAGTGTAAAGGACAGTGCTGAGAAAAAAAAAGATGATTTCCATGGAATTAAAGGATGAAATCATAGATAAACAAACGAGGTGTCCAGGTTTTGGGTTGAGAGGGGAAGCAGGGGGAGCTGGCTTGTAACTCAGAGCAAAAAATCGACCCAGGGACGGCTCGTATCTCAAAAAACTCGTATGTTGGGACACTCACAAGTCAAGGTTCCACTGTATATACATTTTTATGATTTGGGATTGAATTCACAGCATAAACAACTCGTTATAATTGTAACCAGATCGTGAACGTGAAAACAATGTACAGGTCCCCCTCAGCATTCGCGTTTTCCACTTTCGTGGGCTTCGAACATTCGTGAATTCCCAGCTGCCCAATCATATTTAAAATATGTCATTACATATGTTAGGAATTGTGGCAGTGGCAGAGTTTGTTTGGAGATAGGACAAGATAGTCCTTCAATATGACACTAATATCAACTCCATGGCTTATTTATCTATCACAATTCATCTCATATGACATAATAAACAATATTAATAACATAGAAACGTGACATATGCTCTAGAATGAATAAAATACATCATTAAGTATGCCACGAGTGTTGCTGTACTGTTGTTGGGTGTATAAGGGCCATTGAGAGCATAAGCCTTCATTATGTGAGGTGGTAGCAGAGGCAGCAGAGATGGCGGTGTTGTCAGTTGCTCTATATGACTCCAACAACATTGGAGGAGTTAGGTCCATGCTGTCCTTTTTCTGTCGATTAATTGCTTAACTTTCTTGCTATAGTGTTAATGCTACACTTTATCGCTGGCTGGCGCTATAGCCTTTATCGACTTGTGCTGCTTTAGCATCGTACATATCGAAGAATCACTGAATCACTGAAGAAGGCACATTCTCCCCTCTCTCTTCCTCCTCCACTTTGGTACTCTGCTATGAGTTCTTTCTTGAATTCTATAGTCTTTCTCACCTTCTTTACTAAAGGGCTGGCACTAATACAATATTTTACAGTGTTTTCATGTGTTTTATGATTGTTCATGGTTCAATAGGTTAAGGAAGCAGTATTGTTAGGCTAAGTAAATGCTAATATTATATTTCCCTACAATATATTTGTGCACCAAGCATTTGCAATTTTTCAACATTCGCAAGGTTCTTGATCCCTTATCCCTTACGAATGTGGAGGGAGACCTGTAAATAAATGTCTTTTCATGTGCACGATCATATCTAATGCATGTATAGTATTTCCTTGGTAAGTGTATTAAAGAAAATATCAGCTATTTCAGTCATATTATGAATGTAAAACTTTTGCAGGTGCTGTCCCATACTGATCCAGGAGATGGTGACCTGTGTTTCTCAGCTGATAATGCTAGCCCATGCTGGTCGCATCTCTCGACTCCCGTCTCTTGACACCATCGAGGCTTGCATGAAACTCTCCCCACATATTGTGCAGGCTCTCTGGGATTCCAAGAACCCTCTTCTCCAGCTGCCTCACATTACTGAAGACTCCTTAAGGTGACTAAAGCATACAGATTTACACTTTTTGTTTGTGTATAACCATGGGGAAGTAGAAAAGAATCCTTTCTCTGTTAGTCACGTTGTCGTAAGAGGCAACTAAAATGTGGGGAGCATGGGGCTAGTAATCCCTTTTGCATAAATTATTAAATGTAAAAAGAAGAAAACTTTTGTTTCTTCTTATTTGGGTCACCCTGCTTTGGTGGGAGATGGCCAGTATGCTGAAAAAAAAAGCAGTGATTGAATGAAATAGAGTAAATGTGCTTTCTTTGGGTCACCCTGCCTGGGTAAAGAAATAGCAATCATTAGGGTGATACAACACTTTACATAATTTAGTTTCCAAATAGCAAAACATGTTTACAAAATATTTTAAGCTGTTTGAAAGACGTTGTGATATGGTCTAGTATTGGGCTGGTGAACCTATGGCATGCTTGCCTAAGGTGGCACATGAAATTAATTTTATTTAGCTTGTGGCATTCACTGCTCTTCCAAGTTGTTTCTGGAGTGTGAGAAAAGGAACATTTATGAAGGTATTCGGGGGAAAACTGGTAAGCTGGACTTGATTCCTGAAGGTCTAAAGTACAGAGCCTTTACTCTGAAGGAGGGGTAGTGATGATGTAGTTCAGAGGGGTCATTTAAACTGTGATGTCTAAGCACTTCAAGGAAGACAGCTATTTTTATTATATTTGTGCACTCGTGTAGGTGGAGTGACAACTGAACTGCATGCAACTGAAGAGACAGTGATATGTGTGAATGATGGTGAAAGTTTTTTTTGCCACCCTATTTCAGTGGGAGATGGCCAGCATGTTAAAAAAACAAAAATATGTAGTTAAGTCCTAGTTACTGGCTGCACCCCTCTAATGTGCATGCATCTTTTTGTGTTTGTAAGCTTTTATGTTTGTTCTTGTTTTGGATAATGAAAGAAAGCCAGTGTGATTATGCATTGGATAGGGAGGCATATCTTTTTGGAGTAAGGATGAGCTAGAGGTGGATGTGGGGGAAGTGCACTAGGCAGATATATTATTACACATAGGCAAAATCTTAGCAGAAAAATACCTCAGGAGGTTCATACACCAATAACAAAAAGAAATGAATGAAATTTTTAACCCTTAAACTGTCCAAACGTAGATCCACATTCACGTACATAGAGCTCCGAACTTTCTATTTTACATGCTTTCTTATTTAAAAAAAACGTAAATCTGCGTTCGGAGTGCTAAGCACGTGAACTTAGATCTATGTTTGGACAGTTTAGGGGTTAAAGAACAGTATTTATCATTATTCTACTAGAAGGAAAGAGGGTTTAGTTTTCAGATGGTTTTTATTACTCATGTTCAATCTATAAATCTATATTAATGTAAGCAACAGTCTGCAGAATTTGAAAAGGAAATAGCAAACCTGCACCCATGTGCAGTACCAGGGCTTCTTTCATGGAACACAAAGAATTCGAAGTACAATTAAGATGATAACTAGGTATTAAATGGTGGATGAGCTTAGATCTAGGTGAGAGCCCAGAGCCTTAGAAAGTGCACACACAGCTCCCCTGCACAAAGGAGGCACCAGATCTGACAAAAAAAAAACATTACAAGCCAGTAGTACTAACATCACACATTATAGTACCAACACTATGTGTGAGGGAGAAGCATGAGTTTAAATATTCCAGCAAGGAAGTGGAGGCTAGAGACAGTGATGAGAGAGCAATGTAATGTATGGATATTATACAGAGAATTCAGAGTGTAGAAATTATAAGAGAGCATGGGGTTATGAAAAATATTATTCATAGGGCAGAGGAGAAAATGTTGAGGTGGTCTGGGCATTTAGAGAGGATGTAGCAGTATATATAAATCCAGAGAGGAAGGAGAGCTAGAGGTCATCCCAGGAAGGGTTGGAGGGAGGGTGTGAAGGAGGTTTAAGGTGTAGGAGCCTGAGCATCCAGCAGGCTTGTGTGTGAGAAAGGTTGGAGTGAGTGGAGACAGGTGGTTTTTAGGGATTTGAATTGGTGCTGGAGTGTGACAGAGGGAACAGTTATGAAGGAATTCAGAAAAAATTGGTAAGGTGGACTTAATCCTGGAGGTAAGAAATACAAGGTTTCTACTCTGAAGGAGAGATAGGGTTGCTAAAGGATCATTTTAGATGTAATGTTTGGCAAGATGGGTATTAAATGAATAGTGGTGAGATGTTTCCTTTTTTTTTTTTTTTTTTTTTTTTTTTTTTATTAAGTCTCCCTACTTTGGTGGGATATGGCTGAAGCTGTAAAATAAATTAAATAAATAATAAGGAAGATTTCTAGCACCATCATTTAAGAGAGGAAAAGAGCTTAAGGGATGCTAGAAAGTTTTTCATAGTGCTAGAACAAAGGAACGATTTAAAGGAGGTAGTAAAGTCAAAATATCGTAAGTCAAATCATTGTAAAGCAAGGAGCACCTGTACATTGTAATATACATTTTAGATCATTAATTTGTTACCTTTCCTGACAGGCATTTTGTAAGTAAACGAAGACCGGTGAAGACAATTGAGCAACTTTTATCTCTCTCTTCTACTGAGAGGCACCATGTTTTACGCTCTCTCTCAGAGGAACAATTCAGCGAAGTCATGATAGCCTGTAGGAAGATGCCAAAGGTGGAAATGAATGTCAACTATGAAGGTGAGACTATATTGTTAATGTATCTTTAGGTGAGAAGGGCAGTGCCTGCACTCTGAAGGAGGGAAAAGGTTTAGTGCTATCTCAGGGCAGTCTTAATTGAGATGTCAGCACATTTCTTGCAGGGCAGTAGTCAAATGAATAATGGTGAATGTGTGTTACTACTCATTCAACAAAGAGGTTAAAGAATCCTATCAGTATTGCAGTTTTTTACAACCTTGTCTCAATTTTTTTTTTTTTTTCTTTCCAACTTTTTATTTCTGCTATTCTTTGTCTTGTCCTTCCTATTTTTGACTGTATTTGAGTAATGGTACATATTAACTTATTACTTAGTGTAATGTATATTGTACACTGATCATATTGCTTGTGTTTGTAGTTGCATTGTGTGTCATTTATTATATACCTTAATATTTTTTCCTTAGCGTGCCAGCGGTCTCCCACCGAGGCAGGGTGGCCCTTAAAAAGAAACACTTTCACCATCATTTACACATAATCACTGTCTTTGTAGAGGCATGCAGATATAGTAGTTCAGATGTCAATCCGAACAGCAAATATCCCAAAATCTTCCTTTGAAGTGCAGGCATTAAGTCTAGCTAACTAATTTCCCTGAATCCCTTCACAAAATACTACCCTGCTCACACTAACAACTCAAGTCTCAAAAACCATTCGTCTCCATTCACTCCTATCTAACACGCTCACACATGCCTGCTGTGTGTCCAAGCCCCTTGCACACAAAACCTATTTCACCCCCTACCTCCATCCTTTTCTAGGACAACCCAACTCCTCCTCCCCTCCACTACAGATTTATACACCCTCAGTCATCCTCTTTTGCTCCGTCCTCTCTAAATGATCAAACCACCTCAACAATCCCTCTTCAGCCCTCTGAATAATACTTTTTGTAACTACACCTCCTAATTTCCATACTATGAATTTTTCATAATACGTATTTACACCACACATTGCCCTTAGACATGCCATCTCCACTGACTCCAGCTCTGTCTTACTGCAGCCTTCACAACCCATGCTTCACACCCACCATCTTGGTACCACATATTCTCATACATTCCCTTCTTTGCCTTCATATTTGCCTTAATATTTGTTTTAAATTTTGTAATATTTTCTAGGAGCACATTATTGCTGTTTTAAATTTTGTAATATTTTCTAGGAGCACATTATTGCTGAATTTAATGAATTGTTGAATTCATTAATTGTATCTCATTAATTAAACGTCCTAGTCTTATTTTGGCAGTTGTTGATGACGACGATAGTGGAGTTTTTACTGCTGGTGCAATTGTTACTGTCACTGTAAATCTACGGCGACGGCCATTGGGAGAAGCATTTGAGCAAAGCCTACAAGATACTGAGCACAAGCCTGAAGGACAAGACAAAGATGAGGAAACTGCTGATGCAGTACCTGCTGTAAGTAGAGCTCTTAAATCTGTTTGGGAGGTCAGTTTCAAAGAGATCCTATCCACCCATGGAAAGTAATAGGGTAAGGAGGATGCAAGTGTTAGATTAGAGCACTGTGTGTTATTAAGAAAAAGTATCCTGCTAGCAGTTGTTCCACAGGAATATTCTCAAGCCTATGATAAACTTTGATACAGGTCCTCCATCACAAATCCGGCATCATTGGGACCTGTAGTGTGCTGGATTACTGAGTTTGCCAGATTACAGAGTGGTTAGGTTAGAATACACTTAATAAAATTAACCAACTTGACTTACATAAAGTTCATTGAACATCGGCAAAAACCGAACATTTCCGCTCCTTTGAGCTCAATTTCAAGGTACTTTTCGTCATGAAAACAATCAGAATCATTTATTTCTGTAATATATCTTCCATTCTATCAAATGAGTCCAAAAAAATGAGAATACAACCATAAAAACCATACGAAAATATACTGCAAAGAGGCGGCTAATGGCTGAGAAGTGAACTCCCTTATTTATCGTCCGTCTTTTTTATTTTTGTTGTACGTTAAGAAGCATCTTTCCATCATACATTGCCCAAGTTTTAATGAGATAGCCCAACAAACAACCGAGAAAAAAAAATATTTACCAAAAATCGTATATGGCAAGCCCAAGCCAGGTACTGGAAATAAGTCACTTTGACTTTTTTGGGTTATCCTAGGTTCTCTATACATACACCGCTATGTATGATAATCTGTGTAACTGTATTTGTGTATACCTGAATAAACTTATTTACTTCTAGTCTGTTAACCGAGTACAAGAAACCACCCATTCACTTATTTCAACTACCCAATAAAGTGGTCAGAAATTGGCAATTTGGCCAATTTCACACAAATTTCAACTGATGCCAATTTCAGTATAGGGTCCAGAATAAACAATGTAGACATTCCTGGCACTAAAATAACATTTTCTCTGTTCATTAGTCACAGCTACAGGCCCCTCTTATATTACTCTTGCTTACCATTTGGAATTTTTATTTGCAAAAAAAATAGAAGATTTACTGTTTTGCAGACTGCTGCATTATTGTAATAATTGTATAAATAATGTCAACCCATTCTTGACTGCGTATTGGAATTTGGACTGGCAGGCGGACAGGTACTGGACGGTGACGTCATTTGTTTACTCTTGAACTTCGCTAAAGAATAGAAGATTTTCGCTACTGTGAGTGCAATTTCATGGTACTTTTTGTCATGAAAGCAATCAAAATCATATCTATTTCTGTAATATAGCTTTCATTCTATCAAATGAGACCGAAAAAATGAGAATGTAACCATAAAAACCATACAAAAATATACCGCTAAGCGGCCGCTAATGGCTGAGAAGTGAACTCTGCTATTTATGGTCTGATTTCTTTCATTTTTGGTGTACATTAAGAAGTGTCTTTCCATCATACATTGCCCAAGTTTCAGTAAGATAACCTAACAAACAACTGAGAAAATAATATAATAATAATATCTTTATTTACTACACGTACATGTACAAGGTGTACAGGCCTAGCTGACATCAGTGACATACTACTATATAGAAAGCTGCTTGTTATGCAGTGTATTTCAAGAAAATTAGGTCAGTGTCCCAGGATAACACCCACACTAGTTGGCTAACACCCAGGTACCCATTTGCTGATGGGTAAACGTAAACAACAGGTGTAAAGAAACACGCCTAATGTTTCTACCCTGGCTAACCCAAGCCAGGTACTAGAAATTACCCACATTGACTTTTTTCGGTTATCCTAGGTTCTCTGCACATATGCTGCTGTGTGTGTGATAATCTATATGGAGAAAATAACTTTTTTGTTTCAGGTTTATGGTGCAGTACAAGTGTATGTCACAGTTAACCCTGTGCTATACTCTGTTTTCCCTAGTATAAGTCCCCAAGACAGGGATAGGAGAAAGGTATTTGTATACCATATCCTCTTCATACCTCTGTCGAACTGCTCAGTGTTATGTCAAATATTTATTCTGGAGTATTTAACATGTTTTATGTTATTTATATTGTTTATTATTTCATATTAGATCAATTGTGATACTCAAATTAGCTGTAGTGTTGATATTAGCCTAATATTTTTTTTTTTATTATCACACTGGCCGATTCCCACCAATGCAGGGTGGCCCGAAAAAGAAAAACTTTCACCATCATTCACTCCATCACTGTCTTGCCAGAAGGGTGCTTTACACTACAGTTTTTAGACTGCAGCATTAACACCCCTCCTTCAGAGTGCAGGCACTGTACTTCCCATCTCCAGGACTCGAGTCCGGCCTGCCGGTTTCCCTGAGCCCCTTCATAAATGTTACTTTGCTCACACTCCAACAGCACGTCAAGTATTAAAAACCATTTGTCTCCATTCACTCCTATCAAACATGTTCACGCATGCCTGCTGGAAGTCCAAGCCCCTCGCACACAAAACCTCCTTCACTCCCCTCCCTCCAACCTTTCCTAGGCCGACCCCTACCCCGCCTTCCTTCCACTACAGACTGATACACTCTTGAAGTCACTCTGTTTCGCTCCATTCTCTCTACATGTCCGAACCGCCTCAACAACCCTTCCTCAGCCCTCTGGACAACAGTTTTGGTAATCCCGCACCTCCTCCTAACTTCCAAACTACGAATTCTCTGCATTATATTCACACCACACATTGCCCTCAGACATGACATCTCCACTGCCTCCAGCCTTCTCCTCGCTGCAACATTCATCACCCATGCTTCACACCCATATAAGAGTGTTGGTAAAACTATACTCTCATACATTCCCCTCTTTGCCTCCAAGGACAAAGTTCTTTGTCTCCACAGACTCCTAAGTGCACCACTCACCCTTTTTCCCTCATCAATTCTATGATTCACCTCATCTTTCATAGACCCATCCCCATCCGCTGACACGTCCACTCCCAAATATCTGAATACATTCACCTCCTCCATACTCTCTCCCTCCAATCTGATATCCAATCTTTCATCACCTAATCTTTTTGTTATCCTCATAACCTTACTCTTTCCTGTATTCACTTTTAATTTTCTTCTTTTGCACACCCTACCAAATTCATCCACCAATCTCTGCAACTTCTCTTCAGAATCTCCCAAGAGCACAGTGTCATCAGCAAAGAGCAACTGTGACAACTCCCGCTTTGTGTGATTCTTTATCTTTTAACTCCATGCCTCTTGCCAAGACCCTCGCATTTACTTCTCTTACAACCCCATCTATAAATATATTAAACAACCACGGTGACATCACACATCCTTGTCTAAGGCCTACTTTTACTGGGAAATAATTTCCCTCTTTCCTACATTCTCTAACTTGAGCCTCACTATCCTCGTAAAATCTCTTCACTGCTTTCAGTAACCTACCTCCTACACCATACACCTGCAACATCTGCCACATTGCCCCCCTATCCACCCTGTCATATGCCTTTTCCAAATCCATAAATGCCACAAAGACCTCTTTAGCCTTATCTAAATACTGTTCACTTATATGTTTCACTGTAAACACCTGGTCCACACACCCCCTACCTTTCCTAAAGCCTCCTTGTTCATCTGCTATCCTATTCTCTGTCTTACTCTTAATTCTTTCAATAATAACTCTACCATACACTTTACCAGGTATACTCAACAGACTTATCCCCCTATAATTTTTGCACTCTTTTGTCCCCTTTGCCTTTGTACAAAGGAACTCTGCATACTCTCTGCCAATCCCTAAGTACCTTACCCTCTTCCGTACATTTATTAAATAATTGCACCAACCACTCCAAAACTATATCCCCACCTGCTTTTAACATTTCTATCTTTATCCCATCAATCCCGGCTGCCTTACCCCCTTTCATTTTACCTACTACCTTCCCCACACTCACAACTGGCTCTTCCTCACTCCTACAAGATGTTATTCCTCCTCGCCCTGTACACGAAATCACAGCTTCCCTATCTTCATCAACATTTAACAATTCCTCAAAATATTCCCTCCATCTTCCCAATACCTCTAACTCTCCATTTAATAACTCTCCTCTCCTATTTTTAACTGACAAATCCATTTGTTCTCTAGGCTTCCTTAACTTGTTAATCTCACTCCAAAACTTTTTCTTATTTTCAACAAAATTTGTTGATAACATCTCACCCACTCTCTCATTTGCTCTCTTTTTACATTGCTTCACCACTCTCTTAACCTCTCTCTTTTTCTCCATATACTCTTCCCTCCTTGCATCACTTCTACTTTGTAAAAACTTCTCGTATGCTAACTTTTTCTCCCTTACTACTTTCTTTACATCATCATTCCACCAATCGCTCCTCTTCCCTCCCGCACCCACTTTCCTGTAACCACAAACCTCTGCTGAACACACTAACACTACATTTTTAAACCTACCCCCATACCTCTTTGACCCCATTGCCTATGCTCTCATTAGCCCATCTATCCTCCAATAGCTGTTTATATCTTACCCTAACTGCCTCCTCTTTTAGTTTATAAACCTTCACCTCTCTCTTCCCTGATGCTTCTATTCTCCTTGTATCCCATCTACCTTTTACTCTCAGTGTAGCTACAACTAGAAAGTGATCTGATATATCTGTGGCCCCTCTATAAACATGTACATCCTGAAGTCTACTCAACAGTCTTTTATCTACCAATACATAATCCAACAAACTACTGTCATTTCGCCCTACATCATATCTTGTATACTTACTTATCCTCTTTTTCTTAAAATATGTATTACCTATAACTAAACCCCTTTCTATACAAAGTTCAATCAAGGGGCTCCCATTATCATATACACCTGGCACCCCAAACTTACCTACCACGCCCTCTCTAAAAGTTTCTCCTACTTTAGCATTCAGGTTCCCTACCACAATTACTCTCTCACTTGGTTCAAAGGCTCCTATACATTCACTTAACATCTCCCAAAATCTCTCTCTCTCTGCATTCCTCTCTTCTACAGGTGCATACACGCTTATTATGACCTACTTTTCGCATCCAACCTTTACTTTAATCCACATAATTCTTGAATTTACACATTCATATTCTCTTTTCTCCTTCCATAACTGATCCTTCAACATTACTGCTACCCCTTCCTTTGCTCTAACTTAGCCTAATAATGAAGCATATTCTCCTGCTTCATGAGACTGAGCTCACGGCAACCAACAGTGGCTTCAAAGCCACCTTATCTTTAATGGACAATGTACTGTGTCGTTGCTTCACATAATGAGAAGCATTTCTTTTATTCATTGGCTAGGGCTAAAAGTAAGCAGGTTATAACAATAAATGGAGAAAAAGAAATTGGAGTGACTTATGCAGCAAGTAGCGCCACCAAACAGTAGCAGCAGGTTGGTGTGGCGACCTTGGAAATTTGAAATTATGCTAGCCAAAAATAGTGCCGAATAACTGATTGCCGGATTTGTGATGGCGGACCTATATAATAAAGTTGTGATTGTTTCATAATCAGAAATGGTTTTGTTGGTGGGATGTGTATTCATTTTTTAAACACATTACCATTTTTATAATTACTGGAGTGCCTGTAGGGATTTCAACATTTTTAGAGTTCTTGGACATTGGCAATTTAATGGAATTTTAACTTTGATAGTATTGTTTTTTCTAGGTAGTAGGTTGGTAGACAGCAACCGCCCAGGGAGGTACTACCATCCTGCCAAGTGAGTGTAAAACTGAAGCCTGTAATTGTTTTACACGATGGTAGGATTGCTGGTGTCTTTTTTTTTTTCTGTCTCATACATATGCAAGATTTCAGGTATGTCTTGCTACTTCTGCTTACACTTAGGTCACACTACACATACATGTACAAGCATATATATACACACACCCCTTTGGGTTTTCTTCTATTTTCTTTCTAGTTCTTGTTCTTGTTTATTTCCTCTTACCTCCATGGGGAAGTGGAACAGAATTCTTCCTCCGTAAGCCATGTGTGTTGTAAGAGGCGACTAAAATGCCGGGAGCAAGGGGCTAGTAACCCCTTCTCATGTATATATTACTAAATGTAAAAGGAGAAACTTTCGCTTTTCCTTTTGGGCCACCCCGCCTCGGTGGGATACGGCCGGTATGTTGAAAGAAAGATTACCATTTTTATAATTACTGGAGTGCCTGTAGGGATTTCAACATTTTTAGAGTTCTTGGACATTGACAATTTAATGGAATTTTAACCTTGATAGTATTGTTTTTTCTAGGTAGTAGGTTGGTAGACAGCAACCGCTCAGGGAGGTACTACCGTCCTGCCAAGTGAGTGTAAAACAAAAGCCTGTAATTGTTTTACATGATGGTAGGATTGCTGGTGTCTTTTGTCTGTCTCATAAACATGCAAGCTTTCAGGTATGTCTTGCTACTTCTACTTACACTTAGGTCACACTACACATACATGTACAGTGGAACCTCAGAAATCGAACTGCTCCCAACACAACCAATTATGTAAGTGTATTTTTGTATGTGCTTTTATAAGTGTATTTTTGAGGGTCTGAAATGGACTAATCTAATTTACATTATTCCTGATGGGAATAAATTCATTCGGTAAAGGCACTCGAACAGCCTTCTGGACTGAAGAAAGTTCAATATTTGAGGTTCCACTGTACAAGCATATATATACACACCTCTCTGGGTTTTCTTCTATTTTCTTTCTAGTTCTTGTTCTTGTTTATTTCCTCTTATCTCCATGGGGAAGTGGAACAGAATTCTTCCTCCGTAAGCCATGCGTGTTGTAAGAGGCAACTAAAATGCCGGGAGCAAGGGGCTAGTAACCCCTTCTCCTGTATATATTACTAAATGTAAAAGGAGAACCATTCGTTTTTCCTTTTGGGCCACCCCGCCTCGGTGGGATACGGCCGGTGTGTTTTAAGAAGAAGTATTGTTTTTATTTGTGGTGTGTATTTTAGTTATGCTAGTAGTTCTTTATTGTTAATTTTACCATTGGTGTTCTTGTGTTTTTTTTTTTAACCCTTAAACTGTCCAAACATAGATCTACGTTTGGAGCGCTACGCGAGTGAACATATATCTACGTTTGGACAGTTTAAGGGTTAACACATTGGTCGTTTCCCACCAAGGCAGGGTGACCCAAAAAGAAAGAAAAAATATTTTCATCGTTCAACACTTTCACCATCACCCATACATAATCACTGTCTTTGCAGAGGCGCTCATGTACAACTATTTAGAAGTCTCTCCAAACTGCCAATATCCCAAACCCCTCCTTTAAATTGTAGGCATTGTACTTCCCATTTCTAGGGCTCAAGTCTGGCTAACCATTTTCCCTGAATCCTGCTCACACTCCAACAGATTGTCAGGTCCCAAAAACCATTCGTCTCCATTCACTCCTGTCTAACAAGCTCATGCATGCTTGCTGGAAGTCCAAGCCCCTCACCCACAAAACCTTTACCCCTCCCTCCAACCTTTTCGAGGACAACCCCTACCCTGCCTTCTTTCCCCCACAGATTTATACGCTCTCCAAGTCATTCTACTTTGTTCCATTCTTTCTAAATGTCCAAACCACCTCAACAACCCCTCTTCAATCCTCTGACTAATACTTTTAGCAATTCCACACCACCACCTAATTCCCACACTCCGAATTCTCTGCATAATATTTACACCACACGTTGCCCTTAGACACGACATCTCTACTGCTTCCAGCTGCCTCCTCACTGCAGCATTTATAACCCAAGCTTCACACCCATATAAGAGTGTTGGTACCACTATACTTTCGTACATTCCCTTCTTTGCCTCCATGGATAACGTTTTTTGTCCCCACAGATACCTCAACGCACCACTCGTCTTTTTCTTTCATCAGTTCTATGGTTATAAAGGGAAAGGGGGACAAAAGAGAATGTAAAAATTATAGAGGAATAAGTTTACTGAGTATACCAGGAAAAGTGTACGGTAGGGTTATAATTGAAAGAATTAGAGGTAAGACAGAATGTAGGATTGCGGATGAGCAAGGAGGTTTCAGAGTGGGTAGGGGATGTGTAGATCAAGTGTTTACATTGAAGCATATATGTGAACAGTATTTAGATAAAAGTAGGGAAGTTTTTATTGCATTTATGGATTTAGAAAAGGCATATGATAGTGGATAGAGGAGCAATGTGGCAGATGTTGCAAGTATATGGAATATGTGGTAAGTTATTAAATGCTGTAAAGAGTTTTTATGAGGATAGTGAGGCTCAGGTTAGGGTGTGTAGAAGAGAGGGAGACTACTTCCCAGTAAAAGTAGGTCTTAGACAGGGATGTGTAATGTCACCATGGTTGTTTAATATATTTATAGATGGGGTTGTAAAGGAAGTAAATGCTAGGGTGTTCGGGAGAGGGGTGGGATTAAATTTTGGGGAATCAAATTCAAAATGGGAATTGACACAGTTACTTTTTGCTGATGATACTGTGCTTATGGGAGATTCTAAAGAAAAATTGCAAAGGTTAATGGATGAGTTTGGGAATGTGTGTAAAGGTAGAAAGTTGAAAATGAACATAGAAAAGAGTAAGGTGATGAGGGTATCAAATGATTTAGATAAAGAAAAATTGGATATCAAATTGGGGAGGAGGAGTATGGAAGAAGTGAATGTTTTCAGATACTTGGGAGTTGAAGTGTCAGCGGATGGATTTATGAAGGATGAGGTTAATCATAGAATTGATGAGGAAAAAAAGGTGAGTGGTGCGATGAGGTATATGTGGAGTCAAAAAACATTATCTATGGAGGCAAAGAAGGGAATGTATGAAAGTATAATAGTACCAACACACTTACATGGGTGTGAAGCTTGGGTGGTAAATGCAGCAGCGAGGAGACGGTTGGAGGCAGTGGAGATGTCCTGTTTAAGGGCAATGTGTGGTGTAAATATTATGCAGAAAATTCGGAGTGTGGAAATTAGGAAAAGGTGTGGAGTTAATAAGAGTATTAGTCAGAGGGCAGAAGAGGGGTTGTTGAGGTGGTTTGGTCATTTAGAGAGAATGGATCAAAGTAGAATGACATGGAAAGCATATAAATCTATAGGGGAAGGAAGGCGGGGTGGGGGTCGTCCACGAAAGGGTTGGAGAGAGGGGGTAAAGGAGGTTTTGTGGGCAAGGGGCTTGGACTTCCAGCAAGCGTGCGTGAGCGTGTTAGATAGGAGTGAATGGAGACGAATGGTACTTGGGACCTGACGATCTGTTGGAGTGTGAGCAGGGTAATATTTAGTGAAGGGATTCAGGGAAACCGGTTATTTTCATATAGTCGGACTTGAGTCCTGGAAATGGGAAGTACAATGCCTGCACTTTAAAGGAGGGGTTTGGGATATTGGCAGTTTGGAGGATATGTTGTATATTTTTATGTGTGTATGCTTCTAAACTGTTGTATTCTGAGCACCTCTGCAAAAACAGTGATAATGTGTGAGTGTGGTGAAAGTTTTGAATGATGATGAAAGTATTTTCTTTTTGGGGATTTTCTTTCTTTTTTGGGTCACCCTGCCTCGGTGGGAGACGGCCGACTTGTTGAAAAAAAAAAAAAATTCACTTCTTCCATACTTTCTCTCTCCAATGTGAAATCAAAATTTTCTTTATCTAAATCATTTGATACCCTCATCACCTTACTCTTATCTATGTCTACTTTCAACTTTTTACCTTTACACTCCCTCTGAAACTCATCCACTAAACTTTGCCACTTTTCTTTAGATTTCTCAAAAGCACAGTATCATCAGCAAAAAGTATCTGTGTCAACTCCCATTTTGTACACAAATAACCCGCACATAAAAGAGAGAAGCTTACGACGACGTTTCGGTCCGACTTGGACCATTGACAAAGTCACACTAACAGAGGTGGAGCAGGACGGCTATATATAGGCAGGAAGAGGTGGAGGTAGTCGGACCGAAACGTCGTCGTAAGCTTCTCTCTTTTATGTGCGGGTTATTTGTGTATCGTTCCAGTCACGGTATTGTGCCTTTTTGTTATTTATGGGTCCCATTTTGTATTTGATTCCCCATAATTTAATCCCACCCCTCTCCCCAACACCCTAGCATTTACTTCTTTTACATCCCCATCTATAAATATATTAAACAACCATAGTGACATTACACATCCCTGTCTAAGACCTACTTTTACTGGGAGGTAATCTTCCTCTCTCCATGTCAAACTTCTCTGCTGATCTTACAACTACATACAGAAAGACCCCGCTTATAACAACAAGTTAGGTTCTGGGATACCGTTGTAAAGCAAAAATTGCTGTAAAGCGAAATGTACACTTTTTTACACTTTCAAATGCATATACAAGCCTGATAAAATGGTTACACTATAATATATTAAGTGAGCAACAGAGCTAGACCTAAAAAATGCATATACAACACACACCTGTTACTTAAAATATTTTTGTCCTTAGCTTAGAGTGATTGGTGAATATATTTGTTGTAGGAAGTCTGAACAAATGAAGAATGGGTGTTATTGAAAACTGCTGCATTAGCATAATACTGTAAAGCAGGGCCTGCCTGTAACTACCTACCCAAGGTCTGCCTGCCTAGAGAATATTCCGGGGATCAATGCCCTTGCGGCCCGGTCCATGATCAGGCCTCCTGGTGAATCAGGGCCTGATCAACCAGGCTGTTACTGCTGGCTGCACATAGTCCAGCATACAAACCACAGCCTGGCTGATCCAGCACCAACTTTAAGTATCTGTCTAGCTCCATTGTGTAGGCAGCCAGGGGTCTATTGGTAATTATCCTTATCTATGGTAGAAGGCTGTTTAAACAGTCTTGAGCCCCAGACACTTATTTTGCTTTTTCTTAGTGTACCAGTGGCACCCCTACTTTTCATTGGAGTATTTTGCACCACCTACCCAGTCTTTTGCTTTTGTAGGGAGTGATTTCTTTGTGCAGATTAGGAACCATTCCTTTTAGGATTATGATGCATCTCTCTTGCTTGCACTCCAGTGAGTACAAGTCAAGTGCTTCCAAGCATTCCCAGTAGTTAAGGTTTTTGACAGAACTTGTATGTGTAATTAAGGTTCTCTGTACATTCTCTAGATCTGCAATTTCAGCTGCCTAGAGAGAACAAGTGATTTGGCTTGGCATCTCTTGTTTTGAACGCTCTCATTATCCATCCTATCATTTTCTTCGCAGATGTGATAGTGGCACTGTTGTGATCTTTGAAAATGAGACCCTTAGACATTACCACTCCCAGGTCCTTCACATTACTTTTTTGCTCTGTTGTATTATTATTATTATTTTAATCAAAAAGAAGCGCTAAGCCACAAGGGCTATACAGCTGCTCTGTTGTATGATTTGTTTGTAGTATACTCAGTTCTAGTTATTATCTCCTCCAGTTTTCCATAATGGAGTAGTTGGAATTTGTCTTCATTGAACATCATATTGTTTTCTGTTGTCCATTGGAAAACTTGGTTTATATCTTCTTGGAAGTTAACAGTGTCCTCACTGGAGGACAGTCTCAGGCAGATCCTAGTATCATCTGCAAAGGATGACATGGTGCTATGGTTTTACATCTCTGTATATGTCTGATATGAGGAACAGGATGGGGGCGAGTACTGTCCCTTGTGGAACAGAGCTTTTCACTATGGCAGTTCCAATTTAACTCTGTGTTTGATTGGTTAAAAAGTAGGGTAACCCACAGGAGGAAACACATTTACAATTACATATTCAAATCACATTCTTAACTGCAGCATCCACCTATCCTTAGTGGTTTCTAAGCAGTAATGCTGTTCACTTTTTTGTTAAATACTAGGTGGACAAAATGATATGATACTCAATTTTATGTCAAGTCCAATAGAGGTTAGAATCTTGGTGCTAGGTAGGCTTGCTTAACCTTTTCTGTCTCCCATGTATATATATGTTTTTGAAGTCAGTCTTGCTTATGTATTTAATGTCTTAATTGCAGCACTCTGAAATGTGCTATGAGTCATAGTTTTTGGCCTAGACATGAAAGAATGGGTCTGTGCAGTGGATGTGCAGTTCATGATAGGAACAGTTAACCTCTGACCTTGTTTATGGTTAAAGTACCAATTTTGAGGCATTTTCTAGGCTAATTTTCATAGTTTTATTGCCTGTTTCTAGGTGTTATTTGTTAGGGAAATGGAGACGATTTTGGTCAGTTTCAGGCCGAAAGTGGCCTGATATAGGCTTCAAAATGACCTGAAATAGGCTTCAGTTTTCTTGAAGAGTAGGGGCACCCCTTACTTCCTTCCCCTAGTCTGTCTTATGGGTTTTTAGTAGATCTGCTTCAGTTATTGGGGTAGCCTCCACCATGACCAATGATTCTTGGCTATATTTTATTAGCCAAGAAACAGGGCAAAATTTCAGTTTTCTTTTATGTTGTTGGATTCAAATTAGAGGGCATGTGTTATATAGGAGAGGCCTGGGGATGTAATTAATGAACAGAGGTTTGGTTTAGTGACTGAAATGCCTCCATTGTTTATTTTGCACTATTTTTAAATTGAAATTTGTTGAATTTTGTGTAAAACTGGCCAAATTAACAAATTCTGGACCTTTCATTGGATAGTACTTTCTTGTTCTCAGATGATAGACCATAAGGTATACTAGCAATATAGCTGGCTAGGATTTGGGATGGTTTGAGCAGTGGAATTTCCCTAAAATAGGCCTCAGGGTGGGCAGAAATCACAGTTGAGCAAAGTGCTCTTCAACCTTCAGCTTCACAACCATATAAATTTGTAAGTTGTACGTCAACTTTTGCATTTTTTATATCATTACCTTTAGAAAAATTGTCTTATCATTTTAGAAGATAATGTCTTTTTTAATTTGTTATGACAGTGACAAATTGGGTCATGACAGTGTAAAGGTTAAGTATCTAAGGGTGTTCTATTGATTCATACATAATAGTGTGTGTAAAGTGCACAAGTAATATGTGTGATGCTTGTATTGTATGAAGTTTATAATTAAAGTTAAATTTTTTTTTTTTGCAGTGAATTATTCACATTATTTGCCTTTATTCTAATACAGTGGAACCTTGGTTTCCGTTTGCCCAGGTTTTTGCCAAATTCGGTTTTCAACGACTTTTTTTCCATCAAAATATTGTCCCAGTTTTTGTTCATCACCTCAGTTTTCGTCCACCGTACAGAACGTGTCCGTCTGCCCGCACCATCCCACTCACGCACTCTGAGTCAGTCTGGCTTTGTTTCTCGTTGAGTGAACATTACCCTGTGTATTCATATGAAACATTTCGTAATAATCCATTGTTTTTTGTGCTTGTTTATTGAGTGCCACTGCTAAATAAGCCACCATGGGGTCAAAGACAGTTCTGAGTGCCAGCCCTTTCATAAAGAAAGCAAGAAACATGATAGAATTCAGTGGTGGTAGTGATGGTGGTAGAGAGTGGTGGTGGTTGTGATGGTGGTAGAGAGTGGTAGTGGTTGTGATGGTGGTAGAGGTTGGTAGTGGTTGTGATGGTGGTAGTGATGGTGGTAAACCTCTCCTCCTTTTCCCCTCCTCGCCGTCTTCCATTCGCCAACAAGTGTCTTCAGTAAGAGTGCTAGTGATTTACATGTTCATTTATCCATTTCATTAGTGCTTTATATTTATTTCTCATTGCTTTCTGTATTTAAAACTATAGTTATTCTCTATAAAATGTATTTTTTGTTAATATTTTTGGATGTCTTGAACGGATTAATTGGATTTACATTATTTCTTATGGGAAATATTGCTTCAGTTTTCGTCAGACTCTGAAACGAATTAAAGACGAAAATTGAGGTTCCACTGATTAGTACATTGCAAGAAAGCATGTATGTATTTTGTGGGTAAATATTTAAATTATGGTTTCAGTAACATTGCTTTGGGAATTACAAGGATAAAAATGTTTTGGTCATTGGTTGTCTGCAGTAGGACACTTGAGAGGTCTTGTTGTAAGATGCCATACCTATTTTCTGCTATCTTCCTTTGCCTCACTATGACTTACCATAAATTGTGTTCAGTTCATACTCCTTTACCTCCACTCTTCATTACTCCATTGTTGTGGTGGCACCTGTTATTTGTTAGGTGGTTCTGGTGATTATCTTCCCCATTGCCCTGTCTTGGACCAGGCCTCATTGGTTGCAAATGAAATATTACAGGCTTATGAACTATTAGGAAGTACAGGAAAACAAAGATATAGATATGCAGAATGTAAGAAGTTTGTAGCACATTTCCAACTAGAGCCTTCCACTCTGCATGACTCCAGTTGGTAACTCTCTAGTAGTGCCAGCATCACCTCTCCCTTCAGTGGATCATTTTTTTCTATCTGTTTCCCTTTATCCATTAAACCACCAGAGTGGTTTTATGGATAAAGTCAGTGTTTGTGTTCATTTATGTTCTTTACTGCCAGAGGATGCCCATTCTGTTTCCTCTGCTCACAGGATTTATGGTTTTGGCAAGCCTTATGAGTATTGCATGTTGATATGCATGGACTAGTTCCTGTGGTATTGCGACAAGCCTTGTGAGCATTTGTGTACTTTCCCTTGGGGTATGAACCCTACAGGGACTTACTATTGCACCTCAAGTCATCCAGGGGTGACCCCCTGTGTGGGGGATGACACTTCATGCGCCGCTGGACTGTTATGATTTGCTTTGGACTGAGTCTCATTCTCTTAGTGGCTCTCTGGACCATCATCATCATTTTTCCTGAGCTTTGCTGCATGAAGCTAGGGTGTTATTTCTTTGTTGATGCTGTTTCTGTTGGTTTCTGCTCTCCCTTTGGCTAACTGCTCAGTTATATGTAGAATATGAGGGTTTCACAAGCTCTGCATGACAAAGGTACATTGATGCTGGGCTATGTGGTCAGCATTAACACTTCCTTGATATATTTGAACCCTTTGTAGCCAAATTTATTTATAAGTTAATAAATTTTTTGTACCATTCATTCATGATCAGCCATGATGGACCTATCTCACATTATGAAAATTTAGTGTGCTTTGCTACCATAGCTCTGTTGTTGGTAGGTAATCCGTATGCTTGTGGGTTGGACCTATGAATGTGATTATACCCAGGTGCTTGCCTTCTGTTGCTTGTTCTGGTGTTTGTGTATGCATGCAATAAATAGCAGGATCTTCTAGCCTTTTGCAGGATGCCATTCTTTATGGCTTACTGCATTTTGTTGTGGGTTTTAACTCAACCTGAGTTAAAATTACAAACTATTAATGACATCGTTAGTTCTTCTTTCAATGCATCAACAGTATCCCACTGAAGCAGGGTGGCCCAAAAAGAAAAATGAAAGTCTCTCTTTTTAACTTTAGTAATGTATACAGGAGAAGGGGTTGCTAGCCCCTTGCTCCCGGTATGTTAGTCGTCTCTTACAACATGCATGGTTTACGGAGGAAGAATTCTGTTCCACTTCCCCATTTAGATAAGAGGAAATAAACAAAAACAAGAGCTAGTAAGAAAGAAGAAATCCCAGATGGGTGGGTATATATATATATATATATGCTTGTACAGGCATGTGTAGTATGATCTAAGTGTAAGTAGAAGTAGCAAGATTGCCAAAAATCTTGTATGTTTATGAGACAGAAAAAAGACACCAGCAATCCTACCATCATGTAAACAGTTACAGGCTTCCTTCTTACACTCACTTGGTAGGATGGTAGTACCTCTCTGGGTGGTTGCTGTGTACAAACCTACTACCTAGGTACATCGTTAGTTATCTGACTTAAGAACCCCTCATGTGTGGGCTGTGATCATATGGATCGACCCACCTGTGTTTTACAGATGGGCTCTGAGGGTCCTACAACAGAAAACTGCTCTGACCCTAGTGAAAAATGCATTTATGCATGACAGGCTTTGGAGGCCTATGATTTTGCTACCTTGGCCCACTTGGTGCCTGCAAAGCCCACCTGGTTCCTGCAAGCTCCATCTGGTGCCTGCACACCACAATAATGAAACATCAAGGGTGCAGGTGGAGGAAAGGAAAGGTGGGTTTTAGGTAGGAAATAAGTATGGCATATTACAGGTATCTCACCAGGGTCACTTATATTAAAATGCATCTTTTATTAAGGTGGGTATTGCTTGCACTCTGTATTAAAAAAAATATCATTACTTTGCATTTATATTTAAACTTTTGTAAAGGCCAAGAAGTCTGGTTGGAAGAAGCCACAACCTAAGAAAGGCGGAAAATCCAAGTCCAAAGCTCAGCCACCAAAGAAGAAGCAGCAGCAGTCCACAGGTAAAAAGGAAGAACTTGAGGATGAAAAGAAAGAGAAAAGTAAGAAAGATCAACTTGTTCTGTTTCATTTTGATTTTTAGTTTTTAGATAAACAGAGTACAGTAAATAGAGATATGGATCAGTTCAGTTACCTCCAGTGTCTTATGCTTTGATCCTGCAGTTTAATACTAACATTATTAAAATTTTGCTTTTATATAATTCACAAATTATGATTCAAGTGAGTTAGCTTAGTGTCTGTATTTGCATATATTAATGTAACTTTTGCTTATTACTATAGACTGAACCATACAATGTGAGTTCTTGCATCTTTGGAAGTATCATTGGCAGCAAATCTATTTTTTTAACATATTGGCTGTTTGTCACTGAGGTAGGGTGACTACCTCCCCCCCAAAAAGAGGAAAACACACATTCACCATTATTCATTCAGTTGGTGTCTTGCCAGAAGTATGCTGACATCTCAATTCAGATGACCTACCGAATTGCAACATCCCTACTCCTCCTTTGGGGTGCAGGCACTGTACTTTCTATTTCCAGGACTAGATTTCAAATCTCTTTTGTATACAGTGTGTGTGTGTGTTGGGGTGTGAGCAGGGTAATATTTTGTGGAGAGATTCAGGGAAACTGGTTAGCCAGACTTGAGTCCTGGAGGTGGGAAATACAATGTGTGCACCATATTTCCGATGAAACTTGCTCTCAGGGTTGGAGAATTTAAAAAAAAAAAAAATTATGAAATGTCAGAGAATCTTTTTCTGAAGGCAATGAAACAAAAAAAAAAAAAAAAGTATGAAATTTGATGGAAAATTTACAGAATTGCGGTCTCGGCGATACTTACGCATTGGCGATTTCACCCACTTTGAGGCCTATTTTTGGCCAGTTCCATTATTCCAGTCAACCAAACTCATTCTATTTTGCTAGTATTTCTTCTACTCGATCGATTGACTTGATTAGAAGAAACTGCCTGTTTGCCTAATTCAGCTACCCAATAAAGTGAGCAGATATTGGTAATTTGGCCAATTTCACACACAATTAAAAAATTGTCTATTTCAAAATAGGGTCCAGAATAAACATTGTAGACACTCATGTCACGAACAAAAAGGCACAGTACTGTGACTGGAACAATACACAAATAACTCGCACAAAGGAGAGAGGAGCTTATGACAGACCAAAACCACATCATCATCATGATACAAGATATCAGTGTTTCTGTGTACATGTATTATTATTGTTGTGGATAGTTCTTTGAATTGTACGTGCATGAAAGATTTGCTGCCTTTTTGACATGTTGACTAAACATGTCAGTTCACGTGGTGATGCGTACTTTGACGAATTAGACATATGCAAGACCTGGATATCTTTATTTTGAACATATTTCATGAAACCTCTTCAAAATAAAGATACACACATGTTGCACATGTATCTAATTCACCAACTGTTTTGTATATTTGTTTTGAAAAAAAAACTGTTTAGAGGGAAATGTGCACCATAATTAAAGGTTTACACCATAAACCATGGTTGTCTGCAACTCTTGCCTCTCAAACTAAATGAAAATGATTTTATTTTGTTCTGCATTGATTATTTATCCTTGTTGGATAAAAGTCATTGAGTGAAGTGAAATGATGCTTCATCAACAGGTGGGTTACAGCAGCAGCCAGAGCAAGTAGAGGTCGTCGAAGAGAAAGCTGACCAAGACACAGATGAAGATGAATCAGCTTCCCATTCGGATGAATCTGTTGCTGAAGAAGCAGACACAGAGTCCCATAAAGAAGATAAGGCTAGTCTATACCATAAATTAATAAGAGCCTAGAATCTTAGATATAAAATGTCAAATATTTTCCCTGGCACCTTAAGTTATCACAATATTGTCCTTTCCATGTTTTATGAAAGTGAGCTTTAAATTGTTCAGTAGTACTAAATACGAAGACTCCTACTTATAAAGAAAGCTCTCTTCACTGCTTTCACTCGGTCAAATTATAAACTTGAATGATAAAAATGACTAACAGAAAATGCAGTAATGTATATGGTTGTTTGTATTATGCCATGGGTATAGAGGAAGTGTGTGATAAGATTATATTAGGCACTGTACATTAATTTAACAAAGGAAATATGTATATATTTTTCAACATGTCTGCCGTTTCCCACCGAGGCAGGGTGACCCAAAAAGAAAGAAAAAACTTTCATCATCATTCAGCACTTTCACCATCGCTCATACATAATTACTGTCTTTGCAGAGGCACTCAGATACGACAGTTTTGATGTCCCTCCAAACTGCCATTATCCCAGACCCCTCCTTTAAAGTGCAGGCATTGTACTTTCCCATTTCCAGGACTCGCATCCGGCTAACCGGTTTCCCTGAATCCTTTCACAAAATATTACCCTGCCCACATTCCAACAGCTCGTCAGGTTCCAAAAACCATTCGTCTCCATTCACTCCTATCTAACACTCGCGTGCACATGCTGGAAGTCCAAGCCCCTCGCCCACTGAATCTCCTTTACCCTCTCCCTCCAACCCTTTTGAGGACAACCCCTACTGATATTATACGCTCTCCAAGTCATTCTACTTTGTTCCATACTCTCTAAATGACCAAACCATCTCAAGAACCTCTCTTCAGCCCTCTGACTAATACTTTTAGTAACTCCACACTTCGTCCTAATCTCCACGCTACAAATTCTCTGCATAATACACCACACATTGCCCTTAGACAGGACATCTCCACTGCCTCCAGCAGCCTCCATTCTGCAGCATTTACAACTCATGCTTCACACCCATATAAGAGAGTTGGTAATATGCATATGTGCATTTATAGATTTAGAAAAGACATATGATAGTGGATAGTTAAGCAATGTGGCAGATGCTGCAAGTGTATGGAATAGGTAGTAAGTTACTAAATGCTGTAAAGAGTTTTTATGAAGATAGGGAGGCTCAAGTTAGGGTGTGTAGAAGAGAGGGAGATTACTTTCCAGTAACAGTAGGTCTTAGACAGGGATGCGTGATGTCACCATGGTTGTTTAGCATATTTATAGATGGGTTGTAAATGTGAATGCTAGGG
Source organism: Cherax quadricarinatus (assembly GCF_038502225.1). Lineage (NCBI taxonomy): Eukaryota > Metazoa > Arthropoda > Malacostraca > Decapoda > Parastacidae > Cherax > Cherax quadricarinatus. Next base: position 5,321,601 of record NC_091370.1, on the reverse strand, counting down.
TGTTGGGGAGAGGGGTGGGATTAAATTATGGGGAATCAAATGCAAAAGTTACTTTTAGCTGATGATACTGTGCTTTTGGGGGATTCTAAAGAAAAGTTTCAAAGGTTAGTGGACGAGTTTGGGAGGGTGTGTAATGGTAGAAAGTAAACATAGGTAAGAGTAAGGTGATGAGGGTATCAAGCGATTTAGATAAAGGAAAATTGGATATCACATCGGAGGGAGGGAGTATGGAAGAAGTAAAATGTTTTTGGATATTTGGGAGTTGACTTGTCAGTAGATGGGTGTGAAGGCTTACTCAGCCCTGTAAGATCTTAAGTAGGTCTTATCAAGGCTGGCTTCTCCTTAGGAAAATTAATGAATAGAAAAAGAATAACAACATACAAAGATAAACATTTTATTGTTAAAATTGAAAATATAAAACATTTAAATATGAACTTTTATCCTACTTGAAAGAAAAATGAAAAATAAAAATGACATCTGAATTCAATGCTAATATGTACAGTTAGACTGGGGTGTCTTGGTTGATGTTGACACCGCACTTTGTAGAAATTGTAGCCGTTGCTGATGGGGGGGGGGGGGGGGGTTACAGCTGTTGAGTGACAACCCAACGATTAGTTTGTCACAGTCTCCAGCCTTGAATAATCTGTCAGGGTGATAGGAACACAGGTATTTCACCACTGCAAAGATGAGGGGCAGTTGACTGGGGTTGGCTACACTTATCAGGTACGTAGATAAAAGTGACGTCCCAGAACTCGTGTGAAGTTCGTCTCCTTCAACACTGTTTCTTTGGTTGCCAGATGACCCAAGCTGACATTCCAAGCTAGAAAGAGACAAAAGTTACACACTGCTTAAGAAATCACTCTCCATGATAAGTAAGGCATTTAACCCTTTGAGGGTTTTGGCCGTACTAGTACGGCTTACGACCCAGAGTTTTTGACGTACTAGTACGCCCAAATTCTAGCACCCTCAAATCTAGTGGGAGAAAGCTGGTAGGCCTACATATGAAAGAATTGGTCTGTGTGGTCAGTGTGCACAGTATAAAAAAAAATCCTGCAGCACACAGTGGATAATGAGAAAAAAAAAACTTTGTCCGTTTTTTGGGGAATAAAACAGCGACTTTGCACTGTATTTTCATATGCTATTTATTGTTGTATTCTAGTTTTCTTGGTCTCATTTTATAGAATGGAAGACATCCTACAGAAATAGAGATGATTTTGACTGGTTTTACAATGAAAAGTACCTTGAAATTGAGCTCAAAGTAGCAGAAATGTTCGATTTTTACCAAAGTTCAAAAGTAAACAAATCATGCCAAGCGTCCAATACACGTCAACTTGTGAGTCTAATATTCTCTTGCAAGTGCGCCAATGTTATTTATACCATTTTTTACACAAATGCAGTAGTCTGCATAACAGTAAATCTTCTATTTTTTGTGAGAATAAAAATTCAAAGTGGAAAACAAAAGAATGTAAGAGGGGCCTTGAGACGTGACTGATGAACAGAGGAAATGTCATCTTAGTGCCAGTAATGTCTCTTGTTTATTCTGGACCCTATTCGGATATTGGCATCTTTTGAAATTTGTGTGAAATTGGCATAATTGCTAAATTCTGACCACTGTACTGGATAGTTGAAATTGGTAAATGGGTGGTTTCTTGCACTCATCCGATAGACAAAATGGAGTTCTAGCGAAATATTCATGTTTTTTGTCGACTAGTACAGTGGAATTGGCCGAAAATGGGGATCAAAGTGGGCAAAATCGCCGATGGGTAAACATCGCTGAGATCGCTAACTTCGTGAGAGCATAATTCCGTAAGTTTTCCATCAAATTTCATACTTTTGGTGTCATTATGATTGGGAAAAGATTCTCTATCTTTTCATAAGAATTTTTTTTTTTTTTTTTTAAATTTGGCTGACCCTGAGAACGAGTCCTGGAGAGGGCTTGTCGACCCTCAAAGGGTTAAAAGACTGGTGAAGATTGAAATGCAAAACCTGGAAATCAAGGCAGAATGAACTACATTCTTAGAATTGGTTAAAAGTGAAGGTTTTAACCAACATGTCATTAAAAACAGGAGCAGAGGCTTTTACTTAGTTGTGTTGGGAGCTGTGAGTCAAGTGATTACCATTTGGTCGGAGCCCCACACGTCACCTTTCCGGGTGGAGACAAGGGGGAGGGGGGGGAAAAGTGGGAGCTAGACTGACCCTACCTTAGCAATCAAACTATTGTCACCATATACTCACTCGCTACCCCTATCTGTTGAACTTTTCCCTCATAGTGGGTTCATGAAGAACGAGGTTAACCATAGAATTGATGAAGGAAAAAAGGTGAGTGGTGCGTTGAGGTATCTGAAAACAAAGAATGTTATCAGTGGAGGCAAAGAAGGAATTGTATGAGAGTATACTGGTACCAACACCCTTGTATGGGTGTGAAGCATGGGTTGTAAATGCTGCAGCCAGGAGGCAGCTGGAGGCAGTGGAGATGTCATGTCTAAGGGTAATGTGTGGTGTAAATATTATGCAGAGAATTCGTAGTGTGGGAGCTAGGAGGGGTGTGGAGTTACTAAAAGTATTAGCCAGAGGACTGAAGAGGGGTTGTTGAGGTGGTTTGGTCATTTAGAGAATGGATCAAAGTAGAATGACTTGGAGAGCTTATAAATCTGTAGGGAAGGAAGGCACGGTAGGGGTCGTTCCCAAAAAAGTAGGAGGGAGGGGGTAAAGGAAGATTTGTGGGTGAGGGGCTTGGACTTCCAGCAAGTGTGTGTGAGTGTGTTAGGAGGGAATGGAGACAAATGGTTTTTGGAACCTGATGAGCTGTTGGAGTGTGAGCAGGGTAATATTTTGGGAAGGGATTCATGGAAACCAGTTAACCGGACTTAGAGTCCTGGAAATGGTGAAGTACAATGCCTGCACTTTAAAGGAGGGGCCTGTGATGTTGGCAGTTTGTAGGGATGTCTAAGCTGTCATATCTGAGCACCTCTGCAAAGACAGTGATTATGTATGACTGATGGTGAAAGTGTTTAATGATGAAAGTTTTTTTCTTTTTGGGTCACCCTGCCTCAGTGGGAAACTGCCGATGTGTTAAAAAAAAATGCATACGTAGCAAAATTATTCTTCTTTTTCTGATTATGAATGGTACAGGACTAGATTTCTTACAAGTATAAGAGGCATAAATTTAACACTTTGATGGAGATGTGCCTTAGTGCTGAGGAGGGGCTGTTATCCCTTAAGCTATGTCTGACATATGCCAGATACTAGGGAACCTGGCTGGCTCATATATGCTCTTTACCATTTTTTTTTTTTTTTTTTTTGTGCCTTCAGATTTTCCATGTGCTGCCATTTTAAATCTTGGCTCAGTTGTCTGGGGTGCAGATTGCCTCACATCACCTCATGCCTGGAAAAAAAAAAATGGATCAACACGTGTCATGGGGCACACTGCCTCAGATGTACCTGTAAATAATGCAACCAGGACTTGCTTGTCTTGCCACCACTGGCTTCCCTGCAAGTAAATAGTTTGTAGAACTGGAAGGATGATGTCTTATTCATGATACTAACAATGAAATTCAGTCAAAGCACACCTCAGTATGTAGATTTTTAACTTAGGACAATATAAAGCCGGTATGACTTATTTCCATGACTTGAAGAGTATCAGATATTGAAACAATTGTAATATCATCACATTTCCTTGTACGTAGTGCAATGACAAATGCAGTCTAAAGAAATAAGAAAAATATAATTTCTACCAGTTTAAGAGTAAATATTTCAGTTTGACCTAGGTAGTAGGTTGGTAGACAGCAGCTGCCCAGGGAGGTACTACTGTCCTGCCAAGTGAGTGTAAAACGAAAGCCTGTAATTGTTTTACATGATAGTAGGATTGCTGGTGTCCATTTTTCTGTCTCATAAACATGCAAAGTTTCAGGTACGTCTTGCTACTTCTACTTAACACTCAGGTCACACTACACATACATGTACAAGCATATATATACACACACCCCTCTGGGTTTTCTTCTATTTTCTTACTAGTTCTTGTTCTTGTTTATTTCCTCTTACCTCTGTGGGGAAGTGGAACAGAATTCTTCCTCCATAAGCTATGCATGTTGTAAGAGGCGACTAAAATGCCAGGAGCAAGGGGCTAGTAACCCCTTCTCCTGTATAAATTACTAAATTTAAAAAGAGAAACTTTCGTTTTTTCTTTTTGGGCCACCCTGCCTCGGTGGGATATGGCCGGTTTGTTGAAAGAAAGATGATGACGATTCCAATTTGAGCTAAGGCTTGCTGTGCTGCTCTGCATGATTCAAGTACAGTGGAACCCCTGTTTTTGCACATTCCAGCTATTGGACGATTCGGTTTTAGAACCGTTTTTGTGCAAAATTTTGTTCCAGGTATCAGACGTATTAGACACCGGCACTCCGTGTCTGCCTCTGTCGGTGGTCGAGTGAGCATTACTTCGCGTGTCTTGGTCTGAGGAGTTAGACCTGTCGGTCTTCTTCTTCAGACCGAACCTAATTACCCCCCAATCTCCCCTCCCCTATCCCATCCTCCCCTTTTTCCTTTCCTCCTCCTCCTCCCCACCCCTCCCTTTTGCCCTTCCTCTTTTTGGCCTTTGGGGTTTTTCCCACAGGCGTGCTAGTTCCTAGGTAGGGGAAAGGGTACCGGGGTCCATCCCATTCCCTTTGGGTTCTTGGCGGTGGCGTAGTTTGCCGTGGAATCTGGATCGCCTGGGGATGTCCCGATCCCTCTCTGGTATCCCGGAGAGTGGCTTTGGGTGTCTTTCGGGCGACGGGTGTATCTCTGGAAGCCACCTTTCGGATTCCGGGGTGGTGGCCGAAGGAGGTATGCTTTGTGGCGGATATCCGGCCGCCCTCTCTTTTGTCCACCGAAGTAGCTTCGCAGATGTGAGGTTGCTATCCCGGATTGCTGGTTTACTGGCGTGAAGGGCACGGGTTCCATGCTGCATCTGCGCTACTAGTGGTGCTGAGGTCCTCTTGGGCGCGGAGGGAGATTTCCGGCCCTTTCATTCCTCCTGGGAACTATTCCTCCCCGCTCCCCCCTTTTTTATTCTTTTTTTTCTTAAAAACAAAAAGCAAAGGAGTAACCTAACCATGGAGAACCCAGTCCATGAACCCACTATCCCCGGGCCCCTTCTTGATACCGCACCCCATTCTGACCCTGCCTTGTTTTTTGACCACTTTTCGGACACTCCTGATGCCCCTGTACCTTTTGCTGGTGTTGTTTCCTCACCTGCTTCAGGTACCGGGGCTTCAACTGACTCCTTCGATTTGTCTGACCTCTGCTCTCCTTTGACTATGCTTCCGGCCTCTCCCTCTACGGTACAGCAATTTTCGAATCACCAGCCCGTTTCACGACGGACCAACTCCGGTCCTACTCCTAAACGCCAACGACAATCTCCTGATGATGTCCCTTCATTACCTTCCCATTCTACTAGGAAAAGACCGACACGTCATGCACTTCCTCTCCACGCTCGGTTTCGGACCACACAATGGACTAAATTCTTTACTTTAAGACCGACTTCTTCTTCTGCCTATCTTTCTGACCATAGTATTGGCAAAGCGCTCCTGCGCCATGTAGTTAGAGATATTTCATTTCATGCTCTCAAGAGCGGTACGTGCATCGTCACTGTCCAGAATGCTACCCAAGCTCATGATCTTTCTCTCCTTTCGCATATCGATACTACTCCTATCACTATTGAAAAACATCTTTTTCTCAATTCTTGTAGTGGTACTGTCATTCTGCCCCATACCATAGTCCAGCAGAATTTCCAGTCATGTGGCAATGACATTCTTGAACAGCTGGAACTCCAGGATCTCCCAATCCTCGAAGTAGACACTTACGTCCTTCCTGCCCGTGGGCGGAGACGTTACCCTTGCAATGTGGCTCTATTAACTTTCGACAGCCGTGAACTCCCGCCCTCTGTTTATGTCGCGGGTCATTGGTTACAAGTTTGAAAGGTGATCCCTACACCGCAACAGTGTAGAACTTGCTGGTGTTTCGGTCACCCAGCAAAATATTGCAGATCTATGGCCAAATGCCCAGTCTGTGGTGCCGACGACCATTTTAATACATCTTGCAGTCAACCTCCATCTTGCCTTAATTGTAATGAGGCTCGTCCTTCGTACTCTCGCCGTTGCCAGGTCTACTTGAATGAGCGTGAAATCCGTTGCCTCAAAGAAGCAGAAGGTCTCCCTTATGCTATGGCAGTTACTCATCTCTGCCTCCAAGGGAGACTACCCCGTGTTTCTTATTCTCGTGTTTCAAAACGTCCCCCCACTTCTGGAGTCCCATCTTCTGCAGCCTCCTCTGTTGTTACCCCTCCCATAGCCACTCTGGCATCTAATCCTTTTGCTGTCCTTGGCTCTGACATCCCGACTACAGCTCAGTCTGTTCTCACATCTTCGCGTCCTTCCTCACAAGCCCCGGTATCGACAAGACCCCGTACGACACCTTCTACCAATCGCCCCTCTACTTCTCAGAAGTCCAAAAAAAACCCCAGTGCTCAAATCTTCATTGCCCCTTCCTTCCCTTCTTCCACCTCCGCACTTTACCTTTCCAGTCTCTGTACCTAGTTCTTCCCCTCTATCTGGCTCTCTTACAAGTGTGGAGGTTCACCCTCCTCCTCGTACTATGCCTTCCACCCTCGTCCCCTCCCAAGTTTCTCCCTCTTCTGCCACCTCCCAGGTTTCTGCCTCTTCTGTCCCCTCCCACACTTCTCCAGTCCCCTACACTCTTTCGTCTCCCCCTACTTTGGTACAGTCCATTACTGTCCCAATCTTTACTCACTCTCCTCCTTCTACCTCCAATATTGTCTCCACATCTTTGAATTCAGAAACACTTGAAGCCATTTCAGAATATATTGCAGAGACTAAACCTTCAATGGACACTGATCCACCTCCTTTTCCTTCTCTTCCCTCTCCTCCATCTCCACAACTCCACTCTTCGCAATGCTCCGTTCCTTCGCTACTTGAACACCTTCCAATGCCACCACACGTTGACTTTTCTAACCCCTCTAGTCCGTAGGTGCCCTTCCCTACGGATTCCTGGTATTTTCTTCATTGCCAATCATGGCCTATTTACAGTGGAATATCCTCGGCCTCAGGGGTAATCGGGGTGAGCTTCAGCTGTTGCTTTCCAGGTTTTCCCCTGTTGGTGCTTGCTTACAAGAACCAAAATTACACTCAGCTGTTTTCCAACCTCTCTCAGGCTATAATTTATTGTATTCTTCGGATCCTTTCTCAGATGGGACCTTTAATGAAAGTGCTCTTCTTCTACGCAATGATATTCCGTACTGTCAACTATTTGTCCATACCTCGTTGCATTACACTGCAGCCCGTATCCACTTGAATAAGTGGTATACAATATGTTCTTTATATCTCTCTCCTTCTCGAGCATTTTCTATCCCAGATTTTGCTTTTCTAGTTTCATCCTTACCACCGCCACTTCTGTTACTTGGTGATTTCAACGCCCACCATTTCCTCTGGGGAAGGGGGGTCTCATTGTGACTCACGTGGCATCCAGTTGGAGGCTTTTCTCGCCTCTCGCCCCCTCCATGTTTTAAATACGGGTATTCCCACCCATTTTGATCCTCATACTCGTACTCTCTCTTGCATCGATCTATCAGTCTGCTCTTCCTCCACTGCACTAGACTTCACCTGGTCTGTTCTACTGGACTTGCATGACAGCGATCATTTTCCTATTATTCTTACTTCACCTTCCTATTCACCACCTTTCCGTAGCCCTCGCTGGCAATTTGATCGGGCAAATTGGGACCTTTACTCGAAACTCACTGCTTTTAGTGAGGTTCCTTCTTCATCCTCCATTGATGAGCTCCTACACCTCTTCTCGACGTCAGTTTATGACGCAGCTTCTCATTCTATACCCCAAACCTCAGGCAGGCATTCTCAGAAGTGCGTGCCTTGGTGGTCTCCTGCTTGTGCTCGTGCAGTACGTTTGAAACGCGCTGCATGGGGCAGGTACCAGTACAGTAGAACCGATGAGAGACTTCTTGATTTTAAGCAGAAGCGTGTGATCGCTCGCCGTGTCATCCGTGATGCTAAACGTACTTGCTGGCGAGACTGTTTCCACCATCACCTCTGCTTCCTCTATGAGTGCAGTCTGGAAAAAAGTGAGGAAATTGAGTGGTAAATACTCTCCTGACCCGGCTTCTGTTCTACGGGTCGCTGGTGTTGATGTAGCAAAGCCTCTTGACGTTGCCATTGAAATTGGCACTCATCTGGTCCGTATTTCCCGGGGGCTCCATCTATGCCCCTCGTTTCTTTCCTCAAAGTCTGCCATAGAGTTGGACTTTTCTTCTCTCAGAGAAGAACAGTATAATGTACCTTTTACACTTCAGGAACTGGAGGCAACGCTCTCGGCTTGCCGATCATCGGCAGCTGGGCCTGATGACATTCATATTCGTATGTTACAACATTTACATCGGTCAGCCCTTGTAGTCCTCTTACACCTCTTCAACCTTATTTGGGCACAAGGAGTTCTTCCCCAGTTGTGGAAATCTGCCATTGTTCTCCCTTTCCGCAAGCCGGGTACTACAGGACATGATGCCTCCCACTATCGTCCCATCGCTCTTACTAGTGCAGTTTGCAAAGTGATGGAACGTCTGGTAAATCGACGTTTAATGTGGTATTTAGAGACACACAACAGTCTCTCCGCTAGTCAATATGGCTTTCGTAAGGGCCGTTCTACCATAGACCCCTTACTACGCTTGGATACGTATGTTCGTAATGCCTTTGCGAATAATCACTCAGTTATTGCCATATTTTTTGACCTTGAGAAGGCATATGACACAACTTGGAGGTATAATATTTTGGCCCAGGCCCACTCCTTAGGCCTCCGAGGCAATCTCCCATCCTTCCTTAAGACCTCTTTAACTGACAGACATTTCCGTGTTCGAGTCAATAATGTGCTTTCCCCGGACTTCATACAAGCTGAAGGAGTCCCTCAGGGATGTGTTCTGAGCACAACGCTTTTTCTCCTTGCTATAAATGATTTGGCCTCTGTTCTTCCACCCAATATTTGGTCATCACTCTATGTTGATGACTTCGCTATTGCTTGTGCAGGTGCTGACTGTCATCTTATTGCGGTTTCTCTCCAGCATGCGGTCGACCGTGTTTCCACTTGGGCCACCACGCATGGGTTTAAATTTTCCAGTACCAAAACTCACCAGATTACTTTCACTAGACGCTCTGTCCTCTCCGATCATCCTTTGTATCTCTATGGCTCCCGTATCCCCGAACGTGATAGTCAGGTTTCTAGGCCTTCTCTTTGACCGTCGGTTATCCTGGAAACCTCACATTACCTCTCTGAAGGGAACTTGTCACAGCCAGCTAAACCTTAAAACCCTTGCTCATCTTTCCTGGGGAGCTGATCGTCGAACTCTGCTTCACCTACATTCAGCCCTCGTTTTATCGAAACTCGATTATGGTGACCAGATTTATTCAGCTGCCTCTCCTGCTACTCTCTCTAGCCTTAACCCCATACATCACCACGGATTACGTTTATGCCTTGGTGCTTTTCGCTCTTCCCCTGTTGAGAGCCTCTATACAGAAGCGAATGTTCCATCCTTGTCTGATCGCCGTGATGCCCATTTCCTTCGCTACTATGTACGCTCTCCACAATCCTTCCATTTATAGAATGGTCACTGATATTAGTAGACATTATTTGTTCGCCGCCCCTGTTTGCTCCGTCCCTTTTCTCTTCGCCTACATTCGCTCTTGTCTTCCCTTCAGTTACCACCTTTATATGTTCATGTAGCATCTCACTTTTCCCTACCCCCCTGGGAAGTTCCAGCTGTTCGGGTCTGTTCTTTCTCACTCCCTTGCTCGAAAGCCCAACTGCCTACGGTGGCTTCCCGCTCTCTTTTTCTTGATCACTTCCATTCTCATGCCATTTCTGTGTACACAGATGGCTCTAAGTCTTCAGACGGCGTCAGATTCGCAGCAGTGTTTCCGGACAGCGTCGTGCGGGGGCATTTACTATCTTCGGCTAGCATTTTTACTGCTGAATTGTATGCCATTCTTGCAGCACTTATTCGTATCGCATCTATGCCTGTGTCATCATTCGTGGTAGTCTCAGACTCCCTTAGTGCTCTACAGGCTATACGAAAATTTGATACATCTCACCCCCTAGTTCTCCGTATCCAACTTTGGCTACGCCGTATCTCTACCAAATATAAAGATATTGTTTTTTTGTTGGGTCCCTGGTCATGTTGACGTACAGGGCAATGAACAGGCAGACACTGCTGCGCGGTCAGCAATACATGACCTACCAATTTCCTATAGAGGTGTTCCATTTCTGGACTATTTTGCTGCAATAGCTACCCACCTTCATACCCGTTGGCAACAACGTTGGTCAACTCTGCTCGGTAACAAACTTCATTCTATTAAACCGAGCATTGGTTACTGGCCGTCTTCTTGTCATCAATGCCGAGGTTGGGAGACCACTCTCTCCCGCCTTCGCATTGGCCACACTCGTCTTACCCATGGGTATCTCGTGGAGAGGCACCCTGTTCCTCTCTGTGAGCAGTGTCAAGTTCCAGTATTGATTAGCCACATTCTGTTAGACTGCCCTCTCTATCAACGAGCACGCAGAATTTACTTCCGTCGTCGTCTCCACTCTACTACTCTCTCTTTACCTTCCCTTCTTGCTGATGGACCCTCCTTTAATCCTGACTCTCTCATTGACTTCTTGACAATGACTGATTTACTCCACAAACTCTGATGATGATACCTTTCGCACTCCCCCCAGCCCTTTCTAGCTCAGTCTCTTGCTGCCCTTTACCCTTTCACCATCCACTGCCCCACTGTTCTCCGTAACCTATTACTCATCCATCTCCCTTTTACCACCTGATACCCTCGCTTCCTTCCTGCCCTGCAGCGCTGTATAGCCCTTGTGGCTTAGCGCTTCTTTTTGATTATAATAATAATAATTTCACAAGTGTGCTGATATTATTTATACCATTTCTACACTTATGCAGTAGTCTGCATAACAGTAAATGTTCTATTTTTTGTGAGAATAAAAATTCAGAGTGGAAAGCAAAAGAAATATAACAGAGGTCTGGGGATATGACTAATGAACAGAGGAAATGTTATTTTAGTGCCAGGAATGTCTCTTGTTTATTCTGGACCCTAATTGGAAATTGGCATCTTTTGAAATTTGTGTGAAATTGGCAAAATTGCCAAATTCTGACCACTTTATTGGATAGTTGAAATTGGTAAATGGGTAGTTTCTTGTACTCATTCGATAGAAAAAATGGAGTTCTAGCAAAATAGGTATGATTTTTGTTGACTGGTACATCGCAATTGGCCGAAACTAGGGCTCAAAGTGGGCGAAATCGCTGATGCGTAAACATCGTCGAGACCGCTAACTTTGCGAGAGCATAATTCCGTAAGTTTTCCATCAAATTTCATACTTTTGGTGTCATTATGATCGGGAAAAGATTGTCTATCATTTCATAAGATTATTTTTTTTCTTCAGAAAATTTCCGACCCTGAGAACAAGTTTAGGAGAGGGCCTGGCAACCCTGAAAGGGTTAACCATGGCACAATAAAGAATTGCTAGTAATGCTGGAGGTGAAATTATGATAGTCCCTGCCCAATTTCTATGGAAGAAATCCACAGTGTCTGCATTATACACAAACTTCCCTCAAGCCTTACTTAAGACTATTTAATAATTAAGCTTTATATTTAGGTTTTGGGTACATATGCAATTTTTGTTTACAGTGGCCTTGGTGGCATATGTTATGGGCATATAAAAAGTACATAGTGTAAATTTAACATTGGATAACCCAAGTATAGTCAAACATTGTGCATACGTTTGAGTGTCCAAACCTTGCTATGTCCACATGGGCCTAGTAAGGCAACATGAGCACTCTTCACATATTTTAAGATAAAAAAAAAATCTAGAATGTAAATTGGCAAAAGCTTTATCAGGGTTGACAAAATTAAGAATTAAAAACCCTGTTTAGGGTTTTTGAAGTGTCATGGAAAATAACCTCATTTGTTTCATAATCTGAACACTCCATCCATTGTGTTTTCATATTTAGCTATGTTTTTCTGCAATGTAACCCTTGTGAAACCTTTACCTTGGATTTCCATGTCTTTCTATTCCCAGATCTAGGCCATGGGCCTAGATATGGTTTAAGTAAATTTGAAAATGTGAATACAATGGAACCTCTACTTACGAGTGCATCCACGTGCGAGTTTTTCCAGATACAAGCAGTCGCTCAGTTGATTTTTTGCTTCCAGACGTGAGCGAAATTTCCAGATGCGAGCGGGTCTCGAGGGAGGTTCCTTGCTCTTGATCTAGGGAATTGGATCTGTTGTTTGTTGGACTATCTTATTGAAACTTGGGCAATGTATAATGGAAAGATGCTTCTTAATGTACACCAAAAATGAAAGAAATCAGACCATAAATAACGAAGTTCACTTCTCAGCCATTAGCCTCCCCTTAGTGGTATATTTTCATATGGTTTTTATGGTTGTATTCTCGGTTTTTGGTCTCATTTGATAGAATGGAAGATATACTACAGAAATATATATGATTTTGATTGGTTTCATGGCAAAAAGTACCTTGAAATTGAGCTCATAATAGCAGAAATGTTCGAATCTTTGGCAAGGTTCAAGAGTAAACAAATGTCACCATCCAATACCTGTCCAATTAGCACTGCCCCTCAACCTTCACAAATTGGAAAGCTCTTCAACATGTTAGCAAAAGTGGGAGCAGACATCATGAGGTAGCAGTGGCAGACCTTGTACCTTGAAAACAACCTTGTTGTACCCTGTACTATAAGTGAGTTTCTGAACGCCACCATGAGATGGCAGTATGTATCAAAACAATGCTCAGTCCACTCTACTCGTGGTGGAGGTAATTCTCATGTTTTCCTGAAGTTTTGTGCAGATATTTCTCGTTTCTAACCATGGGGCCTAAGAAAACAAGTGCAAAGGACAGTGCTGAGAAGAAAAAGAGGACAATTTCCATGGAATTAAAGCAGGAAATCCAAGATAAACAAACTAGGTGGAGGATTAAGGATTTGGACAGGCAGTACCAACGTACCACTTTGATATGTACAATACTAAAGCAGGAGGAGTCAGTGACAGAGTGTAGCAGTAAGAGTAGCAATTATAAGTCACTCTGACTTTTTTGGGTTATCCTAAGTTCTCTACACATGTAATCAGGATCAGGAATGGCCGCTGTGGTGGCCCTACAAACCCCAACAATAATAATGTCAGCTGTCACCACCACTAGCCACATACGTAATGACATGTATTTTATTCATTCTAGTGTATATATCATGTTTCTATGTTACTAATACCCCTCAAGGGAGGTTCCTTGATGCTGGTGAAGGGCTCTTGATCTAGGGAATTGGATCTGTACTCCAGTTCCCTGCATTGAGCCTGAATGCCTTCCATCCCATCCCCCCACAGGCGCTGTATGATCCTACGGGTTTAGCACTCCCCCATGATTATAATAATAATATGTTAATATTGTTTATTATGTCATATTAGATGAATTGTGATAAATAAGCCATAGAGTTGATATTAGGGAAATATTGCAGTATTTTTTCGTGCCTGGAATTCCACTGGAACGCATTAACTATTTCAATTACAGTAATTTAAATCAGGAAAATTGACCCCGCAAATGAGCAAATCCAGATGCAAGCAAGGTCATGGAATGGATTAAACTCATAAGTAGAAGTTCCATTGTACTGTACTATTATGTACTTGTAAGCCAGTGTTGCCAATGAGTGATCATTTTATGCTGTTTTCAAAAAGTTTTATTTTTTCTATTTCCATGCTAAGTGTATCAAAAAATTTAGATTTTTTTTTTTTATACAGTTCAAGAGTATTTTTCTACATAGAATTTAAAAAATCTGATGATAATTTAAGATTTTATGGTGCGTTGAAGTTGCTAAAAATAAAAACTTGTCAGCAACTGCAGCATAAATATTTTTGCAGTTTATTGAAAGCAAACTTAAGATTTTTTATTTTTTTCAGTGCCACTGCACTATGTACACTAGTATTTTTTGTGATACTAGATGTCTTAGTGCTAGCAACATAGGGAGATGAATTGCTCATCATAGCTTCACTTAGAATATACAGTGTAAGTTACTAGATTTTTTTTTTTTTTTTGACTTGGTCTTCTAACTCTGTGTACAAGGGAATCTTATGATGTTACAATTGTTTCAAGGTGTAATATAATTCGAAACATGGAAATAAGTCACATTGACTTTCTTGGGTTATCCTGCATGACTTCTCATTGTATGCTATTTGGCTGAATAACACTGTTAAAAATCATGAAATTGTAATAAATTGGGCATCTTCCTACCAGTTCTGCACTATGTGCTGGAAGTGGCAAAACAGGTCCTGGTTGTATTATTTACATGTGCTTCTGTGGTCTAGATTTGTTCTCATGTATGAGGTGGTAGTTGACCCAAATATTTGCTGATCTTTAAAATGGCAGTGCACAGCCAGTTTAAAGTTAAAGCCTAAAAAAATTATACACACTTGTACGTCGAACAAATACCGGTCCTGGCATACTAGTATGTCATGTACAGTTTAAGGGTTAGGGGATAACTCAAGGAATTGGTGCCATGCTAGTCGTGGATCAAACTAGATTACTTCCTCTTCCCCAGGCTCTATATAATGCTTATCATTTTAGTGGTTCCCATGACTGCAATAATAATTAAATATTTTTTACCAGCATGCAAATAGCGTTGATGATGATGCAGAATGGGAAAGGTTCCAGAAGGGTTTGACCAAGAGGGAAAAGGCACTTGAAGGCAAATCTAGGATGTCGCACACGGTTCACTGTCCGTACTTCCCAGACGATAAGCAAGAGTACTGGTGGACGTATGTTTGTGACCGCAAGAAGCACATGCTCATCACTGCCCCTTATCAGGTGAGAACTGGAAAATAAGTATGTAGTCCTAATACTGAGATAGGTTGCAGTTTTCAAACTGTAGTATCGGCACACCTCTGGCAAGACAGTGATGGAGTGAGTGATGATGCAAGTGTTTCCTCATTTTTTGGGTCACCTACTTTGGTGGGAGATAGCTGATGGGTTAAAGAAAAAAAAAATCTGATTAACATTTATTTTTTCTCCTGCCATTTCCATTCAAGTATGATGACTCAAAGACGGAAATGCATTCACCATCACTCATTCAGTAGGTGTTGCCAAAAGCATGCAGACATTACAATTTAAATGACCCTCTGAACCTCTGAACTGTAGTCTTTTAGGCTATTATGTGTGTGTTACAAACGTTTCATTCTTCTGTTGGTCACTAGTGTATATTCCTCTAGTAGCCCTGAGGTCATTTGTTTTAGTATGTGGGTAAATCTCCCCTTGAACTCATTGGTGGATAGAAAAATAGTGAACCGAAGGTAATTAATATTATTGTATGCATATTAATCGTAATTCTTCCATTCCATCTTCAACTTTGCATGAATGATTCATGAATCACCCTTGTGATACTCTATCCCAATCCTCTTGATCTACAAACAAGACAATCTCTATGTTAAATGCCATGCCAGATACGTCTTGACCACCACCTAATTATAATCATGGGAAGCCTCCACAGTGAGTTACATTACCCCTACATGAGGTATATGGCCCACAGATCCTGACAAAAATTTTTGCTTTAGACGACAAGAGCTTCAAACAAGCTAGACGAATACTGTGTGTGCTAAAAAATCCTGAGAGCAGCAGGCCCAGAGGTCATTTTTCATACTCTGCATGATGAAGTACATATAATGCAGGTTAATAATGCTACCCAGATGGATACTCGGACAAAACTACAAACTGCATAACACACCTGTAACTACTTAAATGCACCCACCTTAATATATGCTGTGGAATGGTCATCCTTCTTCAAGCAGTAGTACATCAATGAGCATTTGCTGAAAGTATAGACAGTTTCTTCCAAGAACTCTAACTGCATCTACCAATATTCAAAGTTGGTACTTTTATCTATTAGAGCAAGAAGACAGATGTACCCAGTGTTACCAAGTTAACACTTGAGAGCTGTGAGCTCTTCACTACTGTGCATTTAGCAGGTACAGAACTCTTAAATGGTGCAAGAGCTCTTACCCCCCCCCCCCCCCCCCCCCAACAATGCTGTAATGCATGCAGATGAACCCTGGAAATTAGCTACTTGTTTGACTTGCTGGAGCTCATCCTTCCTATTCCCACTCCTCAAGGATAATAAATTCTGCCTCCTGAAGGAGAAAGAATGCATATCTTACAGCCAGGTCATAGAACATCATCTTAGAAGTGGTCTTCTACCTAGAATATTGTATGTTCACATGGCTTCCAGACTTCCATCTGATATAGGCACTTTTCCATCACTTCTTGTATGTGATAAATTTGAAAATGTTTTCTTTGGAATTCCTACTTTGGCTTCAGATTCCACACAGTCTACACAATCCATTCTCTCTCTTCTCAGGTGACAGAAGAAGCGACTCATTCAGGGCTATCCATTTCTGTTCCTGAACCTCCTCCAGTACTCCAAGATTCCACTAGTTTACTCTCTTCCATCTCTCAGTTCATGTATTTTGTACACTTCTACCTTTCCAGGAGTTTCTTCAGTCCCTTCTTCCTTTCTTCCTAATGAATGTTCAGGGTCCTCTACAGACCTCTGTGATCAGTGTGTTGAAAATGAAGGTTCCTTAGTCTTCTATTACAACCAATAATAGCTGACTGTTCTACTCTAAGAGTACCATCTTTTACACCTACTACATTGCTGTTTCCTTTCCCTTCAGATGAGGAAACAATTTAAGCCATTTATGTACCCATTGCTTTGTAAATTCTTATTCCTCCACAGAATGATCATTGCTCTTGTAATCTTAAACATGGTGAACTGCCATCTATCATACTCTCGCATGCTCAGGCTCCAAACACTCAAATTATCAGTCACATCCTCCCCAGGGATGACCCCAACCCATTCTTCCATCCTCTTCCTCAGATATATACAATCTCTTGAGCCTATCTTGCTTCATCCTTTCTTCTTTCTAAACAGTTAGCTTATCTCACCAAGAAACTTGGACAATGAATGGGGCATACCTCTATCATTGGATACAGCATACACCCTTTGTCACATTACCTCAAGAATTAAATATACTGTATTTACACATCATTGATCTGATGTTGCAAGTTTTTTTTTTCATAATGGCTTTTTCTAAATGTCCCTTAAACTGAAAAAGGTTCTGTATTTACTTAATGTTCTTGTTCTTTACAGATAACAAATCTTGTGGATCATGAAGAAGTTCAGCTCAAGTTCACTGCACCCCAAAAACCTGGTATTTATACATACCAGGTTTGCCTGCGATCAGATTCATATTTAGGGTTGGATCAGAGTCAAGACATCAAACTTGATGTGAAAGAGGCCAGAGAGATCCCCACAGAGCACCCACAGTGGCAAGAATGTTCCAGTGATGAGGAAGATGACGATGAGAATGATGTGGGTAAAGATGACGGGGAGGACTCTGAATATACAACTGATGAAGAAGTTACTGATGACAGTGACGAAGAATGATGTGTGAACTAGGTGTATAGATCTGTTCTCTGTTGGAAGCTCAAGGCCAAGTAATTTAATATCATTTTTCTTTATTTCATTCTTAGTCGTTATAGATCATGTTAGTGTTTTGTGTTTGCTAAACTACTGCAATAGCCTCAACCTGTGAAACTGAAATATGGAGAGTATTGAAAAATGTGTGTTCAGGTTTACTCAGTACACCAATAATGTAATATATTGTGGTTGAGAATGAGTCAAAGGAATTAATATTCGAGAATTCCTGTGAGAGCTTTCAGAATGGCTTATCTTCTCATAGAAGATTGAAAGCCAATGCTTATATCACTAGTTCTATTTTTGAACAGTTCTTGGTATATTACGTAGAAAGATGCAGCATTTTCACATAGTTCAAGTTTTGACTAGATACGTGTGGAACAAAGACTTTTTTTTTTTTTTTGTAGTGCGAGTGAAAAATATTGCCGAGGTCTGCCTCCACAACAGTGCATCTACTTTCAATGATGGTGGGTTTATTGGTCCATTACTTGTAGTTCAGAGGTAGAATTTTCATTGATATTATTTCTTATAATAAGATGATTCATCGTAATACTGGATCTAGGATAGATATGAACTTAAATTTGTGATATATTTGTAAAATGTTTAATACAATTATAAGACTACATGGTGATGGCTTCATGAAACAAGACTGAAGATGCATTTCACACCAAAGTTAATTTTTTTCTGAAATACAAACACAGATCAGAACTTTTATTGAGACTGTTTTGTCTGTACAACAGGTGAAACTCCTCAATAAATGTTTTTCTCTGCATTTGACTATTTCAATCATTCTGTCAGTTGTTGCCATCTTTCTCCAAGTTATTTTTGCCACTGTTTATATATTTTTTAGCATTGCACATTGCAGTCATTCCATAACAAGGCACTTTGGGATGGGGTAACACTTGGTGATTTATAGTATTTATCTTTTTAACTTTGAGATTGTTATAGGTTTAATATACAGTATATTTTGTTCATTCCTGAGGCATCATAGTTGATAGGTCATTTGCAGCACAGAAGCATTGAGAGTAGTAATGGGGATGGCATACTCAAGGTAATCATTATATATCATTACATCAATGTTTATACAGGAGGGCTGCACATATACAGTATCTTTTCGGTGTTCCACATTTTCGTTGGCTTTCAATTGAGCCAATGTTCCACTTGCCTGTGACTGTTGTCAGCAGTTGGAATGCAAGGAAAAATTGATTAGTTTGAAGCTAACAAAAACGTGGAACACCGAAAAGGTGCTGTACATGCGGGGCTGTTCTATGATACTGAGTTGATGTATTAGATATGTTTAACACCTGGGTATTTTGATTTTGAATTGAATTGAGAGGCGTTGTTGGTTGACTGTCTTCAAAATAATGATACCCAGGTGCTGCAGATTTCTAAATTCATCACCTCATTATGAATGTCATCTGTCGTTGTTGAGAAAGTTTAGCACAATTACCTAGAGTTGAATACTGAAAGGTTTTGTCAACAATTTGTAAAGGAATATTTTCAGCTATGAGTGAAGTAGTGTACATGAGAGTTCCTTTACTATGTGCACAATAAAAGTTTACAGAATTTAGGTTTTTGTATTTTACAGTTCAGTATGATTGTATGTTTTTTTTCTCACTTTAATGCGTCTGGAAAGGCCCAGTGATATAGTTACAAGATTCTTGATATTGCCATTTCATATTTTCACTTCAGATTCGTATCTTTGCTGTCTATACGATAATCAAAATGAGGTTACTTAATGAAAGATCTTTAATAATAATAATTTAATTTAAGATAGTGGTAAAAGAATATTAATATATATATATATATTATTGGTGGTACTGTAATTCTTACATTCTTAATTTATGCTATTGAGCTTGTGAACTGAAATATCTGTGGTATAATACACTTAGCCGGATAAAATTAAAAGTTTTGCTATTGTGCTAGTAACATTTTTTAAAGTATTGAAATACAAGAAAAAGTTGCTATAATTCTTTTGACACAATTCCTTTGAAACTTTGATGGGAAAGAGGTTGGTGGACGTGTGGTCAAGTGCTTGCCTGGTTAGAGTAGCATTCCTGTGTGCTGCCAGACAACATCATTCATATCTTCTGAAGGCTTTCTTCATTTATTTATTCAATTAAAAAAAATCTCATTGCTTTATTGCAGATTTGATATATATTTTTTTATTTTATACATTTTCTTGGAATTTGAAATAAATAAATGACAAATTATGGATGCGTTGGTCCATTAGTCCTGGGTTAATATTTACATGTGTAGGCATAGCTTAATTGCATTAATTCATCTTTTATAAACTAATACTGCAAAAAACATACTTGCTTAAGTTTTTGGCAAGTTTTTGAGATAAGCGACCTCAAAATTAATACTATTCCATACAAGTGTGAGTACACCTGTGTGCTGCTACACTATTCTAGTCACAGAATGGGAACACCTTTTGAACAGTTATGTATAATAGCTGGTGTGGAAATGTGCACTAAGTTGCTACATTAATAACAAAACAAGACACAATACTGTGACAATACACAGATAACCCACACATAGAAGAGAGGAGCTTACCACAATGTTTTGGGCCGACTTGGACCATTTACAAAGTCACACTAATGAGAAGTAGAGCAGGAAGGAAGTGGTAGTAGTAGTAGGGAAGTAAGAAGAGTCAATCAAATACTAAGGGGAGCACTGCAAGGGAGCTAGGTGCCCACAGAGGGTAAGAGCAAGAACACGGGGAAATAATGAAGGAACAAAAACACAAGGCAGAAGACAACCCCGAGGAGAAAAAGAAAAAGGTAGGAATCAGGTTAGGTCACGGGTGTTCTGAAGTTTGGAGCATTTTACAATGTAGTGGGAAAGGAAGGCATCTACAGAGACGAAGCCAGGACTAAAATTCAACCAGACAGCGACTGTTGAAGTTGGGAGGAGGAAAGACAGTTTTAGCAGAAAACCAGTCAATAGGATGGCTGTGATCTCTGGCATGACAGAAAAGAGAATTGTTAGTGTCAGCAAGCCTAACACTACTTTTGTGCTCCCCAAATCTGTCAAAGAGATGGGCAGTTTCTTCAAAGTATTGAAGACAGGAGGAACAAGAAATTGAGTAGACACCAGGAGCATCAGGAGAGGTATGAATGAGATTAGTGCGAAGAGTGTTAATCTGGCGGAAAGTAAGCTTGATGTTTAACCCGTAAACGGTCCAAACGTATATATACGTTTTGTGTGTCCTACATTTAACATTGCCACGATAAGACTGAGTCGCCTAGACATGTGAGAATGGGTGTGAGCACTCACTGTGCACTGTATTAAAATAATTGAGGATGCCTGGGTACCATATGCTCTTTTTTCCTATTAAAAAACGTTTTTTTTTTCTCAAAAAAGTTGGGGCAGTACGGTAGTGAACGTATATATACTTTTGGACCATTTACGGGTTAAGGAACGGAGAGAGTTGTTGAGATTAGAAAGGCCAGAAATGTAGGGAAGGCAGAGGACAGAAAAGTTCCCAGGAGTAGAGAGTTTGGGAGAAAAGAAATTACGTTTAGCACGTGAGAAGGCAGAGTATGAAATGGGAAGGGTAGCCAAGACGGGAAAATGAATTATGAAGAGTGGAAATTTCTGCTTGAAGGAACTGAGGATCGCAAATGCGGAGAGCATGGAGAAAGAGGGAGATAAGAACACTTTTTCTTGACAGAGGAAGCATGATAAAAGTAGTGAATGTACTTGCCACTGTGTATAGGTTTGCAGTAAATGGAAAAGGCAAAGCCTGTATCTGAGCGGTGGACATGGACATCAAGGAATTAGATTCCCATTCAGCTTTAAACTTAATGGAAGGGGCAAGATTATTAAGAGCATCAAGAAAAGGTTGGAAGAGACTAAAGTCATGAGGCCACAGAGCAAAGATGTCATCTACATAGCGAAGCCAGAGTGAAGGGCGCACATCGATGGTAGGAAGAACAGTCTCAAAGTATTCCATGTAAAGATTAGCAAGGACAGGAGAAAGAGGAAAGCCCATAGCGACACTGAAGGTTTGAGAATAATATTTCCCTTGGAAGGAAAAAGAATTAGTCCACACAGAGGCAGATAAGATCAAGAAGACATCAGTAGGTATAAGGAGATGAAGAAACCCTTCATTGGCCTTCTAAGAAAATCAAGTTAGTGTGACTTTGTAAATGGTCCAAGTCAGATAAAAATGTCGTCGTAAGCTCCTCTCTTCTATGTGCGGGTTATCTGTGCATTGCTACATTATTCTACATAAGAAAGATTTATATTGTGGGTACAAGCAGTGTATGGCTAAGGTACTCCATACGAGTCATGTAGGAACAAAAGTGAGCCGTTTCCCTGCCATGTTCCATCGCAGGATGAATTGTATTTGAAACAAAACCTATGAGCCTAAGATGGGAAGCAGCAGGTAGGAGACTAGACTCAGATGGGACACACCAGGAAGAATTAAGAGATGAGAGTCAAGTAGAGAAGTTTGCACTGTGCACCAGCCACAATATTATGTCCCTAGTGGTAATTAGTGTTGTAAGGTGTACCGTACACATTTTTTTGCCACTATTCATATATTTAAGTGTATGTTATTAACTAGTGAATGTTAGTTCTCATGAAGTATGGAGTAGCATATGTTGACTCTTGATTTATTTTCACCTACAGGAAGGCCCTGCTTATACAGAGCCTTCCAGGCTACTGCTGTAAAGCAAAAAATCACTGTAAAGTGAAACACAGCCTTTTTTTTCGCTTTTTAACCCGTAAACGGTCCAAACGTATATATACGTTTTTACCGCTAGTGCCCCAAACGTATATATACGTTTTATGTCATACATTTAACATTTCCATGATAAGCCTGAGTCACATAGACATGAGAGAATGGGTGTGAGCACTCGCTGTGCGCCATATTAAAATTGGGGATGCCTGGGTACCATATGCTCTTTTTTTCCTATTAAAAAACAACAATGTTTTTTTTTTCTCAAAAAAGTTGGAGAAGTACGGTAGTGAACATATATATACGTTTGGACCGTTTACGGGTTAAGTGCATATTAAAGCCTGATAACAAGTTTACACTATCACACATGAAGTGAGCAATAGAGCTAGGCCTAAAAACTGCAGATATGGTACACACACTACTTACCTTTAAAATATTTTCATCCTTAGCTTATAGTGAATGATGAATATATTTATTTTAGGAAGTCTGAATAAATGAAGAGTGGGTATACAGAGGAACCTCGGCTTACGAGTTTAATCTGTTCCGTGACCTTGCTCGTATCCTGATCTGCTCGTATGCCGAGTCACTTTTCCTCATTTAAATTAATCAGTTCCAGCGGAATTCCTGCTCTGGAGGCAGGACAAAATACACTTCAGTTTAATGCTAATATCAACTCTATGGATTATCTATCACAATTCATCTAATATGACATAATAAACAATATACTCTAGAATGAATAAAATATGTCATTACGTATGTGACTATGTAGTGGTGGCAGCGGCGGAGGAGAGCTTGTTTGGAGAGAGGACAAAATACTACCTCAATATGATGCTAATATCAACTCAACGGCTTATCTATCAAAACTGATCTAATGTGACATACTAAACACTATAAATAACATAGAAATCTGATATATACTCTAGAATAAAATATGTCATGTGACAAGTGGAGGCGGCCATTCCTGCTCCCGCATTGTTGTGGTATTCAATGCTATTTATTGACTGCCTTTTGAAGCTCACCTATATTATACGTATTATTTTTTTTTCAACAGGTCGGCTGTCTCCCACCGAGGCATGGTGACCCAAAAAGAAAGAAAATACTTCCATCATTTAACACTTTCACCTTGCTCATACATAATCACTGTCTTTGCAGAGGCGCTCAGATATGACAGTTTAGAAGCCCCTACAAAGTGTCAATATCCCAGACCCCTCCTTTAAAGTGAAGGCATTGTACTTCCAATTTCCAGGATTCAAGTCTGGTGTGAAGGCTTACTCAGCCCTGTAATAACTTCAGACAGTATTACCAAGGCTGGCTCCTCCTCAGCAAAATTAATGAATAGAAAAAGAAATAATAACAGACAAACATAAACACTTTATTATATAGAAAATATAAAATATGAAACACTTAAATATGAAATATTAATCCTACATTAAAGAAAATATAAATGATAACTGAATTCAACGCTAATATATATAGGGGTGTCTGGTGTTGGTGACACTGTGCTGTTGAAATCGTAGCTGTTGCTGATGATGGCGGGGGGGGGGGGGGGGTCGCAGGTGTTGGTTACGACCCACTGGCTAGTTCTTCACAGTATAGCCTTGAGTATATCCCAATGACAGGAAAGCAGGTTCGTTACCGCTGCAATGATGAGGGGTTACATCCTGCAATTTCATACAGGTGCACAGGTAATTAAATCCAAAAAGGGGAAGTCTCAGGATGTTAGTCCATCTCCACCAGTTCTTCTCGTTGATTGACAGGTGACCCTCTCTGTCATCCAAGCTGAAAAGATACAGGTTACCCACTGCTTAAATAATCACTCTCCATGATAAGTACAATACCTAAAAGATGTGGTGATTATTACAACAGTCAACATAGAGCAAGGCTGAAAAGACTAAGTTTATTATTGGTCAAAAGTGAAGCTTTCAACCCATAAATCCACTAGAATACAAGGCAGGCATGTCCTCTTCAAGGGGGGCTCCTTGGCGTGGTGAAGAGGCTCTTGGTCTGAGGAATTAGCCCTGTCGGTCTTCTTCCTCAGACCGAACCTAATTACCCCCCATTCTCCCCTCCCCTATCCCATCCTCCCCATCCTCCCCTTTTTCCATTCCTCCTCCTCCTCCTCACCCCTCCCTTTTGCCCTTCCTCTTTTTAGCCTTCGTGATTTCTCCCACAGGCGCGCTAGTTCCTAGGTAGGGGAAAGGACACCGGGGTCGATCCCATTCCGTTGAGGTTTCTTGGCGGTGGCGTAGTTTGCCGTGGAATCTGGATTGCTTAGGGATGTCCCGATCCCTCTCCGGTATCCCGGAGTAGCTTTGGGTGTCTTTTGGGCGACGGGTGTATCTCTGGAAGCCACCTTTCGGATTCCGGGGGTGGTGGCTGAAGGAGGTATGCTTTGTGGCGGATATCCGGCCGCCCTCTCTTTTGTCCACCGAGGTAGCTCGGCAGATGTGAGGTTGCTATCCCGGATTGCTGGTTTACTGGCATGAAGGGTAGGGTATGGCACGGGTTCCATGCTGCATCTGCGCTACTAGCGGTGTCGAGTCCTCTTGGGCGCGGAGGGAGATTTCCGGCCCTTTCATTCCTCCTGGGAACTATTCCTCCCCGCTCCCCCCTTTTTTTATTCTTTTTTTTGTTTTTATTTTCTTTTCTTCTTTCTTTTTTTTTTCTTAAAAACAAAAAGCAAAGGAGTAACCTAACCATGGCAGCCCTAGTCCATGAAACCACTACCCCCGGGCCCCTCCTTGATACCGCACCCCATTCTGACCCTGCCTTGTGTTTAGACCACTCTTCGGACACTCCTGATGCCCCTGTACCTCTTGCTGGTGCTGTTTCCTCACCCGCTTCAGGTACCGGGGCTTCGACTGACTCCTTCGATTTGTCTGAACTCCGCTCTCCTTTGACTATGCTTCCGGCTTCTCCCTCTACGGTACGGCAATTTTCGAATCGCCCACCCATTTCATGCCGGACCAACTCCGGTCCTACTCCTAAACGCCAACGTCAA
Organism: Cherax quadricarinatus; assembly: GCF_038502225.1. Classification (NCBI taxonomy): domain Eukaryota; kingdom Metazoa; phylum Arthropoda; class Malacostraca; order Decapoda; family Parastacidae; genus Cherax; species Cherax quadricarinatus. Next base: position 5,296,329 of record NC_091370.1, on the reverse strand, counting down.
TCTCCTGATGATGCTCCGTCGTTACCTTCCCATTCTACTCGGAAACGACCGACACGTCAAGCACTCCCTCTCCACGCTCAGTTTCGGACCACACAATGGACTAAATTCTTTACTTTAAGACCAACTTCTTCTTCTGCCTACCTTTCTGACCATAGTATTGCCAAAGCGCTCCTGCGTCATGTTGGCAGAGATATTTCATTTCACGCTCTCAAGAGCGGTACGCGCATCGTCACTGTCCAGAATGCTACCCAAGCTCATGATCTTTCTCTCCTTTCGAATATCGATACTACTCCTATCACTATTGAAAAACATCTTTCTCTCAATTCTTGTAGTGGTACTGTCATTCTGCCCCATACCATAGTCCAACAGAATTTCCAGTCATGTGGCAATGATATTTTTGAACAGCTGGAACTCCAGGATCTCCCAATCCTCAAAGTAGACACTTATGTCCTTCCTGCCCGGGGGCGGAGACGTTACCCTTGCAATGTGGCTCGTTTAACTTTTGACAGCCGAGAACTCCCGTCCTCTGTATATGTCGCGGGACATCGGTTACAAGTTCGAAAGGTGATACCTACACCGCAACAATGTAGAAATTGCTGGCGTTTTGGTCACCCAGCGAAATATTGCAGATCTATGGCCGAATGCCCAGTCTGTGGTGCCGACAACCATTCTAATACATCTTGCAGTCAACCTCCATCTTGCCTTAATTGTAATGAAGCTCACCCTTCGTACTCCCGCCGTTGCCAGGTCTACTTAAATGAACGTGAAATCCGTTGCCTCAAAGAGGCAGAAGGTCTCCCTTATGCTATGGCAGTTACTCATCTCCGCCTCCAAGGGAGACTACCCCGTGTTTCTTATTCTCGTGTTTCCAAACATCCCCCCACTTCTGGGGTCCCATCTTCTGCAGCCTCCTCTGTTGTTACCCCTCCCATAGCCATTACGGCATCTAATCCTTTTGCTGTCCTTGGCTCTGACGTCCCGACTACAACTCAGTCTGTTCTCACATCTTCGCGTCCTTCCTCACAAGCCCCAGTATCGACAAGACCTCGTACGACACCTAATACCAATCGCCCCTCTACTCAGAAGTCCAAAAAATCCACATTGCTCAAATCTTCTTTGCCCCTTCCTTCCCTTCTTCCACCTCCACACGTTACCTTTCCAGTCTCTGTGCCTAGTTCTTCCCCTCTCTCTGGCTCTATTACAAGTGTGGAGATTCACCCTCCTCCTCGTACTATGCCTTCCACCCCCGTCCCCTCCCAAGTTTCTCCCTCTTCTGTCACCTCCCAGGTTTCTACCTCTTCTGTCCCCCCCCACACTTCATCTCCAGTCCCTTACACTTTTCCCTCCCCCTCTACTTTGGTACAGTCCATTACTGTCCCAATCTTTACTCACCCTCCTCCTCCTATCTCCAATATGGTTTCCCATACATCTTTGAATTCAGAAACACTTGAAGCCATTTCAGAATATATTGCAGAGACTAAACCTTCAATGGACACTGATTCACTTCCTGTTCCTTCTCTTCCCTCTCCTCCATCTTCACAACCCCATTCTTCGCAACGCTCCGTTCCTTCGCTACTTGAACATCTTCCAATGCCACCACACGTTGACTTTTCTAACCCCTCTAGTCCGTAGGTGCCTTTACCTACAGATTCCTGATATTTTCTTCATCGCCAATCATGGCCTATTTACAGTGGAATATCCGCGGCCTCAGGGGTAATCGGGGTGAGCTTCAGATGTTGCTTTCCAGGTTTTCCCCTGTTGGTGCTTGCTTACAAGAACCAAAATTACACTCGGCTGTTTTCCAACCTATCTCAGGCTATAATTTATTGTATTCTTCGGATCCTTTCTCAGATGGGACCTTTAATGAAAGTGCCCTTCTTCTACGCAATGATATTCCGTACTGTCAACTATTTGTCCATACCTCGCTGCATTACACTGCAGCCCGTATCCACTTGAATAAGTGGTTTACAATATGTTCTTTATATCTCTCTCCTTCTCGAGCATTTTCTATCCCAGACTTTGCCTTTCTTGTTTCATCCTTACCACCACCACTTCTGTTACTTGGTGATTTTAATGCCCACCATTTCCTCTGGGGGGGGTCTCATTGTGACTCACGTGGCATTCAGTTGGAGGCTTTTCTTGCCTCTCACCCCCTCCATGTTTTAAATACGGGTACTCCCACCCATTTTGATCCTCGTACTCATACTCTCTCTTGCATCGATCTATCAGTCTGCTCTTCCTCCACTGCACTAGACTTCACCTGGTCTGTTCTACCAGACTTACATGACAGCGATCATTTTCCGATCATTCTTACTTCTCCTTCCTATTCACCACCTTCCCGTAGCCCTCGCTGGCAATTTGATCGGGCAAATTGGGATCTTTACTCACACCTCACTGCTTTTAGTGAGGTTCCTTCTTCATCCTCCATTGATGAGCTCCTACACATCTTCTCGACATCAGTTTATACCGCAGCTTCTCATTCTATACCCCAAACCTCAGGCAGGCATTCTCAGAAGTGCGTGCCTTGGTGGTCTCCTGCTTGTGCTCGTGCAGTACGTTTGAAACGTGCTGCATGGGGCAGGTACCGGTACAATAGAACCGCTGAGAGACTTGTTGATTTTAAGCAGAAGCGTGCGATCGCTCGCCGTGTCATCCGTGAAGCTAAACGCACTTGTTGGCGAGACTATGTTTCCACCATCACCTCTGCTTCTTCTATGAGTGCAGTCTGGAAAAAAGTGAGGAAATTGAGTGGTAAATACTCTCCTGACCCGGCTCCTGTTCTACGGGTCACTGGTGTTGATATAGCAAACCCTCTCGACGTTGCCATTGAACTTGGCACACATCTGGTCCGTATTTCCCGAGGGCTCCATCTATGCCCCTTGTTTCTTTCCTCAAAGTCTGCCAGAGAGTTAGTACCCTTGGACTTTTCTTCTCTCGGAGAAGAACAGTATAATGTGCCTTTTACACTTCAAGAACTGGAGGCAACGCTCTCAGCTTGCCGATCATCGGCAGCTGGGCCTGATGACATTCATATTCGTATGTTACAACATTTACATCGGTCAGCCCTTGTAGTCCTCTTACACCTCTTCAATCTTATTTGGGCACAAGGAGTTCTTCCCCAGCTGTGGAAATCTGCCATTGTTCTCCCTTTCCGCAAACCGGGTACTACAGGACATGATGCCTCCCACTATCGCCCCATCGCTCTTACAAGTGCAGTTTGCAAAGTGATGGAACGCCTCGTAAATCGACGTTTAATGTGGTATTTAGAGACTCACAACAGTCTCTCCGCTAGTCAATATGGCTTTCGTAAGGGTCGTTCTACCATAGACCCCTTACTACGCTTGGATACGTATGTTCGTAATGCCTTTGCGAATAATCACTCAGTTATTGCCATATTTTTTGACCTTGAGAAGGCATATGACACAACTTGGAGGTATAATATTTTGGCCCAGGCCCATTCCTTAGGCCTCCGAGGCAATCTACCATCCTTCCTTAAGAACTTTTTAACTGACAGACATTTCCGTGTTCGAGTCAATAATGTTCTTTCCCCGGACTTCGTCCAAGCTGAAGGTGTCCCTCAGGGATGTGTTCTAAGCACAACACTTTTTCTCCTTGCTATAAATGATTTGGCCTCTGTTCTTCCACCCAATATTTGGTCATCACTCTATGTTGATGACTTCGCTATTGCTTGTGCAGGCGCTGACTGTCACCTTATTGCAGTTTCTCTCCAGCATGCGGTCGACCGTGTTTCCACTTGGGCCACCACACATGGGTTTAAATTTTCAAGTACCAAAACTCACCAAATTACTTTCACTAGACGCTCTGTTATCTCCGATCATCCTTTGTATCTCTATGGCTCCCGTATCCCCGAACGTGATACAGTCAGGTTTCTAGGCCTTCTCTTTGACCGTCGGTTAACCTGGAAACCTCACATTACCTCTCTGAAGGCAACTTGTCACAGCCGGCTAAACCTTCTTAAAACCCTTGCTCATCTTTCCTGGGGAGCTGATCGTCGAACTCTGCTTCGCCTACATTCAGCCCTCGTTTTATCGAAACTCGATTATGGTGACCAGATTTATTCCGCGGCCTCTCCTGCTACTCTCTCTAGCCTTAACTCTATCCATCACCAAGGCTTACGTTTGTGCCTTGGTGCTTTTCGCTCTTCCCCTGTTGAGAGCCTCTATACAGAAGCAAATGTTCCATCCTTGTCTGATCGCCGTGATGCCCATTGCCTTCGTTACTATGTACGCTCTCACGATCTACACAATCCTTCCATTTATAGAATGGTCACCGATATTAGTAGACATTCTTTATTCGTTCGCCGCCCCTGTTTGCTCCGTCCCTTTTCTCTTCGCCTACTTTCACTCTTGTCTTCCCTTCAGTTACCACCTTTATATGTTCATGTAGCATCTCACTTTTCCCTACCCCCCTGGGAAGTTCCAGCTGTTCGGGTCTGTTCTTTCTCACTCCCTTGCTCGAAAGCTCAACTGCCTACGGTGGCTTCCCGCTCTCTTTTTCTTGATCACTTCCACTCTCATTCTCATGCCACCGCTGTGTACACAGATGGCTCTAAGTCTTCAGACGGCGTCGGATTCGCAGCAGTGTTTCCGGACAGCGTCGTACGAGGGCATTTACTATCTTCAGCTAGCATTTTTACTGCTGAACTGTATGCCATTCTTGCAGCACTTATTCGTATCGCATCTATGCCTGTGTCATCATTTGTAGTAGTCTCAGACTCCCTTAGTGCTCTACAGGCTATTCGAAAATTTGATACATCTCATCCCCTAGTTCTCCGTATCCAACTTTGGCTACGCCGTATCTCTACCAAACATAAAGATATTGTTTTTTGTTGGGTCCCTGGTCATGTCGCCGTACAGGGCAATGAACAGGCAGACACTGCTGCGCGGTCAGCAGTATATGACCTACCAATTTCCTATCGAGGTGTTCCATTTCTGGACTATTTTGCTGCAATAGCTACCCACCTTCGCACCCGTTGGCAACAACGTTGGTCAACTCTGCTCGGTAACAAACTTCATTCTATTAAACCGAGCATAGGTTACTGGCCGTCTTCTTGTCATCAGTGCCGAGGTTGGGAGACCACTCTCTCCCGCCTTCGCATTGGCCACACTCGTCTTACTCATGGGTATCTCATGGAGAGGCACCCTGTTCCTCTCTGTGAGCAGTGTCAAGTTCCAGTATCGATTAGCCACATTCTGTTAGACTGCCCTCTCTATCAACGAGCACGCAGAATTTACCTCCAACGTCGTCTTCGTTCTCCTACTCTCTCTTTACCTTCCCTTCTTGCTGATGGACCCTCCTTTAATCCTGACTCTCTCATTGACTTCTTGACAACGACTGATTTACTCCACAAACTCTGATGATACTTTTCGCACTCCCCTCAGCCCTTTCTGGTTCAGTCTCTTGCTGCCCTTTACCCTTTCACCATCCACTGCCCCGCTGTTATCCGTAACCTGTTGCTCATCCATCTCCCTTTTGCCACCTGATGCCCTCGCTTCCTTCCTGCCCTGCAGCGCTGTATAGTCCTTGTGGCTTAGCGCTTCTTTTTGATTATAATAATAATAATAAAGGCAGGCATGTACTTACAGTAGTGCTGTGAGTCTAGTGATTACTGTTTGGACCAGAGCCCCACATGTCACCTTTCGGGGGGGGGGGGGGAGGGATAGCGGGAGCTAGACTGACCCTACCTTAACAAGCAGCCGGCAGTCAAACTATCACTTTCGGGGTGGGGGGAAAAAGGCGGGAATAGCGGGAGCTTGACTTACCCTACCTTAACAAGTAGCCGGCAATGAAACTATTGTTACTATATACTCCCTCGCTACTCCTATCTATTGAACTTTTCCCTCACACTCCCCCTTACCAAGACTTACAGTCAAGGAGTATAAGAAGAATAGGCGAGGAAAAAGTTCTAACATGTGGAAGTCGCGTAAGGCAACAATCTTCTACTGACTGTCACGACTTAACCAGTCAGAGAAATAATTGGATGAACCATTGATATACACAATATGGAGCTTAAAAGCCTGGAGTGCCAGTGTCCACCTCAAGAGGCGACTGTTGGTTCCCTTAAAAGTTTCTAGGTATATCAAAGGTTTGTGGTCTGTTTCTAAAATGAATTCTTTTCCCAGCAAATAAAATTTAAGTTTGGAGATACCCCACACAAGGGCTAAACATTCCTTTTCTATTGTGGAGTATCTTGTTTCTGCGGGAAGGAGTTTCCGGCTTAGGAAGCATACAGGGGAGTACCATCGTAGTATTGTAGTAACACCGCACCTAAGCCAGTATTGGAGGCATCAGTTCTTAAGCAAAATGTTTTATTAATATCTGGAATCTTAAGTATAGGGTCTTTCGAAAAGATACTTTTAATCACATTAAACTTTTCCCGAGCTACGTCGGAAAGTTCAAGAGGTTCCTTCACAGACTTTTTAAGGAAGTCTGATAAGATCAGTAAGGTTCGGGATAAACCGTGCATAAAAATTTACAGAACCAAGAAAGCTACGCATGAGCTTCTTGGTTTTGGGGAATTTAAATTCTAATAAAGCTTTGATCTTACTGGGGAGAGGCTGCAGAGAGTTATTAGAAAGTATCAGTCCAAGATATCTAATCTTGTTATACCCTAGGAAGCATTTCTTCGGCTTGGCAGTGAGGCCATGTGAGCGTAACCTACGCAAAACTGATGTTAATGTTTGGATATGTTCGCCCCACGTGGATGTCATTACGTATATGTTATAGATTGAGACACTTATGCAGCAAATGGGAATCTTTATTCAGGAAACGTTTCGCCACACAGTGGCTTCATCAGTCCAATACAAAGAGGAAGGCGTAAGGAGAGGAGGAGTATGAGGTAATCAGTCCCTCAGCCTGGAGTCGATGTGTTCAGTCCATCAATCTTGTAGAATGTACAGCATAGGGCCGTAGACGTGGCTTATATACTGTAGTGAGGTGAGGTGAAGCAGGCGGAGGCGGGGTCATAGTGATACCATCCACTAGTCGAAGTAGGTCTTCGTCCAAAGGTTGAACAAGTGTTGAAGAATTCTTTGTAACAAGATCCCATGATGCTGCAGTGTCTGACAGTTGTGATGAATGGTTTGAAAAACCGACAAGTTGAAGATTGAGACACTTATGCAGCAAATGGGAATCTTTATTCAGGAAACGTTTCGCCACACATTGGCTTCATCAGTCCAATACAAAGAGGAAGGCGTTCAACCTTGTTCAACCTTTGGACGAAGACCTACTTCGACTAGTGGATGGTATCACTATGACCCCGCCTCCGCCTGCTTCACCTCACCTCACTACAGTATATAAGCCACGTCTACGGCCCTATGCTGTACATTCTACAAGATTGATGGACTGAACACATCGACTCCAGGCTGAGGGACTGATTACCTCATACTCCTCCTCTCCTTACGCCTTCCTCTTTGTATTGGACTGATGAAGCCACTGTGTGGCGAAACGTTTCCTGAATAAAGATTCCCATTTGCTGCATAAGTGTCTCAGTCTTCAACTTGTCGGTTTTTCAAACCATTCATCACACGTATATGTTATCAAAATAAACTGAAACATTTGGCATATTACCCAAGACCTTTCTCATCAGTCTCACGTAGGCAGCACAGGCAGTTACCAAACTGAAGGGCATAGTTCTATATTGCATCAGTCCTTGGTGTGTAGGAAAAGCGGTGTGCTGCTTAGAAGAAGGATCTAACATTACTTGATGATATGCCTGTGCAATATCAATCTCTGAAAAGAAGGAAGCGTCATAAAATTTGTGTAGATCGCTATCTATTAAGGGCATAGGCTCAGCATCCCTCCGAGTTATAGCATTAAGGCCTCTGAAGTCAACAGCAAGTCTATATGAATTATCCTCCTTCTTAACCATGACTACTGGTGAACAATATGAAGATACTGAAGGTTCAATGAAATTTAGTTTTAATAATTTGTCTACCTCTTGGTCAAATGCATCCCTAAGGTGAACTGGAACTGGGTATAATTTTCGTTTGATAGGATTGTCTGTCACTAAGTCAATCTTATGGACTACCGTGGAGGTAACACCTGGAATATCAGTGAAGACATCTGAAAAGTTACTCACACATTGAAGTAGTTCATGTCTCTTATGGTCATCCAAAGATTCATTAATATTAATGTTGGTTGCGCCCGAGTGGCCAAGAGTCACCAAGTCATGTAGTTCTTCATCATAGTCTAAGTTAGAGGTGTCAATTACGCACACACTTTACATTCTTCAGTTGTCTTATCAAAGTTATTAAGGCAGTTAACCGAATTTCTTCAGTAATATTTCTTAAGGATGTTGATATGATAAAGCTTAGGTTTCCCCTTGACTTCTATGAGGTAATCAACTTTCCCACAAATTTTTAATACTTTATATGGACCTTTCCATGCTACTAATAATTTATTTGACTTGATCGGCAAAAGTACAAGAACTTCATCCCCTACTTTAAAACTTCTCCTCTGACTTTTGGAATCAAAATATGTTTTGTACTGGTCCATTGACAAACTTAAGTTTTTCAAATCTATGTCAGGGGTCTCCTCAAATTTGGATCTAAGGTCAAGGAGAAACTGGAAAGAAGACTGAACCTCAGCATTTACCTCCTCATTAGTCCATAAGTCATGAAGGATGGACAATGGGCCTCTGGCCTGTCTACCATAGAGAAGTTCAAAAGGTGAAAACCCCAAAGAGTCACTGGGAACTTCCCTCATGGCAAACATAGCACAGGGTAGGTAACGATGCCACTCCTTAGGTTTAAGGGAGCAAAGTTTCCTTAAAATGGACTTGAGAATCGAATGCTGGCGCTCAATCCTCCCATTACAGCTGGGATGATAGGGTGTGGTGAAGAGAGGCTTCACTCCCAGAAGTTGGTATAGATGTTGCATTAAGTCAGATGTGAATTGTGTCCCACGGTCAGACAAAATTTCTCTAGGGATGCCCATTCTGGAGAAGATGGACAAAAGGGCTTCAGCCACCTCTGTAGTGGTTATGGTCTTTAAGGGTATGGCTTCAGGGAAACTCGAAGCATAATCAACTAATGTTAATATATATCTATTCCCCCAGATGAAAGTGGAGATAAAGGACCAACGATGTCAATAGCTTTTCTTTCAAACGGTACCGTAAAGATAGGCATTTTGACCATAGGTACTCGCCTGGTACCTTGGGAGGATGACAGTTGGCAAACTTTACACGATCTACAATAGGTAGTGACATCTGAGGACATTTTTGGCCAAAAATAGGTTTCCCTAATTTTATTTAAGGTTTTACGATGCGAGAAATGTCCGGCCACTGGCAGGTCATGAGCCATTTTAAGAACAGTCTCTCTGTATTGACTTGGAACAACTAAGATGGAATAGTCTATCTCATCTGAATTTAATTTGAATACTGACTTGTACAAGATACCTTTTATATATTCAAATTTATATGAAAAGTTTTTCCTTTGGATCACTTGATTTTGTTTAGCGGCATTATGGCAATTCTGAAGAGAAGGGCAATTACGTTGTAACTTGACAAAGGAGTCCTTCGATATATCTAAAGGCTTAAAGTCAGGGAAAATCAAAGGATGGACAGTAGGAGAAACCTGGGCTTTGGTCTGAGCCCTAGTCAAGACATTTATGGTATTGGAGGTGATATCTTCACTTTCATCTAACAAGTGAACCGGTGATCCTACTACCTCGCTTTCGAGAGTAGCATCACTGGTTTTTAATCCCACATGAATCTCACGAGACATTGTCTCATCTGAACTTTCAAGGGGCTTCTCTGACTCTACAGGAAGAGGATCTGAAAAGCTTATGTCCACCTTTGGCGATGAAAGGTCAACCTCAGAAGGAAGAATGGCACCTTTTACATTACCTATTAGTACGGAGCAAGAAGTGATGGGAGCTAGTACGGCTTCAGACCAACCTGTGAACCATTTAGACCTAATGTAACAATGGATGGTAGGAAAAGTGTCCGTACGGCCCAAGTAATCTGAAAGTATAGCAGAGGAATGAGTTTCTTTAAGGTTAGGGAACAGCTTATCAGAAATGACTATACATGTGCATCCAGTATCTCGTAAAATGGTAGATACATTAAGTCCATTAACTGTTCCTGAACAGAAGGGTGCTTGATCATTACAGTCTTTAAAACATCTTCCAACTTTTTGGACCTTCTTAGGACAATCTGGACGTTTATGTCCCTTAACACCACACAAATGACAAACAGGAATAAAAAGTCATTTTACTTTCCATTAGAGGCTTTGATTTCTTAAGGTCTGATGAACCCTTGCCCTTAGGGTTCGATCCCTTTAGGTCTTTATAGGAATTGTGAGCCTCAGCATACAGGTCAGCAGCCTCAGCAACTTCCTCAGCTTTAATCAGGTTACGTTCTCTGATGAATGTTCATATCTGATGGGGAAGAGCTGTCAGGAACTGGTCAGCAACCATGAAGTCTCTAAGAGATTCATAACTGTGATCAATTCCTGAACTCACTATCCAAAAGTCGAACAAACGAAAGTGTTACCTGTAACTGCTGAAAGTTCTGGCCCGGCTGTAAGGTGGCATACCTGAAATCTTTCCTGTAAGAATTAGTGGTTTTCTGATATGCTTTAAGGATTGCCTTCTTCAGTAGGTTATAATTACACATGATGTCGTGCGACAAAGTTGCATAGATATTCAAAGCTGTACCAGAAAATAACATTCCTAACCTGGTAGCCCAGGTGTCAGCAGGCCATTCACAGAGGGTAGCATTATTTTCAATCCTGATAATGTATGAAGTTATGTCTTCCCCCTCTGTGAAGGGAGGTAAATTAGGTGTTGGAATATGTGCACTGACTGCACGTTGTTCCATTACTCCTTCCTCTAATTGTTGTGTAAGAGTTAACTTTTTATTCTCTAATTCAAGGCGAGATTTTTCGAGCTCGCGATCCTTTTCTCTCTCTATTAACTCAAGTTCTCTAGCTTTTTCCTCAACTTCTCTATCCTTTGCTCTTTCATCAAGTTCTCTTATTTTAGCCTGTTCCTCACGTTCTCTAGCTCTTTCTTCACGATCAAGTCTATCACGCTCCTTTTTGTCTTCTCTTTCTGTCTTTCTTGGATTTCTCTCTTCTTCTTCTCTTTCCCTTTCTGTCTCTCTTCTCTCTCTTTCAAGTCTTTCCTGGATCTTAGCACTAATGAAAGATTCTAAATTTTTCCCTGTTATTCCTAACTTACTTCCAGCGTTCATCCAAAACTGGTATTCCTCCATGCTTGCAAGAATAACTTGAACTATCAGGGGAAATGAAACGGGTATTAAAGAAAACGGAGAGTTCAATTCCTGCTCCGTTCAAACTGTAAATAAACCAGTGGGCTCGATCCCTGCTTCAATTAAATAATATGTATTAATTAAAACGAAGGGGTCTATGCCGGCTCCGAGCAAACAGTAAGTAGAATGGGGTCCCTTGACCATCCAATCTTCTCACCAACAAATCAAGAGTGTCCAACGACAGTTCCCTTGATAAAATAAAGAGCTCAATGAAACAAATTGTCACTGGAAAATCTCGGGTCCCTAGAGTCTAATCCTCCAAAGTGTTTCAAGCTCACAAGAAAGGTGGCAGAATTAACTATTATATCCTGCCTGACTTGACTTACAATAGAGACTATAACAATCACCAAATCTTTTAAATACCTGTACCGTAGTCCTACCATAGAGAATGATTACTCATGGCTGGTGGTAACCGTCTGTGGTATGCAGCGTTGAAGTTCCAATGGTAGATTCGAGATGGAATTGAATCTTGATTCTGTCGAGTTGTATCCTGGCAAGGTCGCCACTTGTGAAGGCTTACTCAGCCCTGTAATAACTTCAGACAGTATTACCAAGGCTGGCTCCTCCTCAGGAAAATTAATGAATAGAAAAAGAAATAATAACAGACAAACATAAACACTTTATTATATAGAAAATATAAAACACTTAAATATGAAATATTAATCCTACATTAAAGAAAATGAAAAATGAAAAATATAAATGATAACTGAATTCAATGCTAATATATATAGGGGTGTCTGGTGTTGGTGACACTGTGTTGTTGAAATCGTAGCCGTTGCTGATGATGGCGGGGGGGGGGGGGAATTCGCAGGTGTTGGTTACGACCCACTGGCTAGTTCTTCACAGTATAGCCTTGAGTATTATATCCCGATTACAGGAAAGCAGGTTCTTTACCGCTGCAATGATGAGGGGTTACGTCCTGCAATTTCATACAGGTGCACAGGTAATTAAATCCAAAAAGGGGAAGTCTCAGGACGTTAGTGCATCTCCACCAGTTCTTCTCGTTGATTGACAGGTGACCCTCTCTGTCATCCAAGCTGAAAAGACAGACAGGTTACCCACTGCTTAAATAATCACTCTCCATGATAAGTACAATACCTAAAAGATGTGGTGATTACTACAACAGTCAACATAGAGCAAGGCTGAAAAGACTAAGTTTATTATTGGTCAAAAGTGAAGCTTTCAACCCATAAATCCACTAGAATACAAGGCAGGCATGTACTTACAGTAGTGCTGGGAGCTGTGAGTCTAGTGATTACTGTTTGGACCAGAGCCCCACACGTCACCTTTCGGGAGGGGGGGGAAGGAGGAGGGGAAGGGATAGCGGGAGCTAGACTGACCCTACCTTAACAAGCAGCCAGCAGTCAAACTATCACTTTCGGGGTGGGGGAAAAAGGCGGGAATAGCAGGAGCTTGACTTACCCTACCTTAACAAGTAGCCGGCAATGAAACTATTGTTACTATATACTCCCTCGCTACTCCTATCTATTGAACTTTTCCCTCACATCTGGCTAAATCTGTAATAACCGGTTTCCCTGAATCCCTCCATTAAATATATTACCCTGCTCACACTTCAACAGCTCGTCAAGTCTCAAACCCATTCGTCTCCATTTACTCCTTACATGCTCACACACTTGCTGGAAGTCCAAGCCTCTTGCCCACAAAACCTCCTTTACCCCCTCCCTCCAACCCCTACCCCTCCTTCCTTATTCTGCAGATTTATACGCTCTCCAAGTCATTCTCCTTTGGTCCATTCTCTCTAAATGACCAAACCACCTCAACCCCTCTTCAGCCCTCTGACTAATACTTTTAGTAACTCCACACCACCACCTAATTTCCACACTCCGAATTCTCTGCATAATATTTACACCACACCCTTTGACAGGACATCTCTACTGCAGCATTTACAACCCAAGCTTCACCCCCATATAAGAGTGTTGGTACCACTATACTTTCATACATTGCCTTCTTTGCCTCCATAGATAACGTTTTTTTGTCTCCACAGATGCCTCGATGCACTGCTTGCCTTTTTTCCTTTGTCAGTTCTATAGTTAACCTCATCCTTCATAAACCCATCTGCTGACCAGTCAACTCTCAAATATCTGAAAACATTCACTTCTTCCATACTCCCTCTCTCTAATGCGATATCCAATTTTTCTTTATCTAAATCATTTGATACCCTCATACCTTACTCTTATCTATGTTCACTTTCAACTTTCTACCTTTACACACCCTTCCAAACTCGTCTACTAACCTTTGCAACTTTTCTTTAGAATCTCCCATAAGCACAGTATCATCAGCAAAAAGTAACTGTGTCAACTCCCATTTTGTACTTGATTCACCATATTTTAATCCCACTCCTCTCCCCAACACCCTAGCATTTACTTCTTTTACAACCCCATCTATAAATATATTAAACACCCTTGGTGACATTACACATCCCTAAGACCTACTTTTACTTGGAAATAATCTCCCCGTCTCCTACACACCCTAACTTGAGCCTCACTATCCTCATAAGAGAACTTTACAGCATTTCATAACTTACTACCTATTCCATGCACTTGCAGCATCTGCTACATTGCTCCCCTATCCACTATCATATGCCTTTTCTAAATCCATAAATGCAGTGAAAATTTTCCTACTTTTATCTAAATACAGTGGACCCCCGGTTAACGATTTTAATCCGTGCAAGAGGGGTAATTGTTATGCGAAATAATCGTTATGTGAATGAATTTTCCCCATAAGAAATAATGGAAATAAAATTAATCCGTGCAAGACACCCAAAAGTATGAAAAAAAAAATTTTACCACATGAAATATACATTTTCCCACACACAAAGAGAAGGATACATGCACAATAGTAGAGTAGTACATGCACAGTATATATTGTGCATGTACTAGTCTACTAAATGAAGAATAAATGACACTTACCTTTATTGAAGATGCAGCAATGACTGATGAGACACTGTGTCCTGGGAGTGCCTTTTCCTCCTGAGTACTGTAGGTCCTGTTTGGCATTTTCTTCCAGAACAGGCCTTATCACACTGTGTATGCCACTACGATTCTTAAATCTCTCAAACCAACCTTTGCTGGCTTTAAATTCACCAATATGAGCACTAGTTCCAGGCATTTTTCCCTGTTCACCTGGGTGTTAGTCGACTTGTGTGGGTTGCATCCTGGGAGATAAGATTAAGGACCCCAATGGAAATAAGTTAGACAGTCTTCGATGACACTGACTTTTTTGGGTTATCCTGGGTGGCAAATCCTCTGGGGTTAATTGTTTCTTGGTATTCTCAATAAGCCACACCAACAACGGTGCTACAGCAGCAGCAGCAGCAGCTGTACCACCAATAGTAGCGATGGTTGATTGGGGTTTATTATACAACCTGGCCAGCTCGGAGACATGCACTCCACTTTCATACTTATCAATGATCTTTTTCTTCATCTCTATTGTAATTCTCACCCTTATTGCTGTAGGGTTGGCACTAGAAGCTTTCTTGGGGCCCATGGTCACTTATTTTCCAGAAAAAGCACCGAAAACACTGTAATAATACGAAATATTCCGATTGTATGCTTGGATGTTACCGCGGAGGCTGGCTGGTAAACAATGCCACCGGCGGAACATGTGAGCGCGTCTCGGAAGAAAATCGGTAAGCGGGTTTTTAAGCGGTATGTGAGGCAAAATTTTTGCAATTAAAGTAAGCGGTATGCGAAATAATCGCTATGTGATGCCATCGTTATGCGGGGGTCCACTGTACTGTTCACATATATGCTTCAATGTAAACACTTGATCTACACATCCCCTACCCACTTTAAAGCCTCCTTGCTCATCTGCAATCCTACTCTCTGTCTTGCCTCTAATTCTTTCAATAATAACCCTACCATACACTTTACCTGGTATACTCAGTAAACTTATTCCTCTATTATTTTTACAATCTCTTTGGTCCCTCTTCCCTTTATATAAAGGAACTATACATGCTCTCTGCCAATCCCTAGGTACCTTCCTCTCTTTCATACATTTATTAAACAAAAATACAAACCACTCCAACACAATATCCCCCCCTGCTTTTAACATTTCTGTCATGATCCTGTCAGTTCCTACTGCTTTACCCCATTTCATTCTATGTAATGCCTCATGCACCATCCCCACACTCACATCCTGCTCTTCTTCACTCCTAAAAGATGGAATACCTCCCTGACCAGTGCATGAAATTACTGCCTCCCTTTCATCATCAACATTTAAAAGTTCCTCAAAATATTCCCACCATCTACCCAATACCTCCAACTCCCCATCTACTAACTCCCCTACTCTGTTTTTAACTGACAAATTCATTCGTTCCCTAGGCTTTCTTAACTTTTCTTGTTTTCAGCAAAATTTCTTGCCAGTGCCTCTCTCACTTTTTCATCTGCTCTCCTTTTGCACTCTCACCACTCTCTTTACCTTTCTTTTACTCTCCAGATACTCTGCTCTTCTTACAGCACTTCTGCTTTGTAAAAACCCTTCATAAGCTACCTTTTTCTCTTTTATCACACCCTTTACTTCATTCCACCAATCACTCCTCTTTCCTCCTGCACCCACCCTCCTATAGCCACAAGCTTCTGCCCCACATTCCAATACACTGCATTTTTGAAACTATCCTAACCCTCTTCAACCCCCCACTACTCATACTTGCATTAGCCCACCTTTCTGCCAATAGTTGCTTAAATCTCACCCTAACTTCCTCCTCTCTTAGTTTATACACTTTCACCTCTCTCTTACTTGCTGTTGCCATTTTCCATTGTCCCATCTACCTCTTACTCTGTACTACAACTAAATGATCTGATATATCCATTGCCCCTCTATAAACATGTACATCCTGAAGCCTACCCATCAACCTTTTATCCACCAATACATAATCTAACAAACTTTCATTACGTGCTACATCATACTTTATATACAGTGGACCCCCGGATAATGTAATTAATCCGTTCCAGAGTGTCTTATATCGAATCTGACTTGATCCGAATTAATTTTCCCCATAAGAAATAATGGAAATCCAATTAATCTGTTCCAGACACCCAAAAGTATAAACAAAATAATTTTTCTACATGAAATATACATTTTCCTACATAGGAAACAATGAGACATGCAAAGTAAAACATTACTAAAATGATACCTTTATTGAAGACTTATTGATGATTGATGAGACGGGAGGAGGGGGAGGATGGAGGTGTACTATTATTTGGAAGGAGAATCCCATTCCATAAAGACTTCAGGTACCAAGTCCTTATCTGGGGTTCCCTTCTTTGCTTTTTAATGCCACTAGGACCAGCTTCAGAGTCACTGGACCCCTGTCGCACAAAATATCTGTCCAGAGAGCTTTGTTTCTGGAGTCTCTTAAGATTTCCCTAAAATGTGACACTACATTGTCATTGTAGATGTTACCAGTATGGCCTGAAACAGCTGTGTCAGTGATATTCATCCACAAATGTTTGCACATAAGAAAGCAAGAACACTGCAGCAGGCCTGTTGGCCCATACTAGGCATGTCCTTCACAAACCATCCCACTAACAATTGTATTTGCTCAACCCAATTTTCAATGCTTCCCAAGCAATAAGCTTTGATAATTATATTCACTCATGCACAAGTCCCACTCAAATCAAATCATGTGTGTGGGGAAGTACCCTGGCTGGTGTGTGTGAGGAAGTATGCTGGCTGGTATGTGTGGGGAAGTACCCTCTACCACCACTACTTTCATATCTTTCTACAAACTTTTTCTTGATTTCTAGTGTTTCTCACCCTCTTTATCAAAGGGCTGGCACTAGGTTTCTTTGGGCCCAGGGTGGCTTATTTAGCAGTTACAAGCACTAAAAACAATGGAGTAATACAAAATGTATTGCAAGTATGCATGGAATTGTCCTCACTGACTGGTAAACAATGGCACACTGGCTGCACATGGAGTGTCCGGGACGTCTTAATCCGGGGGTCCACTGTACTTATTTATCCTCTTTTTCATAAAATATGTACATGTATTACTTATTACCAAACCTCTTTCTACACATAGCTCAATTAAAGGCTCCCCATTTTCATTTACCCCTGGCACCCCAAATTTACCTACTACTACCTCCACAACATTTTTACCCACTTTAGCATTGAGATCCCCAACCACAAGTACTCTCTCACTTGGTTCAAAACTCTCCATGCACTTGCTCGACATTTCCAAAAATCTCTCTCTCTACACTTCTCTCTTCTACATTTACTATAGCCCACTTTTCACATCTAACCATTATTTTACACCACATAATCCTTGAATTTATACATTTATATTCCCTCTTTTCCTGCCATAACTTATCCTTCAACATTATTGCTACTCCCTGAGCTGTAACTATTTGAAACCCCTGACCTAATCCCATTTATTTCTCCCCACTGAAACTCTCCTACCCCCTTCAGCTTTGTTTCACTTAAAACCAGGACATTCAGCTTCTCATTCATAACATCCACAATCATCTTACAGAGGAAAGATATGAAATGAAAAGCAATGAGAACAAGAATTAAGATAAAATCAAAGAAAACTCAGATGAGTGCATGTACATGTATGTGTAGTGTGACCTAAGTGTAAGAAGTAGCAAGACGTACCTGAAATCTTGCATGTTTATGAGAAAGAAGAAAAGACACCAGCAATCCTATCATGTAAAACAAATACAGGCTTCCTTTTTATACTCGCTTGGTAGGACGGTAGTACCTCCCCGAATGGTTGCTGTCTACCAACCTACTACCTACAACCTATGTATATTATATATTATTATAATGGGGAAGTGCTAAACCCATAGGATTATACAGCACCTGTGGGGGGGGGAGGGGATGCAAGGTATTCAGGCTTAATTTAGGGAACTGGAGCACAGATACAATTCCCTAGATCAAGAGCCCCTCACTAGCATCAGGGAACCTCCCTTGAGAGGAAAACTTGCATCCTGAATTTGGTTTGTATCCACTAACAAAAAATTGACCGAGTGACGGCTTGTATCCAGAAAAACTCGCATGGTGGGACACTCGTAAGCCAAGGTTCTACTGTACAGTGGAACCTTTGTTTTCGTGATTAATTCATTCCAGAAAATCTGACAAAAACTGAATTGTACAAAAACTGAAGCAATATTTCCCATAAGAAATAATGTAAATTCAATTAATCCATTCCAGACAAACAAAAATATTAAAAAATGCATTTTATAGAGAATAACTATAGTTTTACATACAGAAAACAATGAGAAATAAATGTAAAAGTCCAATGAAATGGACAAATGAACATTTGGCATCACTTTTACCTTTATTGAAGACTCTTGTCGTCGTATGGAAGATGGCGAGGAGGGGAATCCCCCTCAATTAGGACTTCAGGTATCAAGGCCCTATCTGGGGTTACTTCCCTTCTTTGTCTTTTACTGGCACTAGGACTACCTTGAGTCACTGGACCCCTGTCACAAAAAAAATCTGTCCAGAGAGGTCTGTTTCTGGCATCTCTTAAGATTTGCCTAAAAAGGGATTGTCATTGAACATGTTGCAGACACGGCTTGTAACAGCTTTGTTAGGGTACTATTTCTCCAGCTGCGGTCACTTTTCTACCTTGCTATTTTCCACTTTGCCATTTTCGTACTTTGCTAAGAGTTCTTTCTTGAATTCTATCGTGTTTCTTGCCTTTTTTATCAAAGGGCTGGCACTTGGAACTTTCTTTGGCTCCATGGTGGCTTATGTAGCAGTTGCACTCAATAAACAAGCACAAAAAACGATGGATTATTACGAAATGTTATCCGAATGCGTGGGGTAATGCTCACTCAATGAGAAACAAAGCCAGTCTGAGTCAGAATGCATGGGATGCTTTGTGTGGGGGCGGGCAGGCAGATGCATTTGGTATGGCGGACCATTGTCAACTCTACGAAAACTGACTGGATGTATGAAAACTGGGACAAATTTTAGACTAAAAAAGTCTTCGAAAACAATCCTATGAAAACCAGGGCATACGAAAACTGAGGTTCCACTGTATTTGAAAATTGCTGCATTAATGAAGTGCTGTAAAGCGGGGCCCTCCTGTATTACATTTAATTTTTTTTTTTAAACTTAACAGCCCTTGTGGCTTAGCGCTTCTTTTTTATTATAATAATAATAATTAAAACTTAACAGGTTATAAAACCAAGATAATGAACGACTGTCAATGAATAAACAGAAGAATGGGCAAGGAAATGAACAATTGTTCATGCTGGTAGTATACCCAGTGCTGTAACCATTCATCAACAAGAGTTTAATAGGATGTTGAAACAGGAGGATCACAGTTGGTGGCCACTAATATAACCAAGTCAAAGCAGTGCTGGTTGTAAAAACATCTTGTTAAGAACTCTTACAGCTGGATGCTTACAGCACTGGGCGCGCTACCCACGACTACAGTTGAGTCTGTCCATTCTTCTGTTTATTCATGTCAGGTTATGTATGTTTATGGTTCTGGAGATCAATGCCCTTCTGGCCCAGACTCAAACCAATCTTCGAATGGGCACTCAAAACAATATGAAGTTCAAAGGAAAAATTTCAACTGCTCAGATATGGAAAACTTGAAGAAATTAAAAATGTATCAGGGTATACAACAAATTCTAACCATACAATAGATCAGAAAAGTAATGTGAAGGACCTGGGAGTGATAATGTCAGAGGACCTCGCCTTCAAAGACCACAACAATCTGCTAGGAAAACGGTAGGATGGATAAAGAGAACCTTCAGAACTAGGGACGCCAAGCCCATGATGATTCTCTTCAAATCGTTTGTGCTCTCTAGGCTGGAATACTGCTGTACACTAATGGCCCCCTTCAAGGCTGGCAACATTGCAGACCTGGAGTGTGTACAAAGAATTTTCACGCACACATATGCACGATAAGGCACTTAAACTACTGGGAACGGATGAAGGCCCCTGATCTGTATTCCCTGGAACGCAGGCGAGAGAGATACATGATAATATACACTTGGAAGGTCTTGGTGGGATTGGTACCAAACCTGCACACGAAAATCACTCCCTATGAGTGCAAAAGACTCAGCAGGAGATGCAACATTTCCCCAATGAAAAGCAGGGGTGCAACGAGTACATTGAGAGAGAACACAATAAGTGTCCAACGTCCAAGACTGTTCAACTGCCTCCCAGCCTACATAAGGGGGATTACCAATAGACCCCTGGCTGTCTTTAAAAAGGCACTGGACAGGCACCTAAAGTCAGTACCTGACCAACCAGGCTGTAGTTAGTACGTCAGTCTTCATGCAGCCAGTAGTAACAGCTTGGTTGATCAGACCCTGATCCACTGTGAGGCCTGGTCTCAGACCGAGCCGCGGGGGTGTTGACCCCCAAAACCCTCTCCAGGTAAACTCCAGGAGTAGCCTGGAGGTGACACTTGCATCAAGGACCCATTGGAAATAGGTCACTTTGACGATTTTGGATTATCCGAGATAATTTATACACGTTACTAGGTATGATAATTGCTTATGTGCACCTGTGCCTACTGACTCCAATCCGACCTGGAATCAGGTCAATGGAATTGGAGCTGAGAGGAGGGCCATGGAGACTATTGTCAGTTACATCAATGGTTTGTTTACCTGGAGTTTACCTGGAGAGAGTTCCGGGGGTCAACGCCCCCGCGGCCCGGTCTGTGACCAGGCCTCCTGGTGAATAAGAGCCTGATCAACCAGGCTGTTGCTGCTGGCTGCACACAAACCAACGTACGAGCCACAGCCGGGCTGATCAGGAACTGACTTTAGGTGCTTGTCCAGTGCCAGCTTGAAGACTGCCAGGGGTCTGTTGGTAATCCCCCTTATGTGTGCTGGGAGGCAGTTGAACAGTCTCGGGCCCCTGACACTTATTGTATGGTCTCTTAACGTGCTAGTGACACCCCTGCTTTTCATTGGTGGTTAAAGACACAGGCTCAAACACTTAAGACGTTTAATTTTTAATATCTATTTACTACAAGTACATGTACAAGGTGTTGAGAAATGGGATTACCAGCTAAGCTTATACATTTTGTATAGGGAAACTTAACTTAGAAAGACAGCTCATCGCCTGCACAGCCGCCCCTGCAGACGAGGTCTTGAGAAGCTGTCGAAGTCATTCCTCAAAGGGCTGAAATGAGTTATAATTTGTAAGATTATAAATTGCCCCTAGGGGGTGTCATGTCAGCATATTTCATTCACTGATGGCTGACAAACTTACGTGTGTGGACTCAAAGGTCCGCATATCACCGGGGTTTATGATAAGTGGCTAACTCACGACTTTATACTCAACTGCGCAGTCAATAGTAGTACATCATGAGTTAGAACACTTACCTGGGTATATGTATCTGACCCGTAATTACGCCCGGATATCCGTTGAGTTGATTGAAGAATAGTGTTCTTTGAAGAATGTCGCACTACACTCTGTTGGATCGCAACACTCGTTACACTGTTCATCAATAATTGTTCACACAATATCACTAAGAAGTTGATCACACCTCTCTGTAAGTGTTTATCGCCATTAAATACTGTGTGAAACTAATACAGAAAGATGTTTTCTCTACAGAATATAAATTTATGGAAACACAAGATAAATTCCAAAAGAAACCTGTCATGATTAATTCTTTAGGACTTTATCTCGACTCAGAAAAGATTATAAGATGTCGAGGAAGAATTCATAATTCTTCACTACCTAAAGAAGCCATACATCCAATATTGATCCCCAAGAATCATTGGCTAACAAAACTGATTGTGCAAAACGCCCACAGTAACGTGTTACATGGTGGGGTAGCTGATACACTTTGTCTTATACGACAATCCTACTGGATACCTCAAGGTCGACAAAGTGTGAACAAACAAATAAAGGACTGTATTACTTGTCGTCACTACGATATGGGAGTATGTCAGTATCCAGGTCCACCTCCATATCCCTCTGAAAGAGTTTGTCATATCACTCCATTTGAGGTGACAGGTGTAGATTACACTGGACCAATAATTTTAACCAAAACAGTTGACAAAGTTCCCATCAAGGGTTATGGGCACTCCCAAGCTTCAGAACCTTGCATTTATCTACATTGAACTGCATCTGCCACTTTTCTGACCAAGAATAGAGTTTCTTTAAATCCTCATGAAGTTCCATAACATCTACGTTTGAATCAATTATCCTACCTATCTTTGTGTCATCGGCGAATTTGCTCATATCACTAGTAATTCCCTCATCAAGATCATTGATATATATTATAAACAACAACGGGCCCAAGACTGATCCCTGTGGAACGCCACTTGTTACAGGTCCCCACTCGGATTTAACCCCATTTATGGACACTCTCTGCTTCCTGTCAGTGAGCCATGACTCGATCCACGAGAGCACCTTTCCCCCAATGCCATGAGCTGCTACTTTCTTCAACAGTCTTTGGTGCGGAACTCTATCAAATGCCTTACTAAAATCTATGTAAATATCAAATTCTTTATCGTGGTCAACAGCCTCAAAAGCTTTACTGAAGAAAGTTAATAAATTAGTTAGACAAGACCGGCCTCTTGTGAATCCATGCTGAGTATCATTAATCAAGCTATGCTTATCGAGATGGCTTCTTATAATCTCAGCTATAATTGACTCTAGTAATTTGCCTACAATTGAGGTCAGGCTTATTGGGCGGTAATTTGACGGTAACGACTTGTCCCCTGTTTTAAAAATAGGAATTACATTAGCCATCTTCCACATATCAGACACTACACCTGTTTGAAGAGATAAATTAAAAATATTAGTTAATGGTTCACAGAGTTCCATTTTGCATTCCTTAAGAACCCTTGAAAAAACCTCGTCAGGACCCGGCGACTTATTTTGCTTCAGTCGGTCTATCTGCTTCACAACCATTTCACTAGTGACTGTGATGTTACATAATTTATCTTCTTCTGGCCCACTATAAAAATTAATTACTGGAATATTATTAGTGTCTTCCTGTGTAAAAACCGAGAGAAAATAATTATTTAAAATCGAGCACATTTCATTCTCTTTGTCAGTAAGATACCCATAGTTATTTTTAAGGGAGCCTATCTTATCTCTGACTTTTGTTTAGGTAAGACACATATGCAACAGTTAGGTATCTTTATTTCGAAACGTATCGCCTACACAGTAGGCTTCTTCAGTCGAGTACAGCAAAGTTGATAGAAGCAGAAGAGACTTGAAGACGATGTAATCAGTCCATCACCCTTAAAGTTTTGAGGTGGTCAGTCCCTCAGTCTGGAGAAGAGTATTGTTCCATTATTCGTTACTCCCCTCTTCAAGGGGGGCTCCTTGGCGTGGTGAAGAGGCTCTTGGTCTGAGGAATTAGACCTATCGGTCTTCTTCCTCAGACCGAACCTAATTACCCCCCAATCTCCCCTCCCCTATCCCATCCTCCCCTTTTTCCTTTCCTCCTCCTCCTCCCCACTCCTCCCTTTTGCCCTTCCTCTTTTTGTCCTTTGGGATTTCTCCCACAGGCGCGCTAGTTCCTGGGTAGGAGAAAGGACACCGGGGTCCATCCCATTCCGTTGAGGTTTCTTGGCGGTGGCGTAGTTTGCCGTGGAATCTGGATTGCCTAGGGATGTCCCGATCCCTCTCCGGTATCCCGGAGTAGCTTTGGGTGTCTTTTGGGCGACGGGTGTAGCTCTGGAAGCCACCTTTCGGATTCCGGGGGTGGTGGCTGAAGGAGGTATGCTTTGTGGCGGATATCCGGCCGCCCTCTCTTTTGTCCACCGAGGTAGCTCGGCAGATGTGAGGTTGCTATCCCAGATTGCTGGTTTACTGGCATGAAGGGTAGGGTATGGCACGGGTTCCATGCTGCATCTGCGCTACTAGCGGTGTCGAGTCCTCTTGGGCGCGGAGGGAGATTTCTGGCCCTTTCATCCCTCCTAGGAACTATCCCTCCCCGGTCCCCCCTTTTTTTTTCTTTTTTTATTTTTATTTTCTTTTCTTCTTTCTTTTTTTTTCTTAAAAACAAAAAGAAAGAAGTAACCTAACCATGGCAGCCCTAGTCCATGAACCTGGTACCCCCGGGCCCCTTCTTGATACCGCACCCCGTTCTGACCCCGCCTCGTCTTTGGACCACTCTTCAGACATTCCTCATGCCTCTGTACCTATTGCCGGTGCTGTTTCCTCACCCGCTTCAGGTACTGAGGCCTCGACTGACTCCTTCGATTTATCAGACCTTCGCTCTCCTCTGACTATGCTTCCGGCCTCTCCCTCTACGGTGCGGCAATTTTCAAATCGCCGACCCGTTCCACGTCGGACCAACTCTGGTCCCACGCCTAAACGTCAACGACAATTACCTGCTGATGATACTTCTCCACCTTCACCTTCTCGTTCTTCTCAGAAACGATCGACACGTCCTTCACTACCTTTCCACGCTCAGTTTCAGACTGAACAGTGGACTAAATTCTTCACTTTACGACCAACTTCCTCTACTGCCTATCTTTCTGACCATAGTATTGGCAAGGCACTCCTACGCCATGTTGGTAAAGATATTTCTTTTCATGCTCTTAAGAGCGGTACGCGCATCATTACCGTACAGAATGCTACCCAGGCTCGTGAGCTCTCTCGTCTTACCCATATAGATACTGTTCCTGTCACCCTTGAAAAACATCATTCCCTCAATTCTTGTAGTGGTACCGTTATTCTGCCCCATACCATAGTTCAACAAAATTTCCAGACATGTGGCACCGACATTCTAGAACAGCTGGAACTCCAAGATCTCCCAATCCTCAAGGTAGACACTTACGTTCTTCCTGCCCGTGGGCGGAGACGATACCCTAGCAATGTGGCTCGTTTAACTTTTGACAGCCGAGAACTCCCATCCTCCGTTTATATAGCAGGACATCGGTTACAAGTTCGAAAGGTGATCCCTACACCACAACAGTGTAGAAATTGCTGGCGATTTGGCCATCCAGCGAAATATTGCAGATCTATCGCCGAATGCCCAGTCTGTGGTGCCGATGACCATTCTAATACGTCTTGCAATCGATCTCCCTCTTGCCTTAACTGTCATGAGGCTCACCCTTCGTACTCTCGCCGTTGTCAGGTCTATTTAAACGAGCGGGAAATCTGTTACCTCAAAGAGACAGAAGGTCTCCCTTATGCCATGGCAGTTTCTCATCTCCGCCTCCAAGGGAGACTCCCACGTGTTTCTTATTCCCGTGTTTCAAAACGTCCCCCCACTTCTGGTATCCCATCTTCTACACCCACCTCTGTGGTTACCTCTCCCATAATCACTCCTGTATCTAATCCTTTTGCTGTCCTCGGCTCAGACGTCCCTACTTCAACGCCTCAGTCTAATCTCGCTTCTTCGAGTTCTCTCTTACAAGCCTCAGTATCGACGAGACCTCGTACGACACCTCTTCCCAATCGTCCCTCTACTTCTCAAAAGTCAAAAAAAGGTCCGGTAACACCTCCTACCCATCTTCCACCTCCTCATTTTACCCTCCCTGTCTCTGTCCCTAGTTCTTCCCCTCTCACTGGCTCAGTTACAAGTGCAGAGGTTCACCCTCCTCCTCGTAATGTACCTTCCTCCCCTGTTCCCTCCCAAGTTTCTTCCTCTTCTGCCACCTCCCAGGTTCCTGTCTCTTCTGTCCCCTGCCACGCTTCTCCAGTTCCCTCCACCCTTTCGCCCCCCCCTACCTTGGTACAGTCCAATACAGTTCCAATCTTTACTCATCCTCCCCCTACCATTCCCAATATTGTCTCCCATACGACATCTCTGAATTCCGAAACACTTGAAGCAATCTCTGAATATATTGCAGAGACCAAACCATCAATGGACACTGATCCACCTTCCGCTCTTCCTCTCTCCTCTGCTCCATCTGCGCAACTCCTTTCTTCACAGCGCACCGTTCCTTCGCTGCTTGAACATTTTCCACTGCCTCCGCATGTGGACTTTTCTAACCCTTCTAGTCCGTAGGAACCCTTACCTGCGGATTTCAAGTATCTTTATCATTGCCAATCATGGCCTTTTTACAGTGGAATATACGCGGCCTCAGGGGTAATCGGGGTGAGCTTCAGATGTTACTCTCCCAGTTTGCCCCTGTTGGTGTTTGCTTACAGGAACCAAAATTACACTCTGCTGTTATTTCTCACATCTCAGGCTATAATTTATTGTATTCTTCAGATCCTTTTCCTGATGGGACCTTTAATGAAAGTGCCCTTCTTCTCCGCACTGATATTCCGTACCATCAGCTATTTGTTCATACTTCGCTGCATTACACAGCAGCCCGTATCCACTTACATAGGTGGTATACGCTCTGTTCTTTATATCTCTCTCCTTCTCGGGCATTATCTATTCCGGATTTTGCCTTCCTTGTTTCGTCATTACCGCCACCGATTCTGTTACTTGGTGATTTTAATGCCCACCATTTCCTCTGGGGAGGGTCTCACTGTGATTCCCGTGGAATTCAGTTAGAGGCTTTTCTTGCCACCCACCCCCTCCATGTTTTAAATACAGGTACTCACACCCATTTTGATCCTCGGACTCATACTCTCTCTTGCATCGATCTCTCAGTTTGCTCTTCCTCCGCCGCATTAGACTTTACTTGGTCTGTTCTCCCGGACTTACATGACAGTGATCATTTCCCAATCATTCTTACTTCCCCTTCATATTCGTCACCTCTTCGCACCCCACGCTGGCAATTTAATCGGGCAAATTGGAACCTTTACTCACACCTGACTGTTTTTAAAGAGGTTCCTTCTTCGTCCTCCATCGATGAGCTTTTACACCTCTTCTCGTCCTCCGTTTTCACCGCAGCTTCTCATTCTATACCCCAAACTTCGGGCAGGCATTCTCAGAAATGCGTGCCTTGGTGGTCTCCTGCTTGTGCTCGTGCAGTACGTTTGAAACGCGCTGCATGGGGCAGGTACCGGTACAATAGAACCACAGAGCGACTCCTTGATTTTAAACAGAAGCGTGCGATCGCTCGCCGTGTCATCCGTGACGCTAAACGCACTTGCTGGCGAGATTATGTCTCCACCATCACCTCTGCTTCCTCTATGAGTGCAGTCTGGAAAAAAGTACGAAAACTGAGTGGTAAATATTCTCCTGACCCGGCTCCTGTTCTGCGGGTTGCCGGTGTTGATATAGCAAACCCACTAGATGTTGCCAATGAAATTGGCAATCATCTGGTCCGTATTTCTCAGGGACTCCATCTATGCCCCTCATTTCTTTCCTCAAAGTCTGCCAGAGAGTTAGCACCCTTGGACTTTTCTTCTCTCAGAGAAGAACAGTATAATGTGCCTTTTACACTTCAAGAACTGGAGGCAACACTCTCAGCTTGTCGATCATCGGCAGCTGGGCCCGACGACATTCATATTCGTATGCTACAACATTTACATCAGTCAGCCCTTGCAGTCCTATTACACCTTTACAATCTTATTTGGTCACAAGGAGTTCTTCCACAGCTGTGGAAATCCGCCATTGTTCTCCCTTTCCGCAAACCAGGCACTACGGGACATGAAACCTCCCACTATCGTCCCATTGCTCTTACCAGTGCAGTTTGCAAAGTAATGGAACGTCTAGTAAATAGACGTTTAGTGTGGTATTTAGAGACACACAACAGTCTCTCCACTCGTCAATATGGCTTTCGTAAGGGACGTTCTACCATAGACCCCTTACTGCGCTTGGATACGTATGTTCGTAATGCCTTTGCGAGTAACCACTCAGTTATTGCCATATTTTTTGACCTTGAGAAGGCATATGACACAACTTGGAGGTATAATATTTTAGCCCAAGCCCACTCCTTAGGCCTTCGAGGCAATCTACCATCCTTCCTTAAGAACTTTTTAACTGACAGGCATTTCCGTGTTCGGGTTAATAATGTGCTCTCCCCGGACTTTGTCCAAGCTGAAGGTGTCCCCCAGGGATGTATTCTGAGCACAACACTTTTTCTCCTTGCTATTAATGATTTGGCCTCTAGTCTTCCATCAAATATTTGGTCATCACTCTATGTTGATGACTTCGCTATTGCCTGTGCAGGCGCTGACTGTCACCTCCTTACAGTTTCTCTCCAGCATGCAGTCGACCGTGTTTCCAATTGGGCCACCACACATGGGTTTAAATTTTCCAGCACTAAAACCCACCAAATCACTTTCACTAGACGCTCTGTCATCTCTGATCATCCTTTGTACCTCTATGGCTCACGTATCCCTGAACGTGATACAGTCAAGTTTCTGGGCCTCCTCTTTGATCGTAGGTTATCCTGGAAACCTCACATTACCTCTCTGAAGGCAACTTGTCACAGCCGGCTGAACCTTCTTAAAACCCTTGCTCATCTTTCGTGGGGAGCTGATCGTCGAACCCTCCTTCACCTACATTCCACCCTTATTTTATCGAAACTTGATTATGGTGACCAGATCTATTCAGCGGCATCTCCTGCTACTCTCTCTAGCCTTAACCCCATTCATCACCAAGGATTACGTTTATGCCTTGGTGCTTTTCGCTCTTCCCCTGTCGAAAGCCTCTATGCAGAAGCGAACGTTCCATCCTTATCCGATCGCCGTGATGCCCATTGCCTGCGCTACTATGTACGCTCTCATGATCTCCGCAATCCTTCCATTTATAGAATGGTCACTGATATTAGTAGACATTCTTTATTTGTTCGCCGCCCCTGCTTACTCCGTCCCTTCTCTCTTCGCCTTCATTCGCTCTTGTCTTCTCTTCAACTACCACCTTTCTATGTACATGTAGCATCTCACTTTTCCCTACCCCCCTGGGAGGTCCCAGCTGTTCGAGTCTGTTCTTTCTCCCTCCCTTGCTCGAAAGCCCAACTGTCTACGGTCGCTTCCCGCTCTCTTTTTCTTGACCACTTTCACTCTCATTCTCATGCCATTGCTGTGTACACAGATGGCTCTAAGTCTTCTGACGGCGTAGGATTCGCAGCAGTGTTTCCGGACAGCGTCGTACAAGGCCATTTACTATCTTCAGCTAGTATTTTTACTGCTGAATTATATGCCATCCTTACAGCACTTATCCGTATTGCATCTATGCCTGTGTCATCATTTGTGGTTGTCTCAGACTCCCTTAGTGCTTTACAGGCTATACAAAAATTTGATACACCTCACCCCTTAGTCCTCCGTATCCAACTTTGGCTACGCCGCATCTTTACTAAGCATAAAGATATTGTTTTTTGTTGGGTCCCTGGTCATGTTGACGTACAGGGCAATGAACAGGCAGACACTGCTGCGCGGTCAGCAGTACATGACCTACCAGTTTCTTATAGAGGTATTCCATGTACGGACTATTTTGCTGTAATATCTTCCCACCTTCACACCCGTTGGCAACAACGTTGGTCTACTATGCTCGGCAACAAACTTCAGTCTATTAAACCGAGTATAGGTTACTGGCCGTCTTCTTATCACCAGTGTCGAGGTTGGGAGACTACTCTCTCCCGTCTTCGCATTGGCCATACTCGTCTTACTCATGGATATCTCATGGAGAGGCGTCTTGCTCCTCTCTGTGAGAATTGTCAAGCTCCATTATCAGTCAGCCACATTCTGTTGGACTGCCCACTTTATCAACGAGCACGCAGAATTTACCTCTGTCGTCGTCTTCGCCCCGCTGCTCTCTCTTTACCTTCCCTTCTCGCTGATGGACCCACCTTTCATCCGGACTCTCTTATTGACTTTTTGACAACGACTGACTTACTTCACAAATTCTGATACTTTCAGCCCTTTCTACTTGTATCTCTTGCTACCCTCTACCCCCGTACTATCCCCTGCCCCGCTGTTTTCTGTAACCTGCTGATCATCCCCCCTCCCTCCTGCCATCCAATTCCCTTGCTTCCTTCCCTACCCTGCAGCGCTGTATAGCCCTTGTGGCTTAGCGCTTCTTTTTGATTATAATAATAATAATTCGTTACTCCAGCCAACAGATGATAAGTGTTCTCTAAGCCCATCGTAATCTGCTAAGCGAAAATCTGGGACTGTTACTGAGTTATCCCTACTATCATACTTAAATTCAATGCTAAATGTAATTGATTTATGGTCGCTAGCACCCAGTTCCTCTGAAACTTCTAAATTATTAACAAGGGATTCATTGTTTACCAGAACTAAGTCAAGCAGATTATTACCCCTTGTAGGTTCTGTCACAAACTGCTTCAAAAAACAATCCTGAACTACTTCTAAGAAGTCGTATGATTCTAAATTCCCAGTCAAGAAATTCCAATCAATATGACTAAAGTTAAAGTCTCCTAGAATTACTACATTATCGCACCTTGTGCGATAATGTAGTAATGTAGGGACTGATTACCTCATCTTTTGTATATAGTTCTACTGTCTTCCTATTATGTCCTAGAATCTGTATTGATAAAGCCACTGGATGGCGAAACGTCTACAATAAAGATATCCAGATGTTGCACATGTCTTAACTTTCATATTTGTCGGTATTTTATACCTTTCTTGCACAACAAAGAGGAAGGCGTAAGGAGAGGAGGAGTATGAGGTAATCAGTCCCTCAGTCTGGAGTCGATGTGTTCAGTCCATCAATCTTGTAGAATGTACAGCATAGGGCCGTAGACGTGGCTTATATACTGTAGTGAGGTGAGGTGAAGCAGGCGGAGGCGGGGTCATAGTGGTACCATCCACTAGTCGAAGTAGGTCTTCGTCCAAAGGTTGAACAAGTGTTGAAGAATTCTTTGTAACAAGATCCCTACCATAAGAATGGAGAAACACTACAGAAGGCCTACTGGCCCATACAAGGCAGGTCCTTACCAAAACGACCCCTACCCAAAGCTTTGTAGATGAATGGTTCAGAGAACCGACATGTTGATAAATTAGACACATGTGCAACTCTTGGGTATCAATAAAGATACGTTGCCACAATAAATGTCACATTAGTTGCACTTGTGTCCTTTTACTTTACATATTGTCGGTAATTCTACCAACTTTATTACATGGTAATATTAGTTTAATGAGTGCCAGATGTGCTATCACGCTCCGGGATGCACATATACGTGCCTGTGCATGCATGTGTGCATCCCCTGAGGAGCATACTGTTTTCAACTTTAGCTACACTTGTAGCTTAGCACTGTCATGTGTCTCAGCTCTCGTATATGAGAGATCAAAACGTTTAGGTACAGATGATATTCCAGCATTAAAAGTCGAGAGTCCCAGAGATATCCACTAGGATTCTCGACCATGCGTGAACCGTAGTCCATGTTTTATCAACACTGACAAAGCAGAGTTAAGGGATGTAAAAATTTTCCTAGAACATCTGACGAACCAGGTAATATAACCTGAGTGAGACGCCACAACCACCAGTGCTGCCCCATCGCTCGTCAGCAGAACAGTACACAGCTTCACTAACAGGTGCGTAGCTTTCCAGGCGCTATTATCATCCTGACACTTGCCACAGGTCGTTTCCCGACGCGGGTTTTAGTCATATGCTGACCCGCAGCTGGAGCTTTTGGTCATCTGACCGAGGCCTTCTACTGGATAATCCGTCCACCCCCTTTAAAAATTATGGTTATAATTACACAATCACGACTTAATAGTGAACTTTACTGGTCAAGGCTGAGTGTTTATTTCTGATGTTTAACATAATATACACAAATTAAAATATTAGTATAGATTTATATTATTTTCTTGTTGATGTTGCGAAAAAAATATCACTGGACACCAGTGTAGTAACGGCTGGGGTACCAATGTAGTAACTGCTGGGGTACCAATGTAGTAACTGCTGGGGCACCAGTGTAGTAACTGCTGGGGCACCAGTGTAGTAACTGCTGGGGTACCAATGTAGTGAATGTTAGGACCAGTGCTGGGTACCAGTGTAGTAACTGCTGGGACCAGTGCTGGGTACCAGTGTAGTAACTGCTGGGACCAGTGCTGGATACCAGTGTAGTAACTGATGGGGTACCAGATGTAGTAAATGTTAGGACCAGTGTTGGGTACCAGTATAGTAACTGCTGGGACCAGTGCTGGGTACCAGTGTAGTAACTGTTGGGACCAGTGCTGGGTACCAGTGTAGTAACTGCTGGGGTACCAGATGTAGTAAATGTTAGGACCAGTGTTGGGTACCAGTATAGTAACTGCTGGGACCAGTGCTGGGTACCAGTGTAGTAACTGCTGGGACCAGTGCTGGGTACCAGTGTAGAAACTGCTGGGGTACCAGTGTAGTAAATGTTAGGACCAGTGCTGGGTACCAGTGTAGTAAATGTTAGGACCAGTGCTGGGTACCAGTGTAGTAACTGCTGGGACCAGTGCTGGGTACCAGTGTAGTAACTGCTGGAACCAGTGCTGGGTACCAGTGTAGTAACTGCTGGGACCAGTGCTGGGTACCAGTGTAGTAACTGCTGGGACCAGTGCTGGGTACCAGTGTAGTAACTGCTGGGACCAGTGCTGTGTACCAGTGTAGTAACTGCTGGGACCAGTGCTGGGTACCAGTGTAGTAACTGCTGGGACCAGTGCTGGGTACCAGTGTAGTAACTGCTGGGACCAGTGCTGTGTACCAGTGTAGTAACTGCTGGGACCAGTGCTGGGTACCAGTGTAGTAACTGCTGGGACCAGTGCTGGGTACCAGTGTAGTAACTGCTGGGACCAGTGCTGTGTACCAGTGTAGTAACTGCTGGGACCAGTGCTGGGTACCAGTGTAGTAACTGCTGGGACCAGTGCTGGGTACCAGTGTAGTGAATGTTAGGACCAGTGCTGGATACCAGTGTAGTAACTGCAGGGACCAGTGCTGGATACCAGTGTAGTAACTGCTGGGACCAGTGCTGGATACCAGTGTAGTAACTGCTGGGACCAGTGCTGGATACCAGTGTAGTAACTGCTGGGACCAGTGCTGGATACCAGTGTAGTAACTGCTGGGACCAGTGCTGGATACCAGTGTAGTAACTGCAGGGACCAGTGCTGGATACCAGTGTAGTAACTGCTGGGACCAGTGCTGGATAACAGTGTAGTAGCTGCTGGGGTACCAGTGTAGTAAATGTTAGGACCAGTGCTGGGTACCAGTGTAGTAACTGTTGGGACCAGTGCTGGGTACCAGTGTAGTAACTGCTGGGGTACCAGATGTAGTAAATGTTAGGACCAGTGTTGGGTACCAGTATAGTAACTGCTGGGACCAGTACTGGGTACCAGTGTAGTAACTGCTGGGACCAGTGCTGGATACCAGTGTAGTAGCTGCTGGGGTACCAGTGTAGTAAATGTTAGGACCAGTGCTGGGTACCAGTGTAGTAACTGTTGGGACCAGTGCTGGGTACCAGTGTAGTAACTGCTGGGGTACCAGATGTAGTAAATGTTAGGACCAGTGTTGGGTACCAGTATAGTAACTGCTGGGACCAGTGCTGGGTACCAGTGTAGAAACTGCTGGGATACCAGTGTAGTGAATGTTAGGACCAGTGCTGGGTACCAGTGTAGTAACTGCTGGGACCAGTGCTGGGTACCAGTGTAGTAACTGCTGGGACCAGTGCTGGGTACCAGTGTAGTAACTGCTGGGACCAGTGCTGGATACCAGTGTAGTAACTGCTGGGGCCAGTGCTGGGTACCAGTGTAGTAACTGTTGGGACCAGTGCTGGATACCAGTGTAGTAACTGCTGGGACCAGTGCTGGGTACCAGTGTAGAAACTGCTGGGGTACCAGTGTAGTGAATGTTAGGACCAGTGCTGGGTACCAGTGTAGTGAATGTTAGGACCAGTGCTGGGTACCAGTGTAGTAACTGCTGGGACCAGTGCTGGGTACCAGTGTAGTAACTGCTGGGACCAGTTCTGGGTACCAGTGTAGTAACTGTTGGGACCAGTGCTGGGTACCAGTGTAGTGACTGCTGGGACCAGTGCTGGGTACCAGTGTAGTAGCTGTTGGGACCTGTGCTGGGGACCAGTGCTGGGTACCAGTGTAGTAACTGCTGGGACCAGTGCTGGGTACCAGTGTAGTAACTGCTGGGACCAGTGCTGGATACCAGTGTAGTAACTGCTGGTACCAGTGCTGGATACCAGTGTAGTAACTGCTGGGGTACCAGTGTAGTAACTGCTGGGACCAGTGCTGGATACCAGTATAGTAACTGCTGGGACCAGTGCTGGATACCAGTGTAGTAACTGCTGAGGTACCAGTGTAGTAAATGTTAGGACCAGTGCTGGATACCAGTATAGTAACTGCTGGGACCAGTGCTGGGTACCAGTGTAGTAACTGCTGGGACCAGTGCTGGATACCAGTGTAGTAACTGCTGGTACCAGTGCTGGATACCAGTGTAGTAACTGCTGGGGTACCAGTGTAGTAACTGCTGGGACCAGTGCTGGATACCAGTATAGTAACTGCTGGGACTAGTGCTGGATACCAGTGAAGTAACTGCTGGGACCAGTGCTGGATACCAGTGTAGTAACTGCTGGGACCAGTGCTGGATACCAGTATAGTAACTGCTGGGACCAGTGCTGGATACCAGTGTAGTAACTGCTGGGACCAGTGCTGAATACCAGTGTAGTAACTGCTGGGGTACCAGTGTAGTAACTGCTGGGACCAGTGCTGGATACCAGTATAGTAACTGCTGGGACCAGTGCTGGATACCAGTGTAGTAACTGCTGGGGCCAGTGCTGGATACCAGTGAAGTAACTGCTGGGACCAGTGCTGGATACCAGTGTAGTAACTGCTGGAACCAGTGCTGGATACCAGTACAGTAACTGCTGGGACCAGTGCTGGATACCAGTGTAGTAACTGCTGGGACCAGTGCTGAATACCAGTGTAGTAACTGCTGGGACCAGTGCTGGATATCAGTGTAGTAACTGCTGGGGTACCAGTGTAGTAACTGCTGGGTTACCAGTGCTGGATACCAGTGTAGTAACTGCTGGGACCAGTGTTGGGTACCAGTGTAGTAACTGCTGGGACCAGTGCTGGGTACCAGTGTAGTAACTGCTGGGACCAGTGCTGGATACCAGTGTAGTAACTGCTGGGACCAGTGCTGGATACCAGTGTAGTAACTGCTGGGACCAGTGTTGGATACCAGTGTAGTAGCTGCTGGGGTACCAGTGTAGTAAATGTTAGGATCAGTGCTGGGTACCAGTATAGTAACTGCTGGGACCAGTGCTAGGTACCAGTGTAGTAACTGCTGGGACCAGTGCTGGGTACCAGTGTAGTAACTGCTGGGAGCAGTGCTGGGTACCAGTGTAGTAACTGTTGGAACCAGTGCTGGGTACCAGTGTATTAACTGCTGGGACCAGTGCTGGGTACCAGTGTAGTAACTGTTGGGACCAGTGCTGGGTACCAGTGTAGTAACTGCTGGGACCAGAGCTGGATACCAGTGTAGTATCTGCTGGGTTACCAGTGTAGTAAATGTTAGGACCAGTGCTGGGTACTAGTGTAGTAACTGCTGGGACCAGTGCTGGGTACCAGTGTAGTAACTGTTGGGACCAGTGATGGGTACCAGTGTAGTAACTGCTGGGACCAGTGCTGGGTACCAGTGTAGTAACTGCTGGGACCAGTGCTGGGTACCAGTGTAGTAACTGCTGGGGTACCAATGTAGTAACTGCTGGGACCAGTGCTGGGTACCAGTGTAGTAACTGCTGGGGTACCAGTGTAGTGAATGTTAGGACCAGTGCTGGGTACCAGTGTAGTAACTGTTGGGACCAGTGTAGTAACTGTTGGGACCAGTGCTGGGTACCAGTGTAGTGAATGTTAGGACCAGTGCTGGGTACCAGTGTAGTAACTGTTGGGACCAGTGCTGGGTACCAGTGTAGTAACTGTTGGGACCAGTGCTGGGTACCAGTGTAGTAACTGTTGGGACCAGTGCTGGGTACCAGTGTAGTAACTGCTGGGACCAGTGCTGGGTACCAGTGTAGTAACTGCTGGGACCAGTGCTGGATACCAGTGTAGTAACTGATGGGACCAGTGCTGGGTACCAGTGTAGTAACTGTTGGGACCAGTGCTGGGTACCAGTGTAGTAACTGCTGGGAGCAGTGCTGGATACCAGTGTAGTAACTGTTGGAACCAGTGCTGGGTACCAGTGTATTAACTGTGTTCAGTCCATCAATCTTGTAGAATGTACAGCATAGGGCCGTAGACGTGGCTTATATACTGTAGTGAGGTGACGTGAAGCAGGTGGAGGCGGGGTCATAGTGGTATCATCCACTAGTCGAAGTAGGTCTTCGTCCAAAGATTGAACAAGTGTTGAAGAATTCTTTGTAACAAGATCCCATGATGCTGCAGTGTCTGACAGTTGTGATGAATGGTTTGAAAAACCTCACTACAGTATATAAGCCACGTCTACGGCCCTATGCTGTACATTCTACAAGATTGATGGACTGAACACATCGACTCCAGGTTGAGGGACTGATTACCTCATTCTCCTCCTCTCCTTACGCCTTCCTCTTTGTATTGGACTGATGAAGCCAGTGTATTAAATGCTGGGACCAGTGCTGGGTACCAGTGTAGTAACTGTTGGGACCAGTGCTGGGTACCAGTGTAGTAACTGCTGGGACCAATGCTGGGTACCAGTGAAGTAACTGCTGGGACCAGTGCTGGGGACCAGTGTAGTAACTGCTGGGGTACAAGTGTAGTAAATGTTAGGACCAGTGCTGGATACCAGTATAGTAACTGCTGGGACCAGTGCTGGATACCAGTGTAGTAAATGTTAGGACCAGTGCTGGATACCAGTATAGTAACTGCTGGGACCAGTGCTGGGTACCAGTGTAGTAACTGCTGGGACCAGTGCTGGATACCAGTGTAGTAACTGCTGGGACCAGTGCTGGATACCAGTGTAGTAACTGCTGGGGTACCAGTGTAGTAACTGCTGGGACCAGTGCTGGATACCAGTATAGTAACTGCTGGGACCAGTGCTGGATACCAGTGTAGTAACTGCTGGGACCAGTGCTGGATACCAGTGTAGTAACTGCTGGGACCAGTGCTGAATACCAGTGTAGTAACTGCTGGGGTACCAGTGCAGTAACTGCTGGGTTACCAGTGCTGGATACCAGTGTAGTAACTGCTGGGACCAGTGCTGGGTACCAGTGTAGTAACTGCTGGGACCAGTGCTGGGTACCAGTGTAGTAACTGCTGGGACCAGTGCTGGGTACCAGTGTAGTAACTGCTGGGACCAGTGCTGGGTACCAGTGTGGTAACTGCTGGGGTACCAGTGTAGTAAATGCTGGGACCAGTGCTGGGTACCAGTGTAGTAACTGCTGTGTTACCAATGTAGTAACTGCAAGGGTACCAGTGTAGTAACTGCTGTGGGACCAGTGTAGTAACTGCAAGGGCACCAGGGTGGTAACTGCAGGGGTACCAGTGTAGTAACTGCAGGGGTACCAGTGTAGTAACTGCTGTGGGACCAGTGTAGTAACTGCAAGGGTACCAGGGTGGTAACTGCAGGCGTACCAGTGTAGTAACTGCAGGGGTACCAGTGTAGTAACTGCAGGGGTACCAGTGTAGTAACTGCAAGAGTACCAGTGTAGTAACCACTGGGGTATCAGTGGTTTTTGCCCTGCCACATCACTGGAGTACCAGTGGTTTTTGCCCTGCCACATCACTGGAGTACCAGTTGTTTTTGCCCTGCCACATCACTGGAGTACCAGTGGTTTTTGCCCTGCCACATCACTGGAGTACCAGTGGTTTTTGCCCTATCACATCACTGGAGTACCAGTGGTTTTTGCCCTGCCACATCACTGGAGTACCAGTGGTTTTTGCCCTGCCACATCACTGGAGTACCAGTGGTTTTTGGCCTGCCACATCACTGGAGTACCAGTGGTTTTTGCCCTGCCACATCACTGGAGTACCAGTGGTTTTTGCCCTGCCACATCACTGGAGTACCAGTGGTTTTTGCCCTATCACATCACTGGAGTACCAGTGGTTTTTGCCCTGCCACATCACTGGAGTACCAGTGGTTTTTGCCCTGCCACATCACTGGAGTACCAGTGGTTTTTGCCCTGCCACATCACTGGAGTACTCCATCTCTTCAGAGATGGAGTATACACGAGGTTTGAGCGATACATTACAAGTACATACAGCTGTTTAGGTTCAAATTTGCCATTTTTCTAACATGGTTATTAAATCTGGAATTGTTGAACTGTACCGCGTGAAGTCTAAAATGCCTCTTCTGGTCGGCTTCAAACTTTTCGTATAATTTTTTTCCATATGAAGCTTCACATTGATTTTGGGTTAGGTAAGTTTAATTTGCCAATATTCAACAGAGAGTTATTGTGCACTAAGAGGAGAATGTCTCTTTTGATAGGTTTCAAACCTTGGCTGCTGGTGTGTCTCACTTATAAATTTTTAATGCAGGAAAATATGTAACACTTTCTGATCGCACAGCAATGCATCTAGTTTTATAATGTTACAGTGTGAAGATGTCAGCCTCAGTGGTGTCAGGAAGGTGGTCAGGAGGGCTGGTGTTGTCACTGCTGGTGGTGCTGCTAGTGGCTCCCTCACCAGCACCAGCCAAATCCTTCGACTTCTTGCAGATTGTGTCTTCACTTGCAGACAATGTGATCACGTAAGCATTTGTTTCCTCTTATTTTTGACACAGTATATTTTAAACACACACACACACACACACACACACACACACACACACACACACTGGAGGACAGAAGGGTCAGGAGAGACATGATAACGACATACAAGATACTGCGGGGAATAGACAATGTGGACAGAGATAAGATGTTCCAGAGAGGGGACACAGAAACAAGGGGTCACAACTGGAAGCTGAAGACTCAGACGAGTCACAGGGACGTTAGGAAGTATTTCTTCAGTCATAGAGTCGTCAGGAAGTGGAATAGCCTAGCAAGTGAAGTAGTGGAGGCAGGAACCATACATAGTTTAAGAAGAGGTATGGCAAAGCTCAGGAAGCAGAGAGGGAGAGGACCTAGTAACGATCAGTGAAGAGGTGGAGCCAGGAGCTGAGTCTCGACCCCTGCAACCACAATTAGGTGAGTACACACACACACACACACACACATATATATATATATATATATATATATATATATATATAGATATATATATATATAGATATATATATATATATATATATATATGTAACCACGAACGAGTGTTATTTAATCAGTAACAACACTGCGACTAGCTGGGGGATCGAACCCGTGTATGTTTTAGTATGCCTCATGGTGAGTGAAAATCCACGATGCTCTAATCCACGGAACCATACAATCCTACAAGAATCACGCACCCAGCAGAGCTAGGTGTTGTACCATAATACGAGGACATACGATGGTGTGGGTGCCTCAGAGCTAATTTCATTCTACTCCCTGTTTGGTGTACTAGCCTCCATGAGCAGTATTATACTGCCTCAACAGAAAATTTATATACGGGATTTTAGATTAATCTCAGTTAGGTTAACGTAAATTAACCTATATTCACGTACAATTAACCGGCAATCATGACAACGCAAAAATGCTATCTAGGCAACAAATGGATATATAATTCTCCTTCCTACGATCAAACCTAATCCAATTTCTCAAGTGTTGTAAGACTTCTATAAGTTAAATATTGAATATGTCAGAAATGCTCAGACATGTTAGTTCCTTTGTACTTCACAATATTTTTATAACATGTAAATCACACACTATAACCTTTGCAAAGATATAAAAATATATATTTGTATCTGTACTGCTACTACTACTACTACTACTACTACTACTAATAATAATAATAATAATAATAATAATAATAATGCTACAATTTGTTGTTCTCGGTGCTTTGTTTTCTACCTATGATCTTGCCTCAGTCGGCTGTACAGAGAGGATGAGATAGAGCTCCTGGGCCACTACTGCACCATCAGCAGGACACCCTACTTCTACAAGTGGGAGCTGAACTTCCGCGCCACCAGCAGGTGCCCTGACTGGACCACTGCCCTCGGGAAAGGTGGGTGTTTGTGACGTCCTCCGCTTCATGTTTGTGACGTCCTCCGCTTCATGTTTGTGACGTCCTCCGCTTCATGTTTGTGACGTCCTCCGCTTCATGTTTGTGACGTCCTCCGCTTCATGTTTGTGACGTCCTCCGCTTCATGCTCGTTATTACACATCCTCCCACTTTATCCAAACAAATTGTTTAGTTACTTATTCTCCTCCTTGACAATTTTATCTTTCTTCTTCAGAAATGTGATACCGTTTATCCAAATTAATTGAAGCAAGTGTGTCCCATAGCTCGATTGGTAACACACTCAGCTCATACACTGAGGTCCGGGGGGTCGATCCACGGTACGGCTGGAAGCATTAGGACGTATTTCCTTAAGACACCTGCTGTCCATGTTCACCCATCAATAAAATAGATACCTGGGTGTAAGTGGACTGGTGTGGGTCGCATCCTGGGACAAAACTGACCTAATTTGCTCTAAATGTTCAGCATAATTAACAAGCGGCTTTCTATTTACTAGTATGTCACTGATGTCAGCTAGGACTGTATACCTTGTACATGTACTTGTAGTAATAGAGATTATATTATTATTCAAGTTAACAAAATAAAGAATCCAACCCAAATTTCCTATGTACTCTGGTGCAAAAGAGGAATTATTATTTTTAATGTTATTATTCAATATTAATTATTACATTTGAAAACAAACACTAAATCTACACGAGTTGTACAGGTACAAGAGCCCCTGACCTCAGGTAAGTGTATTACCTGGTTGTGAGTTAGACCTGCCTAACATGGGCCGGCAGGATTACTGCGGTGCTCCTAGTTTTTTTTTTGTTTCATATCTCGAGTAAGAGAGAATATATTTTAGCTTCAACGAAGCCACACCGAGACGTAATCCACAAGGGAAGTTTACGACTTCAGGCAGGTATAAGGTTTGTCAGGAAACTGTTTCCTGACGTGGGTCTTAGTTACATGCAGAGCCGGATTAAGATTTTATAGGCTCCTGGGCTACAGGTACTGTGAGTACCCTGGGCTGCAGGTACTGTGAGGCCCCTGGGCTACAGGTACTGTGAGGTCCCTGGGCTACAGGTACTGTGAGGTCCCTGGGCTACAGGTACTGTGAGGCCCCTGGGCTACAGGTACTGTGAGGCCCCTGGGCTACAGGTACTGTGAGGCCCCTGGGCTACAGGTACTGTGAGTACCCTGGGCTGCAGGTACTGTGAGGCCCCTGGGCTACAGGTACTGTGAGGTCCCTGGGCTACAGGTACTGTGAGGCCCCTGGGCTACAGGTACTGTGAGGCCCCTGGGCTACAGGTACTGTGAGGACCCTGGGCTACAGGTACTGTGAGGTCCCTGGGCTGCAGGTACTGTGAGGCCCCTGGGCTACAGGTACTGTGAGGCCCCTGGGCTACAGGTACTGTGAGTACCCTGGGCTGCAGGTACTGTGAGGCCCCTGGGCTACAGGTACTGTGAGGCCCCTGGGCTACAGGTACTGTGAGGCCCCTGGGCTACAGGTACTGTGAGGCCCCTGGGCTACAGGTACTGTGAGGACCCTGGGCTACAGGTACTGTGAGGACCCTTGGCTGCAGCCTCTCCAGCTGGCGTAGGCCCCTGGGATGCAGCCCCTGGAGGTCCCTGGGATGCAGCCCCTAAAACCCCTGCCTTGATTCGGCATGTGTTTTAGAGGCTTTAGTCATATAATGACCCACAGCTGGAGTTTTTGGTCACATGACCGAGGACTTCCGCTGGCTAACCAGTCCACCTTTTTAAAAAAAACATGGTTAGGATTATAATCATTTTATATACAATAATTTTGGAACTACTACTTCTCGATCCGCCGGTACTCTCCCGGCCCGAGTCTTCCAGATGGTGTCCCGGCCTTGGCTCCCTGTCTAGGGAGTGTCGTGAGACCTACTGTGGAAAACTGCATTTATCTGAATGTAACTAATTATGTACATAACAGTAAATGATAACAAAGATAATTATTATTTATCAATGTTACATAGACAAGTAGGAATTTGGGACACTTAGGTCGCAAAAAATGTCCCCCTTCGATACCTACCACTGTCATAACCACAAGTTGCTCTGGACCTATTAATTAAATGAAATATACATACACCAGGAATACTGGTAAATATATAAATTTGTGGACTGTATATTAAAAAATTATTATATATAAATTCACAAATACATAACAGAAGGAAAATATATCTTATTATCACTCACCAATTTGACTGGATATTAAGTTGTATCATACTCAGAAAAACCTCACTAACTAAATTAATGAAAACACTGCTGGCCAGAATTATACACAAATCTAGAGAGCTTATCTGAGGTTCCTGGAGCTGTCTTGTCCAGTCGTCTGATATCTCAAGTTATGCAGGAATGCACATCCAACAATTTCGCCTCCTATTTGAGAGGTGTCAATCCAATTTTAACCTCTAGAGCACGAAAAATTCTTCCCATTATATTAACGTTGTATCCAATTCAAAACCAAGATGGCGAGTCCCGTCTGCGCAGACGCAGGCTTTCCGTTTTCTATAACAAATATTATTAAATACAGTATGGCCATCTATTTACATATAAATACTGAATTTCTGGAAAATATATACAGTATTTTCCACACCTACGTCTCCCATGGGAGGAGGCACAAGTACCTCCTCATCCTCTGGGACCAACTGTCCCCAGCCCAAGCACCATTCCCCACCCTCACAGGGCTTGTAGGGAGAAGCCTCTGGTCTGCCATCTTCCCCGCCACAGGGGAGCTCGTGGGAATGGCAGTCTTGTGAGCTGTAGGTGGTAGCAAGCTCCAGCTCCGGCACCTTCCCCGCCATGGAAGGGCTCGTGAGAGTGGTGTCTGCTTCCAATTTTTTTTTCCGGAACTAGTTACATGCACAAATATTAATAATTTTTATATCCTGTAAATAATTTTTTTCGGGGGGGGGGCATTTATGTAATTTTTATTATAAAATGGTCCATTTTATTTTTT
Source organism: Cherax quadricarinatus (assembly GCF_038502225.1). Taxonomy (NCBI): domain Eukaryota; kingdom Metazoa; phylum Arthropoda; class Malacostraca; order Decapoda; family Parastacidae; genus Cherax; species Cherax quadricarinatus. Next base: position 5,253,253 of record NC_091370.1, on the reverse strand, counting down.
TTATGCTGGTGGCCAGTGTCTTTTTTATACGCATATGTCTAATAGATTTTATATATAGAAGGATTTTTTAATTGAAGTCAAAACAATTTTTTTTGTAAATTACTTTTATTAACGGATGTTGCGTTCTGTTTGGTAATTCCGTCTGTGTTTCCCAGCTGAAGGTTACGTGAACCCTCACAATGCTGAGACGGAGGCAACCAAGGACCTGGTGAGGAAGCTGGTGGAAAGGGGCTTGGTGACACAAGAGGAGGCTTCACCGTGGCTCTGAGGATCCACCAGGAGGCTTCAGAGTGGCTCTGAGGATCCACCAGGAGGCTTCAGAGTGGCTCTGAGGATCCACCAGGAGGCTTCAGAGTGGCTCTGAGGATCCACCAGGAGGCTTCAGAGTGGCTCTTAGGACCAGGCGACCTGTCAACTAACTTTACAGTAGCTGTGAAGTCCTGACAACCACGTCCACCACAGACTGTCAACTTCACCTTACCTCTACCTTCGGCACCAAACTTCGGTGGTCTGGTCGGCAACACACTCGCTTCACACACTGAGTGGCCATGGTTCGATCCCCGGCAAGGGTGGAAACACTGGGCGGGTTTCTTTACACCTGTTGTGCCCCGTTCACCTAGCAAGCATATATATATAGGTACCTGGGTGTTAGTAGACTGGTGTGGGTGGCATCCTGGGGGACAAGATGTGAGGACCACAGAGGAAATAAGACACAGTCCTGGGTGGCTAACACTCCGGGGTTAAAAATCTGAATAAGTGTGACTAGTTAATGGTCCAAGTTGGACCGAAACGTCGTCCTAAGTTTCAGTCTCCTATGTGCGGGTTATTTGTGTATTGTTCCAGTCAAGGTATTGTGACCTTTAATTCTTCAGTATTTAAGTGTTTTTACACTATGTTGTGCTCACTTACAAGGACGATACTTCTGTACGTGGCTCGGGAAATACAAGTACTGACACGGTCCAACAATGGTTATCTTTACCAGAGTCAGAACTTGTTTGAATTTCAAAAATTTCGTGGACCCCCACATGCCAGTAACTGAAATCGTAGACTTTGTTGAGCAAATACATGTCAATTTTTTTAATGGATTCGCTGACTTTTAAAGGATTTGTATTTTACTTAAGCAATGACTGGATTATGAGGAAAATCAAGTGCTGGCTAGAGGAGTAAGATATATCACACTCATGAGAGACAACTACAGACGATGTAGTGTATGCAGGTTCGAATCCTGCTGTGGACTGAGAAATGTGTGTGAATAATTTCGCCTGTTTGCGAATTGAAAAGCATTTGATGAAATAACTTTGCACAAGCCTGGTGCTCCGGGGGTGAGGAGTGGCCGTCTAGTACCGGCTAGGCTCCCATAGTTATCTGGAGTCTGGTTGTGTGGATAAAGTACTGTGTACTTTGATGAAGTTTGTGCAGGTTCGAATCCTGCCGTGGACTGAGGAATAATGATAGCAACATATGTGCAAATTACCTAGGGTAACACATGAGGTCCTTGTTATATCTTATTTAAAGCCTAGCTGTAAGATACGCTAGAAATCAGTCATGATTATAACCTTAAAAATCACCACTCAACTCTCTGAAAATCATTTACAGTAAATGGAGGTGCAATAGGAATAATTTAAACCGAGTTATTTACAGGAACATTAGACAGAGAGGATCAGCTTACAATAATAGGTGGGTATCACCTATTTTTGATGGTATTGACATTGGAATTTTTTTGGTAAGACCCATCAATTGTTTCTATAATGTTACCAGATTCATGTTAGTGTTTAACAATGTATTTCTCTCAATGTCTTATCTGATATAATCTTTGAATCATTTTTTTAAGTTATTATTGTATTCTGAAGATCATGTTCGTCTTAGATATTTTCTCCGATTCTCTTATTAAACTTAAACATGCTTTAAGATATGATTTTGTTCGGATTTCTAACCCTGGAGGGTTAGCCACACAGTATAATCCAAGAAAGTCAGTGCGTCATCGAGGACTGTCTGTCTTATTTCCATTGTGGTCCATTAATCTTGTCTCCCAGGATGCGACCCACACCAGTCAACTAACAATCAGGTACCTGCTTATTGTTAGGTACTGTATGTACACTGTACCAACCACTGTATGTACACTGTACCAACCACTGTATGTACACTGTACCAACCACTATGTGCACTGTACCAACCACTGTATGTACACTGTACCAACCACTGTATTTACACTGTACCAACCACTGTATGTACACTGTACCAACCACTGTATGTACACTGTACCAACCACTGTATGTACACTGTACCAACCACTGTATGTACACTGTACCAACCACTGTATGTACACTGTACCAACCACTGTGTGTGTACTGTACCAACCACTGTATGTACACTGTACCAACCACTGTATGTACACTGTACCAACCACTGTATGTGCACTGTACCAACCACTGTATGTACACTGTACCAACCACTGTATGTACACTGTATGTACACTGTACCAACCACTGTATGTACACTGTATGTACACTGTACCAACCACTATGTGCACTGTACCAACCACTGTATGTACACTGTATGTACACTGTACCAACCACTATGTGCACTGTACCAACCACTGTACCAACCACTGTATGTACACTGTACCAACCACTGTATGTACACTGTACCAACCACTGTATGTACACTGTACCAACCACTGTATGTACACTGTACCAACCACTGTATGTGCACTGTACCAACCACTGTATGTGCACTGTACCAACCACTGTCTCAGTAGTAGTACCAGTTACCAGTAACCAGTGTACCAGTGTGTTCACATTCTCTCCGAATTCTGAGAGTTAACAGTCTAGATTTGAGTGCACCGAATCTGCCTTTCTGTTAAACACTTCTTTCTTTGTATATATTCCTTCCTCAGAATCCGTAGATCACATGAATACAGATCGATCGATCAAAAAATTTTTTTTATCACTTCTATTGTAATCTCAACGTTGAGTTTCATTCGATGAGTTTCATTCGTTGAGTTTCATTCGATGAGTTTCATTCGTTGAGTTTCATTCGTTGAGTTTCATTCGATGAGTTGTGTTATATTATATCTTGTATTGCATTACAGTTTCAGTTATGTAAGCTTCCATTCCAATGTTCTACTTATGTATGTTATAATGTTCAATTGTTGTGTACTTTGACATTGTATAGAATCAGCCCAAGCCATACACCTGCCATCTCTAGTTTGTATTAGTTGTATGTCGGGACGACATACGTTAGCGTCGCCGAGCTCTCAGTAGTAGTACCAGTTACCAGTAACCAGTGTACCAGTAGATGACTCACTACCAACCGTCTCTGCGTGAATCATTGACTGTATTCATATTGCTGCTGACCACAGCAGTATTTCAAACACCCCCTCACATATGGGTACTGTGGTTAGTCAGTCTTACGAGTGAGTGCAAGGAGGCAGGTCACGGCTGTTTAGCGCTTCCCACACTATCCGTAATATACGTACTACCAGCCTACGTGAGTATTTCTTTACCCTATCCACGTGTTCGAACCCCACATGATAACTGTATGTACACTGTACCAACCAGTTTACACTGTACCAACCACTGTATGTACACTGTACCAACCAGTTTACACTGTACCAACCACTGTATGTACACTGTACCAACCACTGTGTGCACTGTACCACTGTATGTACACTGTACAACCACTATGTACACTGTTCCAATCACTGTATGTACACTGTACCAACCACTGTATGTACACTGTACCAACCACTATGTACACTGTACCAACCACTGTATGTACACTGTACCAACCACTGTATGTGCACTGTACCAACCACTGTATGTACACTGTACCAACCACTGTGTGTGCACTGTACCAACCACTGTATGTACACTGTACCAACCACTGTATGTACACTGTACCAACCACTGTGTGTGCACTGTACCAACCACTGTGTGTGCACTGTACCAACCACTGTATGTACACTGTACCAACCACTGTGTGTGCACTGTACCAACCACTGTATGTACACTGTACCAACCACTGTATGTACACTGTACCAAACACTACATTTTATTAATCTTTATTAAGAATATTCTCTTAATTAGACGGATTCTGAGATGCAATAATATTACTGCGGACCGTCTATCATAATACAGATTTTTTTTATGATGGTATTAATATTCTTTATATACTGTGAGTGTTTGTGTTCACCTATATGTGGTTGCAGGGGTCGAATCACAGCTCCTGGCCCCTGTATGTGTGTGTCACGGACTTTTCTTAGATTATCATAGGTAATCTATACATATGCTGCTATGTATGTTAATTTGTGTAAATGTATTTATGTGTATCTGTACCTGAATAAACTTACGTCTGGAGCTTTTGACCATCTGACGTTGTTGTTGCTGGTACGTGATCCATCATGCTATGAACCCTAGTGAACTCTACTCCCGAAGTTCGGGTTTGAAATATCGCCTAGTTTATGTGTATACAGGAACAACTGTATGTGATAAACAGTATTCCTAAAAAGTTAGCGTGACTCAAACAGCAAAACACTTGAGCAAAGTGAGACGCTTAATTCCAAAAAGAGTTGGTCTGCTGCTATGTACCTTCAACATTCAACACTTTCTGTCGACATTTGACGACGAACTGGCAGTGTAAAAACTCTAAAGGGCATTTATGCCACCGATCAGATTAGTATGATCCTTATGGGTTTAGATTTTATCCCCAGATTGTTAGTCAGGAGACAGTTTTTAAATGATTTCTTGCGATTTCCTTAAGCGAAGATTAGCATGGATCACCTAGGCGTTTACGGTGTCCCTTGGCTCAGTTGGGAACGCGCTCGCCTCACACCCTTCAAACTGCTGTCTCGCCTCAATGGTTGAGGGAAGCAGGCGAGTACGGAAGGATCTGGGCTTACTAATTTGCAGGCCTACCCATTTCACCCGACTGATAAATCATCATAAAACTCATACCGATGGATCGCAACTACAATGTTGTAAGAATTCTTATGTATGAGTTGTGACTAGTATACCTAGCGCAAGATTGCAAATAGTTTACCACTGGAAGTTACTTTCACAGGCCTCTACCCTCGTCAGCTCCCCCTCTTTCTTGACTGCTAACTCAGCCATTCGCCTCTATCAATTTATTGTGTAGAGGCGAATTTTGCTAGTCCACATAGATGCCTGAGTGCCCCTTGTACCACAGGGCCAACATGTCAGTTAAGAGGTGCCACAGGTGCTACAGTGCTGAGGACACTGTATGAACTATTGTACTCCTCTATTATTTAGTCGACTATAATGGAGTGTTTAACTGTTTACACACCTTGTGAATGAATGATAACTGGTACTGACTTACTGCACCAGTGTTTATTTCGTATACTGTTATTGTGAAACCTAGCAGAGCCATTGTGCAAACAAGGACCTTATTCTTGATCTACATAAAGGTGAAATTTACAACTCAGCGTTACTCGTCCCTCTGAATTCCGCTATCGCCTTTACCAACCTAAGGAATAAAGACGAATCTGCAGTCTAACGTGGGTTAGTGACCCCACCTGATTCACACCGGACAGATTAATCCAACCTGACATTCTGTCTGTACAAAATAGTGTCATTTCAAACAGACAATCATACCACGGGCGGGATTGAACCCGCGGTCAGAGAGTCTCAAAACTCCAAACCGTCGCGTTAGCCACTAGACCAGCTAGCCACAATAAGATTCGTCCAACTAGGTATATTTCTACACCATAGGAAGGTTAGCATAGGCACCACTGTGACCACAAATGCAAGTAATGTCGTTTCATTCACTGAGGAAGGTTTATTTTTTCTATGCACTGAGTGTATAGGGGATGAATACTGCATTGTTAATTTTGAAAAAAATATTATTAACAAAAAAAGACGGGTTATTTGTGAATTATTATTAATCACCTGCAGAAGCTTTATAGGGCATTACCTGAATTATTACTTGCAGGTAATTTGGGTGAGGTAAGTGGGACTTAGGTTACAGTACGTCGCTGAACTGCAACTCCTTCGACTGCCCACGTCTTCACCACTCTCACAAAAAGCTAGATATGACATTAAATTAATGATTATATTAAAACTAGCTTCTCTGGTACAATTAAAATTGTGTGGACTGTATAACAGTTTCAGGACCCGTCTCCAGAAATGATTAATGGGAACACTAACACACACAGAGACAGTAAAATTTCTAATTAACAGTATCTGTAATTATTAAAACACCATACCTGCAATTATTAAAGAGAGAAATTTTTCTATTAACACTTACCATATATGTTGCACGTGGAACACACCCTAATGTCAACTTAACAAATAGAATCTAACTGGGAAGTCAGTATCTAACTGTTGAGTATCATGGTGTACATCCCTGGGCAAGGTGCGATGATGCCACATTATTCTTTTTCCATTTTCACAACGATGGTGGTTTCGTAAATTTCCTATCCCTATTCTTCAATGGAGGACATTAATGAAGTTTCCAATTAGGCCTCGGAAAATGCCAAATTATTAGCAGAATTTCCCACGACAACCAGTGTTCACAAATTAATAATGGCATCTCCCCAGCATCCCTACTGGCTGTTCTCCATTCCCCTCCCTCGAAATTTCTTAAATAATAATACACCTCTCCAAGATACGATACTACGTGCCGCAAAATGCCCTTCTCACACTATACCATTCACTTATTTATCCATACCTCACCTATGCTATCTGTGCTTGGGGTTCAACTGCAGCAACACACCTAAAGCCAATAATAACCCAACAAAAAGCCGCAGTAAGAATAATCACTAAATCCCATCCCTGGCAACTCCCCCCCCCCCACTCTTCATAGATCTAAACTTACTCCCTGTTCAGTACATCCACACTTACTACTGTGCAATCTACATCTACAGGATCTTAAATTCCAATATTAACCTTGACCTAAAACGCTTTCTTGATAGTTGTGACAGAACCCACAGGCACAACACCAGACAAAAAACATCTCTATGACATTCCCCGTGTCCAACTAAACCTTCACAAAAATTCAATGTATGTCAAAGGCCCTAAAATCTGGAACACCCTACCTGAAAATTCTAAAACTGCAGACACATTCATCACCTTCAAAACTACCATCAGAAAACATCTTATCTCCCTGATACACCCTGTCAACTAATAATACGAATACCACCTGGTGGTTAACACTTACACTCACTCACCCATTTCACCATAAACAGAAATATCAATCTCAATCTCAAAATAATGAATCTTAACTAGCCATAAGTTGGCCTGTGATACTCCAATACTGACACTGTATAGTGCCAAAACAAAAGCATTCACATTGCTAAACTCACAAACTAGTATTTAGTCACTTAGCCACAATACCAACTTACCTCATAATTTTGTAATATTTTAAACTTAAGATTTAATTTAAGTCTGCCCGAAATGCCTAGCCATGCTAGGTGTTCTAGTGGTACACTCTGTAATTATTATTTTACTACATGTAAACCACATAATAACCAAATTCTGTAAACTCAGCATTGTAATCCTTATAGAGAATAAACTTTGAATTGAATTGAATTTATTTCTACAAGTACATGTACATTGCATACAGGCCTAGCTGACATCAATGGCATACTACTATACAGAAAGCCGCTCGTTATGCAGAGCATTTCAGGTAAATTAGGTCAGTTTTTTTTCCCAGGATGCAACACCCAGGTTCCCATTTTATTGATAGGGAACATAGACAACCGGTGTAAAGAAACACGAACAATGTTTCTACCCTCCAAACAGCATCATATTTTATTACACAATTATTATATTATTCATTCATATGTTCTACATTTTGGAAATCGGGTAAAAAATTTCCACAGTGGGTATAAACAATACTGCAACAAATTAACTCTTCAACTTGTTCAGCTATCAAAAACTTTGCAGCCCAGTCCCTGAACCCATTATGTACATCTGTAATCTTTTGACTACCACTCACATCATGGGTATGGTATGTATAATAAAGATGTTAACTGTACCTGGTCATCTGACCAAGGCCTTCCACTGGTGTACCAGTCCACCACTTTAAAAATTTAGAATTTTCCTAAATTCAGGATGTGTAAATTTGAATAATACAATAATTGTTCAATATGATGGTGATTTGACTCTTCTGAGAAATTTCGAGTGAGGGGAGGGGGGAGTGTAAATCAGCTGCTGAGTGACGCCAGAAGGAAGGAAACACCATTTGTAATTTGTGGGCACTAATTGTCATCGAAAATTTCAGCTAATAATCTGGCGTCTTCGTGGCCAAATTGAAGATTTTCAGCCTGAATTTGTAATAGGAACCCGGGTTAATTGAGATAGGAAATTTGCGGGACCTCAAGAATTACTTGTCGATAGTGGAAGATATGGGATACGACCATCACTCACAGGGAGGTGCACCATTAGTCCTTTCATTTAGATGTTTAACTGGCCAGTGTAGGGTCTAGGTATCAGGTAGGTGGTGGTGTGATCCATCTACAGTACTTAAATGGTAAGTGGTAATACGAACTTTTGTGTACCCAGGAAGCCTAATCATATACAGTCCGCTATTTTAATTTACCAGAGTAGCTGGTCTTAATATTGTAATTATTAATTTAATGTCAGGTTTAGTTTTTTGTGAGAGTCGTAGGGAGTGGGCTTCGAGGGAGTAACAGCTCAGTGACCTGCTGTAAGTCCCGCTTACCTCACCCAAATTACTTGCAGGTAATAATTCAGGTAATACCCTGTAAACCTTCTGCAGGTAATCTGCTCACATAATAACAATAATAATTCACAAAATCTCTATCAATTATTGTCAGTTGGATTCTGGAAATAAGAAAGTCTCATGACATGGCTTTTAATGATAATTTAATAACGATAATGGGATTTCTCCGGATATTTTTTTAACTCGAAGAGTTAGCCACCTGGGTTACTGACCCTTCGGGTTAATAATTGAACAAAATCTTCACACTGTTAATGGTTATATCCTGGGAAAACATTTATCCTGATAAAAAAAAGGCAATACCGTGACCTCTTTCCTCTTTTTTTCTTTGGGTTTTCTTTCTTTTGTCTTGAGTATTTGTTCTCTTATTATTTTATGATTTTCCCCCCTCTGTGTTCTTGCTCCTACCCTCTGTGGGTCCCTAGCTCCCTTGTGGGCCCGTAGCTCCCTTGTGGGCCCGTAGCTCCCTTGTGGGCCCGTAGCTCCCTTGCAGTGCTCCTCTTTCTTAGTATTTGACAGACTCCACTACTACCACTACCTCTCTTGCTCCCGTCATCGTCTGCTGGCCTATATATACTCCCTCCCCTTTCTGTTAGCGTGACTTTGTAAATGGTCCAAGTCGGACCGAAACATCGTCGTAAGCTCCTTCTGTGTGCGGGTTATTTGTGTATTTATCCTGATTACTGTACTTTTTGTATATACATATATGTATTTGAAATAAAGAGTTTTATTGGAAATAAGTTAGACAGTCCTCGATGACGCACTGACTTTCTTGGGTTATCCTGGGTGGCTAACCCTCCGGGGTTAAAAATCCGAACGAAATCTTATCTTAATCTTATTGTTTTTTTTTTTTTTTTTCGCCGGTATTCTCCCGGCCCGGGTCTTTTCCAAGTAGTGGTGACCCGGCCTTGGCTCCCTATCTGGGGAGTGTCTCGAGACTTAAGTGTGTTGTATTGCAACTGCTTGTCACACAGTTAAGTTACTGACTTTTTGGGTTATTCTGACGTTTTTGAGTTATTCCGACCTTTTTTGGGGTTATTCTTAGTAATCTACACACATGCAGCTTTGAATAGTATATGTAACTATTTATGTGTACCTGTACATGAATAAATTTAATTACTTAAACCAGTAATATATGGAATGGGTTACAATGTCCAAAATAATACTTTGGTTTACCCTGAAATATTTTCCTGCCACAGACACACCAAAGAAAGTGGAGTTAGGGTTGACTAGCATATTCTCTTATATTACCCATTCAATTCAAATTTTTATCTTTTTCCATGCTGTGCAAGGATAATGTAATTTACATGTAATAAAACACTGTCAGGCACATAAACAGCCACTAGTGTGCACAGGGCACAATGACCTAACTAAAACAATACACAAATAACTTATGACGACGTTTCGGTCCGACTTGGACCATTAACTAGTGATTCATAAATGGTCCAAGATGGACCGAAACGTCGTTATACGTTTCAATCTCCTATGTGCTGATTTTTTTGTGTACTGATAATAAGCTTATTTAGATACATTGATACAAAATGGTGGATGATTACAATTATTTTACTTAGTAACATATGCAAAACCACCACTGTGAAAGAATAGTGAAATTCCAAGTGCTTTCGTGACTTCTCACATTATCAAGGAACTATAAAAACAATACATCAAAGGAAGGCATATAAAGGGTCGAGACCACACCTCACCATCACATCCCACAACAAACACCTGGTATGGAAAATTTTATAGGGGATTACCTGTATGTACCTCAACATTACGTGCATACGAGTAATCTCATTGGGAGACAACAACCATATTGTTTACCGTAGTCACCCCGTGTAGACATGTGAGAAAACTTAACCACCTCTGGTCACTGCAGGTGGTCCCTTCGACCTCACAATCTTATCCATATCTATCTGAGACCAGTATAAATTGGATAGCACCCACAAGTACGGCGCTACTAATTAATTGTGGACTGTATAGATTATATTAGTTTAACTGAATGAAGGGGGGGGGTAGGTTACACATGGATATATCCATCAAAGAAAAACACTTATATATAATCCCACCACTTACCAGATATTCTCTGGTGGTCACTTGATGTAGCTGGATCACCCACAACCTATCCAATTACAACATACCTAACTGGCCAGTATCAGTCTGCTATAACTAGAAGGGTTACTTAACTGTGGGTGATTGATGCTCCTTATTTCCTCCATTCACCATCTCATTTCGATGTTCTGCTACACCGACACAGTTCTTATTCCAGCAGGAAGAGGTATCCATTGGTTTGTCCCGGTTTAGATGTCGTGACTCCATAAAAACTTCACTATCCTCGGGACAGGAACAACGAGGTCTACACGTGTTCACTCGGAGCAAGGCGATTTATTTCACTTCACGCATTCTCTTAACTTAGTGTTATTATCATTGATTACATTACAATTCACAAGACGATTTAATGTTTCATAATTATTGTATACATTAGAGGTCACTCCATTAAGATCTGAGACCGATGAGTGAGGATTAAATCACGGGTATTTTCCCCTGGACACACTCCATGGTGGCGCGCCAGTCACCACCGGTCCTACCATTATTCACTAATTTTACCACTTATCACAGCGGTCCCGTCAATCACGTTCCCTCACTCTTCACCAGGGACAGTTACGACACTTCCTATTATGAAGTGAGGCCTATATTAATCCTTAGGCCGTCATGAACGCCAATTTCCTGGTCCCATGTTTTCACAGCCTCTTAACTCCATTCCAAACACTCCCGCTCCCTGATGCCCCGTCTCGGCCTCTCCCTGCCCATCAGCGCAGGCGCAGAGCTTCCCGGTTGGTTCTATTCCATTTTCAAATACATTTTTGACCCATATCGACACATTAAACACCTATTAGGCACTATAGCTTCGGAAGATTAAAATATTTTCCACACCTGGGATGTGATGGTGAGGTGTGGTCTCGAATCTTTATATGCCTTCCTTTGATATATTATTTTTATTGTTCCTTGATAATGTGAGAAGTCACGAAAGCGCTTGGAATTTCACTATTCTTCCACAGTGTGTAAATTATCCACCAGGATTACCCCAAAAAAGGTCTATGAGAGCGATTTATTTCCATTTTTTTAAGTATTTTTATTTTGGTGGCCTATTAGATACATGGCTAAATAAAAAATAAAATGCTGATATTGCCTAACCTAATGAAAGATTTTGTTGGGATTTTGATCCCAGGGTCAGGATAATTATAAAGCGAACGCCCTCGCTGCCCGGTCCATAGCCAGGCCTCGTAGTGGATCAGGGCCTGATCAAGCAGGCTGTTACTGTTGGCCGCATGCAAACTGATGTACGAATCACAGCCCGGCTGGTCAGGTACTGACTTCAGGTGCCTGTCCAGTACCTTCTTGAAGACAGCCAAGAAGGCACCGGACAGGTTACCTGGAGGTTATTCCGGGGATCAACGCCCCCGCGGCCCGGTCCATGACCAGGCCTCCCGATGGATCAGGGCCTGATCAACTAGGCTGTTACTGCTGGCCGCACGCAGTCCAACGTACGAGCCACAGCCCGGCTGATCCGGCACTGACTTTAGGTATCTGTCCAGCTCTCTCTTGAAGGCAGCCAGGGGTTTATTGGCAATTCCCTTAATGCTTGATGGGAGGCTGTTGAACAGTTTTGGGCCCCGGACACTTATGGTGTTTTCCCTTAGTGTACCAATGGCGCCCCTACTTTTTATTGGGGGCATTTTGCATCGCCTGCCCAGTCTTTTACTTTCGTAGGGAGTGATTTCTGTGTGCAGATTTGGGACCATTCCTTCCAAGATTTTCCAAGTGTAGATTATGATATATCTCTCCCTCCTGCGTTCCAACGAGTACAAGTCAAGTGCTTCCAAGCGTTCCCAGTAGTTAAGGTGCTTGACAGAACTTATACGTGCAGTAAAGGATCTCTGTACACTCTCTAGATCTGCGATTTCACCTGCTTTGAATGGAGATGTTAATGTACAGCAGTATTCCAGCCTAGAGAGAACAAGTGATTTGAAAAGGATCATCATGGGCTTGGCATCTCTCGTTTTGAAAGTTCTCATTATCCATCCTATCATTTTCTTTGCACGTGCGATCGTGGCACTGTTGTGATCCTTGAAAGTGAGATCCTCAGACATTACTACTCCCAGGTCCCTTACATTATTTTTCCGCTCTATTGTATGGCCGGAGTCAGTAGTATACTCTGTTCTAGTTATTATCTCCTCCAGTTTTCCATAACGGAGTAGTTGGAATTTGTCCTCATTGAACATCATATTGTTTACCGTTGCCCACTGGAAAACTTTGTTTATATCTTCTTGGAGGTTAACCGCGTCCTCAGCAGATGACAGCCTCATGCAGATCCTAGTATCATCCGCAAAGGATGATACGGTGCTGTGGTGTATATCTCTATGTCTGATATGAGGATAAGGAATAAGATGGGGGCGAGTACTGTGCCTTGTGGAACAGAGCTCTTCACTATGGCAGCCTCCGATTTAACTCTGTTGACCACTACTCTTTGTGTTCGATTTGTTAGGAAGTTGAAGATCCATCTCCCCACTTTCCCAGTTATTCCTTTAGCACGTATTTTATGGGCTATTACGCCATGATCGCATTTGTCAAATGCTTTTGCAAAGTCTGTGTATATTACATCTGCATTCTGATTTTCTTCCAGTGCATCCAAGGCCATGTCATAGTGATCCAGTAGTTGTGAGAGGCAGGAGCGACCTGCCCTGAACCCATGTTGCCCTGGATTGTGCAGATTTTGGGAATCCAGGTGATTTGCAATCCTGCTTCTTAGCACTCTTTCAAAGATTTTTATGATGTGGGACGTCAGAGCTATTGGTCTATAGTTCTTAGCTAATGCTTTGCTGCCACCTTTATGGAGTGGGGCTATATCCGTTGTTTTAAGTGACTGTGGAATTTCACCCATGTCCAAGCTCCTCCTCCATAGTGTACTTAGGGCACGCGAGAGGGGTTTCTTGCAGTTCTTAATGAAAACAGAGTTCCACGAGTCTTGGCCCGGGGCTGAGTGCATAGGCATGTTGTCAATGGCTTTTTCGAAATCTATCGGAGTTAGGGTAATGTCGGAAATCTGGCATACATTTATGGAGTTTTGAGGCTCATTCATGAAGATATCATTTGGGTCGTCGATCCTCAGACCGATTAGTGGTTCACTAAACACAGAGTCGTACTGGGATTTCAATATTTAACTCATTTCCTTGTTGTCATCTGTGTAAGTCCCATCCTGTCTGAGTAAGGGCCCGATACTAGATGTGGTATTTGCCTTGTTTTTGGCATATGAAAAGAAATATTTTGAATTTCTTTCAATTTCACTAATAGCTTTAAGCTCCTCCTGCCTCTCCTGGTTCCTGTAAGAGTCATTTAGTTTAAGTTCGATAGTTTCCACTTCCCTGGTCAGCGCCTCCTTTCGTGTATCAGATATTCTAGCACTCCTGAGGAGCTCAGTGACTCTTCATCGTCTTCTGTAGAGGGAGCGTCTTTTTCTCTCCAGTTTACTCCTGCTCTTCTTCTTTCTTAGGGGAATATGCCTAGAACATGCTTCGGCTACCAGGAAGTTGATCCTTTCAAGGCACTGGTTTGGATCCATGTCATTTAAGACATCTTCCCAACATGTTTCGTTTAGGACATGGTTTACCTGGTCCCAGTTGATGTTCTTGTTGTTGAAGTTGTATTTTGTGAAGACACCTTCACAGGTACATGCATTCTGCTGATCAGGACCCCTATGCATGTACGTCTGGACTTCGATTAGATTGTGATCGGAATTAGTTGTTTTTGATATTCTTATGTCTCTTATCAGGTCTCTAAAGTCAGTATTTGACCAGCCGGGCTGTGGTTCATACGTCAATTTACGTGCGGCCAGCAATAACAGCCTGGTTGCTCAGTCCCTGATCCATCACGAGGCCTGGTTTCAGACAGGGCCAAGGGGGAGAAGGTAACCCAGGGCTATTTAAATGTTCCATAAATGGGCATGAATAGACTAGCCTATGGCGACACTGTCGGTAAGGTTTAAAGGTCCAGAATGGCGAGAGAGACCTTTTAATTAGGAAACTTGAGTAGGTTTCCGGTGGAGTGTTGAGCTGTTGTAGGCTGCCCTCTGTGAGAAGCAAATGTGACAGTTTTCAATTTAATATCTTTATTATGCACCCCATATCCATGGTGTGGGTGATAGTTGAAAGATTACAGAGGTACATAACGGGCCCAGGTACAGGGTCGCAAAGCTCTGGTAGCTAAACAACTTACAGTGGTAGTGAACTAGTATTTATGTGACACAACACACGCATTGTGTGAATGAATAACCTGACTCGTAATGCGGGTCCGATATTCTCTACACACCTGATGTGCTTTTGTCTAATAAATCACGGAACGGGTCGGGACTGAAACCAGGGCACGCGAGTCGTAAAACTCACAAATCAGTCTCACACCCGTAATTACTGTCAATGTGTTTTTGATGGCATAGTTGACTCTGAGATAGGCGAATATTGAATAACACCTGACTAGGTTGTATTTCTGCATTAAGGGTTCCAACAGTGTTGGCAGAGGTGACGCTTGGCTCGGCAGGTTATTCTTGCCTGAACCGGGATGCGTTTATAAGACAAAAAGTGATTAAGTTTCTTGTGGAACTCTGGTGTTCTCGGAAAAAAAATTTAGAGTTTAATGGTCTTCGCGTGGTCTTAAAAACAGCAAACTCTGTGGGTCTAGAGAAAAAGAGTAAGAAATTCTGTGCTTTCATATTTATATCAATAGGTATATCGAGGTTAGTGACTGCGCAGTAACCCCATTCTATTGTCTTGAAGCTGCAAGTCTAGACAGGAGTCGGAACACAGCTACGAGAATAGCAATGAAGTTAAACTACAGATATTAGAATAACAATGAAGTCAAACTAGCAAGTGGTCACCCTCCAAGTAGTCAGAGTCAGGCGACGAAAGGTGTAATATCCAAGACACCTTCACAGGGTGTGCATCCCTGCCTGGGAAGGAATCTTGATAAATACTGTTACTGATACTCTCACCTCTTTCCAATCAAGTTTGTTTACTTTCCATTCCCAGGCGTTATGTGATATACGAGTTTAACACTTGCTAATAATAATAATAATAATATAGTGATAACTCGCTAGTTTAATATATTACAACTTTTAAGGCGTCCCATTTCCATGGTTATTTCCCACATAACTTTTAGAACGCTTCACTTATTGTTCATAAGGCTTTAGTGTTCTCCAAAGAGATCCGTCCACGGTAGTTCAGTGGCCACAACATTCTCAACTACAATAGCCTGGGTTTGATTACCGGGCGAGAAGGGAGGTCTAGGCAAGGCTGGTTACACCCGTCGCCAGGTCACCTGGTAGTAGATACATGGGTATTTGTTAAACATTAGTCACATCATGGAGGCTGTGCATCATAACTAAGGTTAGACTTGGAGATGAACTTACGTAGGATTACACCTTCTGGCCTGGAAAAATTCGTGTAACAAATGTAGTCTGGAGTTTCACGACTCTCCTGCGGTGAGTTCAATCCCCACCCCATCATGTCATAGCGATTTCTTGAGTCAGATATGGGAATCTTTATTAAGAAACGTTTCACCCACCAGGAGCTTAATCAGTCTAGTACAGAGACATAGGAGCTCAGCCTCCAACTTCAGCAATGTAAAGTAAAAGGACACAAGTGCAACTAATGTGACATTTATTGTGGCAACGTTTCGCTCTCCAGGAGCTTTATTAAGCCATTACGTAATGCCTTAATAAAGCTCCTGGAGAGCGAAACGTTGCCACAATAAATGTCACATTAGTTGCACTTGTGTCCTTTTACTTTACATATTGTCGGTAATTCTACCAACATTATTACAACTTCAGCAATATACATTGGTATACCAACGCTCTCAGGGCCTACAAGCATATCCAGTGATTCACGAAATCGTAAAAACACGACTGCAAACAAACCATACCACGGGTGGGGTTTATATGCAGTGATGTTATCTATCACTGAGATAGTCCAGTGATGTTATCCATTACTGAGATAGTCCAGTGATGTTATCTATCACTGAGAAAGGCCAGTGATGTTATCTATCACTGAGAAAGGCCAGTGATGTCTGATAACATTGCTTATGTTGTACAATATCGTTTATGCTGCAGTATCGCTTATGTTTCCCTATCGTTAACCGCACATACATATAGGTTCATCTAACATGATCTAGGATAATTATTAAGTTTTGTTAGAGATTTAGATGTAGAATCCAATGAAATGAAACTTAGAAAAAGTGTTCTATTTGTAGCAGTTACACCAGTGAGGTGTCTCCTAATATCTAACATAACCTGTCTTGTAGATGACCTCGCTCTAGGAGGTCAGGCCACGACAGGTCAGCCCTGGGCTTGTCTGAATTACCCCCCACACTTCAGTTATGACCTCGTTAAATCCCTCAGCCAAATGTCGAGGTCTAACACATAGTAGTTAAGAGCACTTACAAGCCGGTTAACTACTGGTTATTGGTAATGGTCGGGAAGGTCAAGACGACCGTCGAAGTCACTGCTAATTTCACACTAAACTTAACCCTCGTCTAATAATTATTTAATTACATTTTAAATGGGATAAACTGACTAGTTAACTTTGCA